>NC_143159.1:4018401-4329915 GCF_041381405.1 Jatropha curcas
CAGCAACACCAGGATCAAGATCCGCATTGTCTGCAGAAGCTGCTGCACAAGAAACCCGTGGAAAGCGGAAGACACCAGCATTATTGGCAAGTTCTCTTTTACACACATCAGGTAAAGAGAAGCGCCGGACCACCTTTATAGCCTCCCCAACAATATACACTTTGAACATAACACCTCCTACAGAAAAAAAAAAAAAAAGAGAGAGAGAGAGAGAGAGAGAGAGAGAGAGAGAGAGAGAGAGAGAGAGCACTTACAGAGTCATGTTAAGCCCATGGTAATTGTAAGATTAATAAGGTAAACAGTAACTGATAACACTATACCGTGGTTGACAAACTCTTGAAGAACAAGAGGAGGTTCAAGTTTCTGAAGTGAGAGTTGATCGTAGGCAAGAGACAGCTCATGCGACTTTGCACTCCCATCTGCAACTAGTGGCTTTGCAACTGAAAAATTCAAGGGCAATAAGCATGAATTACTAGGAAATGCAAAAGAAATCACATGAATTACCCACTAATAATTTTCTACATTTAACAGCTTTGCTGAAATATAATTCTGGCATTAATAAATAGGATCATAATCTCAAATAAGAATTCCAGAGAAACAGATGCATAGCTATAGCAAAACACAAAAAGGGTAGTGCTCAAGCAAAATTAATGTGCAAGAGATACCCACCAATGGGTAGCATCAGCCCCGCTTTCATGACTGCATCAGGGATGGATGCTGCATCTTTTTTTATAACTAATTGCCTGGGAATATCAACTCTCCCTGCATAATAATTTATTAAGTCATTTTAGAGGTGTGAAAAAAGAAAAGAGGAAAGGAAGGGCAGTGACACAAGGACTATGCTGCCTATTTCCAGAAAAATCTTTCTCAATTATTATCTGTGAAAATCACATCAGAAATTACCATAAGGGTTTGACAAATTCATATCAGCAACACACTGAAGCATGGACTGGCGATTGTGTAAATGTTGAATAGCATCTGGAGGATCAAGAACAGTGACTTCTGGATGCGTCCTTCTGTAGTCCTACAATTTAAGGCAATGAAAATGAAAAGTTAAGGTTACCTTGTAAGACAGCAATAATTTGCAGTATAGACATGGTTAAAGAAAATCCCTAATTATATAAACAGGATTGTAACATTAAATTCCAAAGGCATTACTAGGCATAGCCTGGGAAACATTATGCTTGATGCAACTGATTCATAATTCTTGGAAACAGGATGACATCAGAAATATCAGAGATGATTTGACTAGTGTAACAGAATCCGTAAGCAAAATGGAACACTGAGTATCTATGCCTTGGTGTTTCAATTCTCAGAACAACTCTTATCCATGCAGAAATTTTATAAATATGAAGCTCCAATAGAAAATCATAGATTTCTGCTTAGTTCTCGTGTAATTTCACCAAATGGAGGTATCATTGACTTGTTTTGTACAACCATCATAAATTCTTACTCAACAACAATAACAACTACTAAGCCATAGTCCTAAACTAGTTGGGGTCGGCTATATGAATTCTTTGTTTTCCAATAACCGTTTGGATCAATCTCAATGCAAAGTAAAGTTCAGTTAAAAAAAAATCAAATAGTTTCTGTAGAAAGATGTTTGGAGGAAAATTTATAAAATCATTTGATATATTAATAGATAGAACAAAACACAAAATAGGCAACAATGGATATTAGATATTTTAACTATGGTCTACTACGTGAATCTTATCTCTATTCTGTTTTGTTCATAGCTATATCCTCACTAATATCCAGAGATCGTAAATCCTTCGCAACAATTTCCCCTACAAAGAGTTCTAGGTTGATCTCTTCCCTTTTTACCCGGGGCAGGGGGTATATGTAATATATGACCATAAGAAATTTTTATTCAACACTGGAGATTATTGATAGTGTAAACATAACATAAAACAGTTCTCACCAGCTAGACAAAGGATTTGTTTGGCGTCTTTGCAGTTGCTATTCAAAAAAGCACCCACTAAAAGCATGTTGATTAAAAGGCAATTAAAATTAATTTCAAGATTTTTTGACATGTTTGGACCATAAAAGCCCTTAAAGAAAACTGCTCTAAGAGGGGATGTCGGAGGGACCCTAAGTACTGCTGCAAGCCCCAATATAGATATATTAAACAACCCCTCAACTTGGATGCGGTTTTCGACGAACCATACTTCCGTTTCACATTAACAATCTTATTTTAAGTAAAATGGTACAGAATCTTTACAAATCGATATTAGGAAACATATATTTATAACTGGCACTTTCCGTCACAGAAGAAATGCCGATTTTCAACATTTATAACTGGCACTTCTGTTTCACATTAACAATCTTATTTTAAGTAAAATGGTACAAAATCTTTACAAATCAATATTAGGAAACATATATTTATAACTGGCACTTCCCGTCACAGATGAAATGCCGATTTTCAACATTTAGAAAGTGAAAAATATCCAGTTAGAATTAAGAGAAAAAAAGTTCAAACACTAGTCATTGCCCCTAATAAAACTCTAATTAACAGGAAATGATTAAAATTAGTTTAGTAAATATTGAAACTTCCATACAATGGTCATTTTCTCTCAATAAGAAACCCATTCACCTTGGCACATTGCCAAGCAGATAATTATTTAGGAACCCACATAGCCAAGAGAGTGAAAATACAAAAATGAATAATAGTAGTCAAACAGTCATATTTTCCTTAAAAATGTAAATATTCGCAAATGACGCAGATTTCAAGCATGACAATATGGACAACCGTGGTTAGAGCAAGAAGCAACCTTGAAATACCATTCATGTATAGTCATGGAAACATTATACCACCCATTCATTTGATCAATATTACGAGTTAGACCAAAATGCATTAAAATCGTTTGTTAATTAGCCATTTATTTAAGAACACAAAACCACAATCCAGCTGAAGCAGGAAACTTTGTATTTCTACCACATTTAAGTACTGACTGATTTCAGCAATCAAAGAAAGAATCATAAGGAAGAATTTTTCAGAAAGTTTGATCCTAGAAGGTGAAATAGCTAAGACTAAAATACGGGTGCAAAAGATTTTGAACTAGGATTGAGAATGCCATCTCAGATTCAGCCGATAAAAGGGCATAACACAGCAGCCATCTCACATTCAGAAATAATGCTTAGGAAAACCTGAAAGAATCAGCTAGATGGTCATGGAAGTAGAAAAAACCCTCACTTGCTGCCTCGACCTCAACTATCAAGTCATGAAGCATGGAGGAGGAAGGAGCAAGAACTCTGCAAATTACGTTAGACAGGAATGAGATTTAAGCATTTAAAAGTTGGTGATATTTGATCCTCTGCGTTGATAGATATTGTTTGTCACATCAAATCTAAGTCATCAAGCAAACATGATAGCGTACTTATCTATTTCCCCAATATTCAGATGCTTATGATGTTAATGGAGAGATTATGAAATCAAAAAAAGGACCAACCTCGAGAATTTGCCCCCACTCCTTTCCAGTCAGCTGCATTAGAAATCAGAAAAAGAAAACATATTGTGTCAGATAAGAGTCATTATAAATGGCAAAGTACAGATAGTTTGTATAAATACAAGCAAAGACAGATAAACAATAAATTCGCATAAGTGCGTCAGTTCCTCCTTTAAAAAATTTCCCCACTGGAAATTTCTTTAAAAACCGATCTGTCCAACAAACTCGCTGAGGAACACAAAAGATAATTATGCAATTCTAAAAGCATTTACCACTTGTACGAATTCAATAACGTACAATGGCAGAATTTACAAAAACAAAGAAAACCTAACCTTATGCAACACAATGTCAAAAGGACCTTGATCTGTAAGGGGCCTGCTTTGATCAATTGCAACAAATAAGATCCCTTTATTCCTGCTCCAACACAACATTTTATACATGAGTAACCCAAAAGATAAATACAACAAATGAGAGAGTCTAAAATGACCAAAAGATACGAGTTCCACAAACCAAAAAAATAAAACATTGCTACCTCTCTTCACTATCACATAATCAGGAGAACGCACATAAATCAATCAATTAATATATTTAGTTTATTCATGCAATCATTACATCCAGAGAAGCAGAATCACAAAACAGAGCAGAGGATTTAACAGTGGATGACAACCCACTGGCAATTTAACATATATATACAGATAAGTTTGCATAAAAGCAAAATCAATCAGTGAGTAGCTGATGTAGCAAACAGGATTTACTGATGATATCAAGCCCATCCATGGACAATAAGTTGAAGAAAAGTTCATGGAGATGTACTCCAGATTTATTAAGCCACAAAAAATTGTCGGCAAAAAAAGAAAATCAGTATTTGTGTCAAATGAATATCATATTTCAGATTTAATTTCCAGACACAGAAGTCCCAGTGATTAATACAGAAAACGACTGACAATTATTTTCGAAAATTTAATAGAAATTTTTTGACTTTTTCGGCCATTTAGACAACTCCATTAAATTTATTTTGATTTACTTCATTTTCTCGACGGCCAAACGAAAAGGACATGCATAGCAGAATATTCCAGTCCCAGAACACCAAAAGGAATCTAAAACAGAAGCCAAATAGAAAAAAAAAAAAAAAAAAAAAAAAAAAAAAAAAATCAAGGAAACAAGGCGCAAAAACTTCCGAAATAAATCTGTAAACCCAAAAAGAAGTTATTCAGATACACAAACGAACGCGTAGTCCCTTCCAATCGTTCCGAACTTTGAAAATATTAGGCATAACTTTGATTTTATATTTTTTCCTTAAATGTTATTTAAATTTACCTAGCTAAACCCTCGAGCTTGGGCTGCAAGAAGCTCTTAATTTTCTTGGAGGTAAGAGCGTAACCAACAACAACGAGTTTCCTCTGGAGAGAACGAGGAAGAAACCCAGCGTCTATAGATGAAATATCCTCCTCTTCTCCCTCAACATCGTCTTCTCTTGTTTTTCCATTTCTATGAAAGGGTACTATCTCCTCTTGCAGCCTCATGGTTAAACAGAAACCCTAATTTTCAATTTCAAGGTGTCCTTCTACCAAACAGGGAATGCTGTTACCAAGCAACAGAGCGGAAGGAGCTAAGGAGAATGAATTTCGCTTCAGGAAGAAAGAAGAGCGTGGGATAGGGCTTGATTGAGAAGACGCGACGCTATACGACGGAGGAGGAGAAGAAGATTTGGCGGAGAAGAGAAGGAAAAGTCCGTTTTGGAAAGAGAGAGAAAAATAACGGAGATGTGGGATCACGATATAAGCGTGTGTGCGAGTATGAGAGAGAAATGGGAGAGTGGTGGCTTTATATATACGTGCCCAGCAGGTGGAGGATTTGCATTTGGCTTTGCGTTTTTTTTTTTTTTAAAAAAAGAAAGAAATTCTATTGTTCAGAAAAATAAAATAAAATAAATGGAAAAGCAGACGCGCTTGTGGGCAGCAGCAGCACCTGTGTGCATTGGTTCTTGTTGTCATACCGCAAAACCATATAATTTACACGCAAAAATAATGCACCATTTGCACCTAGAAAATGATAAATAAAAAAATGTCTTCCACCCACCTTTTGCTATTGATTTCGAATATTTTTATTGGTTGATATAATTATAAAAAGTTTATATTATCTACAAATAATATAAATAATTTTCCATAAATATTTTCCTCTCGTGTCAAATTGCCTGGATTATGATTTTAAAAAATTATTAAATAATACCTATTCACTTTAATTATTCATATTAACCGATAGTTCATAACAATTGTTTAATATATGAAAACTAAGAGACAATGAGTATTAAAGGAATTTATTATTTTATATATTAAATAAATAATAATTAAGTTCTGATCTATAAAATTTAATAAAATATTTTTTTATTTTTAAATATTTATAAATAAAGTGATTATGTGAAATATTAATTATAAAATATAAAGTGTTTTGATTGAAAGGATTGGGTCATCTTAAATAAAAAATTCTGGTCTTGATTATTCAAAACCTTATTGTAGAGGTTGTCACTTTAGAACTTTTATAAGCTATGAACTACTTATTAAACTTCTCATTAAATACCATTTCAGATATCAGCCTGATAAAAATCTGAACAAAAAATAAGTTTTAAAAAAATGAAAAATACTACTAGAATAACAAATTTTTAATTAATAATCAAAATGAAATAAATTATTTGAAATACGATATGGTTTCATTTGAATAACGTTGTTGCATCAAACTCAGTAAAGAATCAAAAAAAAAAAAAAAAAGGTATTTGAATTAAAAGACTGATACTTGGTATCCATAGTTTTACCATATCAGAAATGCCAGTAAAAAGAAAAGGAAAACGGAATAAGAAACGTAATTAGAAATTTGAATGAGAAGAATATGTTATAAAAGGTAGTTTTATACCTTTTACAAAAATATAAAATACCCTTTTGTGGATTAGGTTGACAGTTCATCACTCATCCACTCTTCCTTAGATCAATTAGAAACGTTTCTATTCTAATAGAACACTGCCATTGTCTGGCCACCACTTGTCAGAAAAACTTAAAAAGACAGTTTGAGGAGTAAAAGAAAAATAAAAAAAAGAAACAACTTAATAAAGCAATACCCAGCTGAGCTCCATTTGATTTCAAAAAATAACTATAATTTTTTATATCTCAGTTGTTTATAAAAATAAATAGAAAATATATTCCTTTTTTATAAAATTTTTTAACTTCTTCTTTCAATTATAATCTATTTTTTATAACTAAAAAAATTAAATATATGAACATATCGCTATCAGCCTATGGCTCTATGTTGGTAGATAGAACGCAAATGCACCAACACATCCAATTGGACAAGCATGGCATGCAGAAGTTTCTTCATTGAAATATTTTTATAATGGTTACAATCTATACTTATATATGATCAATAAAATTATTTTTTTTTCTTATTATTTTACATCCAACGTCATATTTGATAATTTTACATTATTATTATATTTTCCGCGAAGTTAATTTTAGTAAAGATTAATTTATATTTTTCTCGCTTTTAAATTTTAAATATAAAATTAATTTCTTAAACCATGCTTTTTTTCAATTTCAATTATTAACTATCTCGTAAAATCATAATATACGCCAGATATAAATTAAAATGATTTTCTTGACGGTATATTTTCTCTCTTTTTTTATTTTTCTTTCATTATACAGAAAAAAAAAAAAAAAAAAAAAAACCTGTAATCATTTTAGTTCTTAAGGTGGATATGGTCCTGCCAGGGATAATAAAACCTTATCCTGGACAACTGGGGCATTAACTAGTTAGCTGGAGAGCTAGCTACTATATCTACTTGCCTTTTAAAACTTCACTGTTCATTAATGGGTGTTACTGTCTTAGAGTGTGTATGTATATGTATGCATGTTCATTTTGTATCCCTTATGTATATGTAAATATATGTTTTTTTTTTTTTTCTTTACTCAAGTTGAAATAGAGGTTATATTAAAATATTAAAATTTTTATCAATAAGGTGTTGGTTGAGATGGTAAATAGTCCTGTAAGGATGAGAATATAAATTTGATTTATAAAAAGTGTATTTTTTTAAGAAGTTATATTTACACTTTATAGTCCGAAGGGATTGCACCTCCTTGTTATATAAAAACATTAAAATTTTTATTTTTCTCATCATGTTGCTTATATTTCTTTTTTCCCCATATATATCAGTATACTTTCTGATAACAAATTGCCACTATAAGCCAATTTTAATATATTTTTATTATCCTATTTAGAAAATCAAAATTTACAACGATTTAAATGAAATAAATCTTATTTTTTATTAATTTTTATATTACAGGATGTGATTATTCATAAAAAATGGTTTTTAAATATTTAAATATCATGTTGTTTAAATTTGGTATTCCTAAAGTTAATTTAATTAAATTGGACCCAAATTTAAATTACATAAATATTCTTATAATTTATATCACAATTTTGGAAAGATTTATTTTTAAATAAATTGAGATAATTAATTAAAATAATAAAATAAAAATTTAATATTAATTTATATGATATTGAAAATAACTTTTAAACAAAAATTGAATTTAATTATACTAAAACAGTTGATTTAAAATTAAACGTTTGCACAATAATATTTTCAAAAGAAGCCCAATAGATGTCCATTTGAACACGACGTGCATGTGCATCGAGATTTTTTTTTCTGGGCACTTTTAGTTATACGTACTAACCAGCTTTATAAAAATGCAGCGTTTCCTAATAATTTTACTTTTTAGTTTCTTTTTCCTTCTCTTTTTATCCAACTATTGGTATAATTGTTTTTTTTTTTAATTAAGAAAAAGATTCAAATATTGTTAAATTATACATATATATAAAGATATAATTATTTTTTTCATTTATGTACAATTGAATAAGGATTTTACACCATTCTCAAATTGGTGTGCAAATATAGAAAAATATATATTATTCTATGAAAAAACATTTATATTAACTTAAATAATATTTATTTATTTCTGTGGTAAATTAAATCCACTTTATCATTATAAATGTTGATGTCGTTTTCTCTGTGATCATATCTTCTATTGGAAGCTTATGAGGTAGTAGATTACTGGGTCATAGTCTAATTACAAACAAATAATGAACAACTAATATTATACAATTTAGTTTAAGATTATTTTTATGAAGATAGAAATTGCAAATACAATTTAAATTCAGCGTAACAGTAATTGCCTATTCCTTGAGAAATATCAGAAATTACACTTCTAAATAAATTATTTTTTAAAAAGTATAATTCAATTGTATTTAGTGTATAAATCAACTTCCTGACAAATAAATTACTATCAAATTATGATAATATTTTTTTATTTTTACCTTTACTCTTCTCTAAGAAATTTATCTCCCTTATACGAAGAAAGTTTGATGATTTATTTTTCAAAAAAAATAATTGATAATGTAAATTAAATACATGATAAGTTGTAAATTTCAAATTTGAATATGAAGATGTTGGCTGTAACCAATATGTTAAATGTGACAAGGATGATATTCTTTTTTTTCATAATTATCTTAATACAACTTTGTGCAATATGTCCAAAAGGTAAAACATAAAAGAATAGGTTTTAGTGGATTAGGTTTGATTTTGAAATGGATTGATTAACAAAAGCATAGATTGAGTTATTAGCACATTTTAAAAAATCTCCAAGAAATATAATAATATATGTCGTTTTTTGTGACTACAAAATTTAAGTGGTTCGATACTTTATATGTGGATGGATGGAATTATTCTCATGCTTTACTCGTTCAGATAAAGTCACATGTGGACTTTCATTTGATTCTAGTATTTTCGAATCTACTTTTTGATTAAGATTTGTTTAAATATTTAACAAAATATTAATATAATGGTTAGAGACTATTAAAAAACTTATTTTAAATTGAAAATTAATTTTCTCAACCATATTTAGGATTTGTTTTTTAAAGAAAAAATTTCAAACCCAATATTGAAGTAGTTTTTTTAGTAGAATCAATAAATAATAATCTCATTTCTAATCATAAAGTGTAATGTTTTTTTTCATTTCACTAAATATTATCCGATCAACGTCTCGTTAGTGTTGAAATAAACTCTAAAACATCTTCATCAAATTCAGTGTTCTCACATTTACAGAAATTGAAGTTTGAAATTTGCTCAAATAGACTGTAAACCATGTTTGGCGATGGTTTTTTTCAAGAAGCATTTGATGTTTCGACCTTTTATAGCATTTAACTGTCAAAACATTTAATTTTACGGAGTGAATTTTAAAACATCTTCGTCAAATCTGAAATTGAAATTGGAAAGTTCCTTGGCACGCTTGGAACAGTGTGCCCGTGGTAGGGTTAGAGAACCGATGATGAGCACCACTCCCAACAATGGCAAACACTAGGGGCCAGAAGAGTGGGGGTGCCATTGGATTCAGACAATTTTCCAACTTCTGTGGGGTTATGAAAAACGTGCATGGATAGTGATCTCAGCCATCACTTGCCTTAGTGCCCATCACTGCTATTAGATCATAAACCCAAAACAAAAATGAAAAGGAATAAACAATTAATGACGTGATTGTTGTTTTACATGTAGATATAGAGCATAAAAAAAAAAATGATGGATTCTTAGAAATATATCATCTCTTAAGTCAATGAATTGTACCCTTGTTGTTGCACACTGAACATTTGTCTGTTGTGATAGCTTTTGGCAATCTTATTGTTGTCCTGGTTGGTCCATCCACATAGTGGGAATTTGTAAAGCAGGTGTCTTCCACTATATATTTATGTCATAGCTTTCAATTTAATAAAAGGAATGATGCTAGTCTATCCAAATTTGAGTTTTTAATCAAAATATGAACAGGATTTTTCAATCAGATAACTGAGATTGATTTAAGGTATGTAATCTAAGCTTTAGTATAAACCGAAAACATAATATGAGTTTGGCATTTTGCTAGCACATGCATTTCACGAGCCAGTCTCCAGTATCTCCTGGAAAAAGCTTTTTCTTCTATAATGCACGCAAAAAGGAAAATCACATGATGCCTTTCTCAAGAGAACGTTGTGCCGCCATTGATGCTTCGTGGGATAGGACTATGTCACATCGAGTGAGTTTACCAGATCCAATACCATATTAAAAGTTAAAACTTGCTCTTATACTACATTAGAAGTTGAATGAGTAAAAATAAATTGATTGAGAAATTAAAAACCGTGAATTGAAAATATATCATTAAACTTCGATTTGAACTCACAAATGCTAAAAAATTAATATTAACCAATTAGTTAGGTAATTTGTTATTAAATTTAATTATGTAATCAATGTGAAACTCTCGACACTTCCATAATTAACCATTCTGATCCAGTAAATTCCTAATTACCGCTTGCGACTTGAAAATAAATATCTGAATTCTAATCTCCCCTTTACCCTTCCTTTTGGTATTAGGAGCAAGGGCAAAACAAAAAATTAACTTATAAAATATACAAAGCATATCCAGAGAGCTTGAATTCTATTTGGGCCTAAAGAACCAAGCCCATCACAGCAGCACCATCATCTCCTCCCAAGTACAACACCCAACATAAGCATTAGAACAAGGAAACAACAGCATTAAAATGCAGAAACTATCATTCTTAAATGAAATTCGGCACGTTTTATTAATTACAACCTACTTCAACCGAAAGAGTAACATCACATGTCACAATAATCTAGTTCAAAATACCACCAAATAAATAAATAAATAACAAGAGAAACCTTTTTCCACATCTCCAAGTCTCAGTATTTGTGGCTTAGCATCTTTTCTCCAATTTGCTTACTTTGTTTTTGGGTGAACTGAACAGAATGTAGCAAGCCACAAGAAGTTCCACCAAACATATCAGCTTTCCCACTATAAAAGTCTCATTCATAGGTCCCAACACATCACACATCAGCACAAGCTCAAGGATGTCCAAAACTTAGGATAAAAACAAGTAACAGAGATGAAACCATGCAACTTTGCAGCTCCTTTGTGCCCTAAACCACAATTCATCAAAATGCACCTGTGTCAATAAGCATAATTGCTATGTACTAGGGTACCCATGACAGAGCAACAATATATAAACTTAAAACATGGATACTTGGATAGGATGATAGCTTTCAATGTGTGCTACAAGCAACCTAATATACCATAACAGAAAATTGGGGTACTGAATAAGATTGTATGACAAAAGTAGAAGTCACCAAAGAGAACAGAGAAGAAATTTTACAGTTACATATGCACTAATACCTAATGCATTTATTTTGATAGAATCAACCAAAACAGAACTAAAATTTGGAAATTCAGAAGAAATTTTTAAAAATCTGCTTTCCTTCGACTTACAGCCTACAGGCTCAATAGAGTTTGGCAATATTAGATGCCTATTCTTTCTATTCTATATGTGATTTTCTTCCCCACTTGCCTTAGTAGCCTTTCCTCCCCCTTCCCCAGCGCGGATTTCACTTACTTTGACTTTCCTTAGGGCAAGAGGAATTCCGTGAGAATTAGGCACATGTTAATGTAATACTTCTTCTAAAATTGACTAGAAATGCAACAGGCAAAATAATGCAACTGAACTCCAAGATACATATCATAATATAGAATCACAGTACATATATGCAAAGAATACAACCAGAAAGTATATACCAAACAATTGACTCCAAAACTATTACCCTTCCTAGGTTCCAGACATCAAACACAGTATTGAATATATGCCAGTATTCTATTATACAGTTTAGATAATTTTTAACCACAGAAAGAGCGCCCTCTGTTGCTTACATTTATAAGCTCACGCAGTATCTTTCTGCTTCTTCAAATACCAATAAAATTTATTTCCAACCCACTACTCTCACCAAAAAACATGATGCAAACCATAACCTCAAATGTCAAAATAAAAGTAAACTAATAATAGAATCACCTTTGTGAATTCACTGAACCAGCTGTCAAGTGTCTCCCATATTTTTGCTTCTTTGAAGCAGAGATGATCCAGTTCCAAAACATTCAATCTCACTTCCTTTATTGCTACAGAGTCGCAAACTCATCAATAATCAAATCAAGTGTGAGATTTTTTCTTTTCCAAGTAATTGCTAAATTTAATATCTCAAGGCTAACCATACAAGTAAAAGAACTTGCAATAATATAATGTTTATAACATCATGAGCAAAACAGAATCTTAAGTAGTATCACATTTAAAACAAATCTAATGTTCAAGCAGTTCAAAATTTCATTAAACAGTGCACCCCAACAATTGAAACCTATATTGCACGGAAATGAACACAAGGAAACGGTATTTTTAAAAACACAGCAAACGAAAACATGGGGAAAACGCGTAAATATGAAAAAAATAGGATTATATTTACAATATAAAAAAATAGATTATTATAAATCATTAAATATATTCAACAACAAGTCAAGTCCAATCAATATTTAATCATATCCAAAAGAAATACAAGTTCCATAGTTATAAAAAAATACATATTTGTGCATTTCTATTTATTTATGTATTTATTTTAATTAGAGAAATGAGTTGTTGAGAGTTTTCAATTTACATAAACGTATTTAAGAGAGGGGAAACCTATTTCTAAATTATTCGGTTTACGAAAACAGTCTCGAAACATTTCCAAGGAGTTTCCGAGCATTTCCATGCAGGAAACCTTTCTGAAATGCAAAAACGGCAGCCAAAGAAAGTTTCCGTGCAACATAGATTGAAACTAAACTGGCTGAAACCATAAACATAAATCAATTTATCCACTCACTGGGTTCTCAAACAGCAAACGACAAAAAAAAAAAAAAAAATGTAATCAAAGAATAATGACCAAAGACTTGTGAATATTTTTCCCATTGATTAAAACCAAGGCTGCTACATTATACTGAGTAAAAAATGAAAAGGCTTTTTCTGTGTCTAGTCTACTACATTCTCCCTTTTGGGGATTTCTTTTCTTTTCTTTTCTTTTATTTTTTTTCTTTTCCAGTTTGGTTTGGGGAATACGATAGAATAGTTTTGCTGTTACACATGAAAAACAAAAAAAACCCCGAAAAAAACCTCATTCTTGGTCACAAATCTCCCTAATACTGGACGATAGCACCTGATCGCCAGCAATCAATCGTAACTGCTTTATGAACATATCCCTGCCCAACCTACCCTCCTGTAATAAGCCAAAAAGAATTAATAAAAACATAATCCTTCTTCCAATATTTCACTTGGTCAGAAACAACAAAAAAATAAAAAACAATTGGACAATCTGATCACCGTACTTACCCTGTATGTATCATATAATGTCACCACTTCCCGAATTTTGGGGGGAGGGAGTAAACTCCTCATCTTCAAAATCAATTTCTCAAGCGAATATTTCATGCAAGTCGAACCTTTCATTTGGCCTAACAAACGACACCAGTAAAACAGCCATCCCAAATGAACCACCAAATAGCAAACACAAATTTCAAAGTGAACCTATATTTACCTGGCACGTGATTTGAAGATTTGTAGCTCACAACGAACTCCGGGATAATATGACTATTCATATTGCTTGACCAGACAATATACCACTTAGTATGATGAAGATTATCAACACCGGTGTCAAAATTGACATTAGAAGGATAGGACTGTTGGGACCCTGCTTCCACTTTCTCAACATTACCCAATATAAGTCTACACAATATAATATGTTTTTCGCCGTTATCATCCAACTCCGATAACCTGGCACTGAAAACACCAATGATACAATCATCATAATTCACAGATAAAAATTTAAAATCTCCAAAACCCAAATTGCATAAGATTACGGTGGAGATTGCTTCTAAAATTCAAATGAACGACATTACCTTATATGTGGCAATCCCACGGGAGAGAGATACGCACCAATCCCATAACAATCAGGCCCAGAAACCTTGCTAGGTACCCCAAAACCATGAGCTAAAATACTCTCCACAGCTTTCGCTGATGCGCCGTGCCAAGCGTATATCATATTAGACACACCACGCGCAGCCTTTGTGATCGCCATTTGATTTTGGAACACCTCATAACGCGCCTTCTCCAAATGACCCTCGCGCGTCCACTGATGAATGGCGGTAATTCTAGCACTGGGATCAACTTTCCTTATCCCAGATAAAAAGGAATCCCTAACCAGTGAATACGGTTTTTCGCTATATCTTAATAATCTGGAATTTGGCCATCTAGATGTTTCTCCCTGGGGCAAATTCAAACGCTGCCGTTTCGAACCATTCTCTTGCTCCAGCTTTATTGACGAATTCACCTCAGGCTCTTCCTCATCCAATCCCTCCCTCTTTCGCTTAATCGGATTGTTATCAATCCGGATATTTATTTCAATGTTCTTGTTCTGGGATTCCTTCAATTTACAATCAAAATCCTCACCAACGAACACTTTAGGGAAAAAGCACTTGCCTTTCTCATCAATCCACGCAATTGATCGTTGACGCCCGTTCTCGAATTCAGTCTGCAACATGCGCAAGAAATCAAAGACATACTTGGAGCCATCAACATGCAAGTCAACCATGGGCTTGCCTTCCAAGAAAACAGATTTCAGAGAGCCAAACACTTCTAGCGAGAAATCCATCCAGGAGCCGTCGTGATTGAAGTACATGAAGCGAACCGGCGCAGCACTGCGCTCGAAGTTGCTGTACTTCTGCATCATGAACTTCGTGGAACAGCAATTCCCCGCAAGATTCGCGCAACAATTGAGAGGCCTCGGCGCCGAAGAAGAGGAAGATGATGCTGAAGTTGATTTGGAAGGTACAACCCCCCTAATGGATTCCACCATGTTCTTTCCTTCATGAGCCATTAGCTTGCCACTTGCTGTTGTTAGGGTCTATGAAATCAAGAAGAACCGGTAGAACCAACAGTAAAGTTTTTCAAAGCCGATATTTATAATAGCGGTTTCTTATTTCACTAAAACAGCCTTGGCTCTTTGGTCATGAGTTAAGTCGGCGGAAGGGTATTTTCGACAAATGGAGAATGAAAGCATCTTCAAACTTATGGGTTAAGTAGTTGCAGTTTAATGACGGCTGCATTGAATTCAATTGGGCTGCATCGGTTTCCCTTTCTTCGGCCCAAAGAAAATCTTGAATTTTTAGATAAGAATTAAATAAATCTTTCAGTTCCGGCGAAAACAGAGAAGAAGCGGTTTGACGGGCTACTTTGCCTGGCAGAAATTTTCATTTGCTTATTCTGGGAAGTTTTGTTTCCAGAAAGAAACAATTAAGAAATTAGATATCTTGTAGAGTCTTGGTCCATGCTCATATTTCACACTTTGTTTGTCTTTTGCCATAAATATTTTTTCTTGATCTGATCGTATTACTTCGTGATTCATCGTCTATAAGGGTTTTTGGTTAACTGCCGTGTTTGATTTGTTTGGTGTGTAACAAATTTAGGGTACGATTAATTTGAGGCGTAAAATCAACATACATATGAACCAAAAACGGTAGTTGTTTTCCCTATAACTATAACAAAACAATCCTAGGGCGGTCACCTCTCGGACACCGTTTGCTATACTATCTTTACCGTTTGCGTGCCAATTTTTATAACCGTCGATAACATAGGGCGATTGCATAGCGGCGATATGGGTAGGATTACCTAATGGGTGTTAATTATGCAAGCAATTCTTTTCTAGGATATAATTTTTGACTCGCAAAAGTGGTTAAAAGCTTTTAATGCTTCTTACCATATTATTAATACGACTTTATTATATTTTACTGAAACAGTTGTGCGTTAAACATCTCAATTTCTTGTGTTGGAACGTTTGGTTACCATTTGTACTTTTTCAGAAAAAAAATGCAAATATATGTTATAAATATACCCTTATTATTTCGTGCTTATACTATCTTATTTGGTTGTTTTCGTCCCATCCAGATAAGAAAAAATAGAATAAAAAATTTACATTCTATTCTATATTTTTTATTTCATTCTATAAAGATGTATATTCATATATTCTATGAAGTGTGTATTTCATTCAAGCTTAGCCTAAAACCTCTATTCAATTTTACTTGTTGATTTGCAAAATATTATAGCGACATCATAGAAAGTATAAAATATAAGTGAGAGATGATTAAAATGTTATCGTGGTATAATTATATCACCTAGATTATAATATAATTATATATATATATATATATATATATATATTATATAAAATTGTTTTCTTTAATTTAAATATATAAAATTAATATAAATACTGAAAAGAAAGAAAAGGCATGTATTTGGATTTGACGCTCTGTATTTGGGTTATACTGCGAGTGACCCGCAAACTGGGCCGACTTGTCGTTTTTATCCTAAAACGGGCAAACGACTTTCATTTGTTTATTATGGTCTCCCGTTTCGAATTGGAACCGGGATCACATAGTGAACCGGTTCCCAGCTTTATCACTGAGTCGGAGCCCACGTAATGTCTTTTATCTCCGACGACGCAATATCAGAGTGTGTATAGAAACCTAGTTGCAGCGGAAATCGTGCGGGCAAGCTACAAGAAAATTTCTGCTCAAGCACGAGAATTGATTTGCTGTTTCGAAGTCACTGTAAGTATCCTAAATTTTGCAGAATCATCAACGTATTTACACTGATACATATATGTATATATATCAAATTTTAATTGATAAATTGAAGAACTAGCTTTCCACTGAATTCAAGCAATTGAAAAATTGGAAATTTTCTCTGGAAAAAAAGGAGCTCTAAGATCATCTTTCCTCCATCACATTTTCTCAGAAAGCAAACAGAACTTAACGGCTCCTTCAAACTCACATTGGTTTTGATTCTGGAAATTTGTGTTTTGCCTGTAAAGTTGTTAGGCGATAACGAGAGTATTCTGCTAAAGTATTTTGTCTCAAGTTGAAAGTACTTACTAGTGGTAGCGAAGACATATTTGGATTTTTACGGTTCAATTAGGTGGATTGTTGACTCTGAAATACTGAAGGTTTTTGTTTCTAAATCCAGCTTGCAGTACATCGTAAAATCGTTAATCTCCAAAACATCCATAGTTAGGGCATTAGACTTTACTCTTATACTAGCTCCTTGCGGTTCCTTCATCTTACTTTAGACCAGAGCTGCTTTTTATGTTTTAATTTTTTTAATTACTCCATTTCCATATAAGGATCTTCCTTGTTTCCAAACCCATCTCTTTTTTAACAACTGACTTCTCCTAATATGCCAAATGCAGACACGTCCCATAAGCTTTTGCAGTACTGTTGATTAATTCCATAGATACTCGTATACTCGCCAGCTTTATAGATAGTCTGATATTTTCCTTCGCACCCATAAGGGAGCTGAATTCTGCTAATGTTTAAAATTTGCTGAGAAAAGAGGGGGGTGGGGGGGTGGGGGTGGGGGTGTTAAAGCTTATCAAAGATAGGACAAGCAGGTGCAGGAGTTGTCTCCTTGTCCGTACTAGTTGAAAACAAAACACATTCATAGCTTTATTGCATAAAATATCATCGTGGAGAAGTCATTTATTATAATATTAAATTGACAAATTCATGTTGCCTTTCTATTTTTTTATAGGTTTCAATTCATTTCACATTCTTCTATTTTCTGATTCTTGATGCTGATTTCTTTCTTGTTTGATGTTGCTCTTTTGGGTTTGTTGTATTCTTAATGCTGTGCATATTGCAGGTAAACTAATAGTATGTCTACAGCACTAACACCTTCTAAGAGGCCACATGAACGGAACGCTGCAGAGACAAATGGAAAAGGAAAGTGGCAAAAGACAGCAGGACTTAATTCCCCCAACCAACCAGGGAAATTCTCTTCTGGTGGCGTTGTTTTCCGAATACTCTGTCCCGCTTCCAAAACTGGCAGTGTTATTGGGAAAGGTGGTTCCATCATATCACAAATCCGTCAAGAAACTGGTGCAAAGGTTAGAGTTGAGGAAACTGTCCCTGGATGTGATGAGAGGGTAGTTGTTATTATGGGTTCTGATAAGGAGATGGAAGTCAATGCTGAACCAAATGAGAAGAATGGTGATAAAGAGGCTAATGTAGCTGAAGAGGGTGATGATAAAAAGGATGGTGGTGAAAATGATGAAAGTGAAGAAACTGTTCCTGCAGTTGACTCGTCAAAGTCTGTAAAGGAAACCTCATCCCTGCAGAAAGCTTTGGTACTTGTCTTTGAAAGAATAGTTGAAGCAGAGCCAGAGATAGATGGAAGGGATGAGGAAAACAACAAGCCTTCTATGTTCATTTTGAGGTTGCTTGTGCTTTCCAGTCAAGTTGGCTGCCTTTTGGGAAAGGGTGGCAGTGTAATCAAGCAAATGTCAGCAGAAAGTGGGGCACAGATTCGAATTCTTCCTAGAGATAAACTTCCTACATGTGCATCACCTTCTGATGAACTAGTTCAGGTAATTAAGTATTGGATTTTATCTACTGCATCTTTAATGGCGATTGATACCATCTCACACTTCTCAGTCACCACATATGTAAAGGGGTTGCTATTCTATCATACATTGAGTGAAAATAGTAATGTGGAGTTGCAGTTAGTGTAAAAGGTGAAACATTAAAGGTAGGCATATATGTAGCCTGTGATGCTGATTCCTTTAGAAGTTCGAATACTGTGATTTTTTTTTTTTTTGGGAGAATATTAAACAGTACTAACTTTGTAACCTACATCTTTTTTATCTCTCTTTCTCGCTTAGAGATCTTTTTTAGCATGGTATATATCTTAATGACAAGATTGGATGAAACTCCAGTCATATCTGATTTTCGTCTACTGCTTCTTCCCTTATGCGATCTTTTTGTTAAATCTGCTTTAAAGTTTCTTATTAGGTCAGGGGAAACCATGTTCACTGTTCATTTGTACAAAGGGAAAAAAAACATTTGGAGGAGGTTGGAGGTTTTAATGTTTTTTTTTTTTTTTTTTTTTTTTTTTTTTTTTTTTTTTTTTTTTGAGCAGAGAAGGGGTTGGGGGGTGGGGTTGCACATGCTAACTCACATTTGGTGGGAACTAACGAGACTGTCCTGATTAGATAGAGGAAGAAACTTTGTGTATGCATAAAATATATATGATTTGTTGGTCTCAGGGTAGATTTGCACATGAAGCGTTAGTCACTAGTCTCCTGCAAACTTTTGTTAGGTGTTGTGTTCTGGTACTAAATTCTCACACATCGGATAGCTGTTTTAACATTAAATTGCAGTCTTAACAGCAGTGGGTCCTGATTTCTGTCTTGGAAAAATGGAATGAGTCCATATATGAAATTTTCTATGGTGCATATTTTTGGTGTCTCCAAAAATTCTAATTTTTCTATTTTGTTCCATGTTTATGCTGCAGATCACAGGAGAGGTTGGAGCAGTTAGGAAAGCTCTTCAATCTGTTGCTCAACAGCTTTTCGAGAATCCGCCCAGGGAACATGACTCTTTCCCTGCCAGTTCTACATGGCCTTCATCTCATTCATTTGGCCATCCTCCTCCTAGGTCAGAAGCATATCCCCCACCATACCATTCTTTTAATACTCGGGGAACAACTTATGGTGCTGGACCTCGGGATTTTCATGAAAGTGGTATTCCTGGTCGAATGAAGCCTGCTCCAGATATAATAACCTTTCGCTTATTGTGTCTTGATGAGAAGGTAGGAGGTGTCATTGGAAAAGGAGGAAACATTATAAAAACCCTTCAGCAAGAAACAGGCTGTGACATCAAAGTTTTGGAAGGGGTTTCTGATTCAGAGGACCGCATTATTCTCATATCTGGTCCAGCGGTATGGTTTGCCTCTCTAACATCTTGGAAGTGATAAGTTTTTAGTTTTTGCCTTTCTCCTTCTGAGTCTTTTATTTTTTTCCTAACAATAGTTCAACTATTACAGCACCCAGAGGATAGGGTATCAGCTGCACAAGATGCAGTTCTTCGTGTGCAAACCAGGATTGCAAGGGCTTTACCTTTACCTGAGGGTAAAGATAAGCCTGTGATTGCAAGGATTCTTGTCTCATCTAATCAAATTGGTTGTCTCCTTGGCAAGGGTGGTGCCATCATGGCAGAAATGAGGAAATCAACTGGTGCATACATTCGGATATTGGGGAAAGATCAAATTCCAAAATGTGCTTCAGAAAATGATGAAGTGGTTCAGGTGTGTCCTTTTTGTGATTTTCTAACTTGACCTGGTTTGGCATTTTAAGTGTACCATCTGACCTATTTTTGCTGATGTATTTTTATAGTATTTTTAATTATCAATTTTCTAAAAGTGCTGATAACCGAGAAATCCAAAATTTTGGTCCAAGTATCAAGAAGAGCTTTGTCTTTTTTGTTCTAACTTTGTTCATCTACTTCATCATAGTGTTATTTATGGTGAGCCTTAAGGAGGACAGGAGGTGTGAGTCCAAGTCTCCAAGCACCCTAGTGCTAGTATGGTCTATATCATACAGCAAGTGAGGCTATACACACAAGTGAGAAAGTGAAGAATACTTTCTTCCTTTTCCTTTTGAAAGTCAATGCTTGAAAATCTTAAATGATACTGGTGCTTAAATATTATAATAATCAAAATGTTACATTAGCTAGGCCTTTTGGTATTTTATGCATAAATCATAGTCCATTTCAGCATTTGAGGTACTCTGGTGCATGTCACACCTAGGCTGGTGATAACTGAAACAATGTTGAAATAGGTGCATATAATTGATGTGAAAAAAAAGACTATCATAATTGACACAAGAATTCACTTACATTTTCTTAATTTTTGGGTTAATAACACTTTTTAACATTTGTGGTATTTAAGTTAAATTTTCTTTTTTGGACAGATTAATGGGGAATATGAAGTAGTTCAAGAAGCTCTTGTGCAGATAACGACCAGGTTGCGCAATCATTTCTTTCGTGATGTATTTCCTACAATAGACCATCCTTCCAATTCTACCTTTCTGGATCAAGTGCCTCCATTTCCTCCATATATGGGGAGAAGGGAACTCTCACCTTCCTTCCATGGATTTCACAACTTTGATGGCATGGGTGGTCCGCCTCCACATACTGGTTTCCATCCACATGATGATCCTTTTATGCACAATATACATAGATCAGGCATGCCTCTGCATATATCTGAAAGAAAACCTTGGGGTCCTCAGGTATAAAATCGTCATCTTTGCTTTTCAGGTTATTTTTAAAGCTGCTGCCTAAACTTTTAGGTGTATGCTGGCTATGCTTTTCATTACCCATTTCCATCTTTAGCATTTAGGACCAAATGTTGAAAATTCTTTGACGAAGCAAATTTTACCGTTCAGACTACTTTTAGACAAGGTAAATTTTGCAACAGTTCTGTGACTTTACTCTGTCTTTCTGAACTGGCTTTCAGGGACTTATGGAAGGCGGTGCCCCAATGGGTTTGCCAGACTTTGGAGGACCTGCTCAAAGAAGAATATCAGGTTTTGGAGGGTACGTATATTTTTATTCCTTGAAATTCTTCTTTTATTATGATTCAAGGTGAATTATTTATCCATGATGTTACCGTGAATTCTTTTCTTATGTGCTTGTATTTATATTTTGTAGGGTAAACCATCCAGCTGTTATTACAAGCACTACTGTTGAAGTAGTTGTTCCCCGTTCTGTGGTCCCTGCAATATATGGAGAAGACGGTACGTGCTTAAAACAAATTCGCCAGGTATGTTATTGGTTGGTACTCTATTTACAGATTATGCAAAATGAATATGCAAATAAAGGATCACCTTAAGAAGTTTCATCAGTGTGTGCATCAACATGCGCCTGCTTGCACCTTGGTGAATCATGAGATAAATTTTGTGGTTGCAAAATCCGAACTGGAAATATGAATCTCCTGTCTAATCAATTTAAAAAGAAGTACATACTAGTAGCAATAGTGATAGTTCATCAGAGTAATCAAGGATCAAAATCCACTTTATTTGTTTCCCTAGAAGTGTAGGTTTCCACATTTGAATTGATTTGTTATTTGCTATGCCATTGATAAATTCAGTTTCTCATGGGAAACAACATAGTAGGTTTGACTTGAAATTTTCCAAGAGAAGATTATTATGGAGTCGATTGTGATTTCTGTTCAAAGTAATTAAACTTGCAGTGGTGCTTTCATATCATATCTTTAGTACATCAATAAGTGTTTATCCATTTGTGTTGAATTGGGAGTAATGGTTTTATACTTTTTATTTATTTTTTGTGCAATCTTATATGACCAGAAAATTCCTTTTTTTCATTGATGTCAGATATGTTGTTGGTGAGGAAATAATGCCATCCAACTTTAAATCATTTGTAAAAGATACATAAAATTAGTACATCCTTTGCATGTAAACAGTCCCAGATATTTTTGGAGATAAAGTCCACTCAAAAGCCTGGGACTTTTTGATTAAGAGTAATCTTATGAAAATTAAACTTTGTATTCTGTCCAGGTTCTTGTGGATACCTCAGAACAATTTTTATTTGTTAAAGATATTGTAAATAGAATTTTTGCACGGCTTATTCATTGAGCCACGCATCTGTATTTTCTCGAAGCACTTTTTTCAGTTGCCCTGACTTGGTATTTCAATCTACTGTTTATTCATTCTGCATACTGTCTGCTTGATGGATGTGTTGTGACAATAGTCAGACCTGGTCAGCTTATGTTTGATTGGTCCCTTTAACCTCAATGCACACATGCATTCATCTGTCAGTTGAATTGTTAGTTTCCATTAATAAACATTATATGTCCTGCACATATGCAGGAAGAAAGATACTTGAAAGGCTTTCAGAAATTTCTAGCTTTTTGAAAAGGCAATACACAATTACAGCATTAGATATAATTTGAATTAGTGGTTACTGTCTCTACCAAATGTTTCTATTAATTGCAGGAGGCTTTATATGGCTTTAAACATTTCAATTTGTTCAACTCTGTTTCAGATTTCAGATGCAAAAATTACAATTACTGAGCCCAAGCCTGGAGCAGCAGAAACTGTGGTTATAATATCAGGGACGCCTGAACAGACCCATGCAGCTCAGAGTCTTATTCAAGCATTTGTGATGAGTGAAAGAGAGTCCGCTTCATCTTTATAATAAGAAGGTAATATTCGTAAACTCCTTTTCCTTGTTCTAGACTGACAATTAAAATGATTATCTTCACATGCTCTTTTTGTATTGTATGGATTGGATATTCTATTGATTATTAATTCTCGTTATTTTATCCTCTATTTATTTTACAGTTCATGGAAGGATCTAAATTAGTAACTGTTGAAATTTGATATCTTACTGAAGATTCTGAAGATTGGAGCTTGCCACGAATATATTTTGGCTGTTTTTGTGAGTAAAGTGAAAAACCATCTGAATTTACTGGTGAAAACACGAAATACTTAACAGATAGTTTAGTATCTTGATGGATGGCGGCATACATTTTCAATTTCATATGAAGAGACACAAGTGATCAAATTGTACCTTTGGCACTCAAAAGAGTTGTTGAACTAAACTTTCATTTTGAATTGTGTTGGATGATGAATTATTAGTAGACTGCAAGAGAAAGTGTATGAATAATGATGACTCATTCCCCTATCTACATACATGCATTTGTTTAGCAGAACATTTTTCACCACATTAGATTAACTTGTCAGAATTCTTTGCACGTTTGATGAAACTATCGTGCCAAATTTCGTATTTCCTAGATGTCTCCTACTGTTATATCGAATTAGGATTCCCACAAGATTTAACAACTTTTGTTTGTTCAATGACTTTTTTTTTTCATTGGCAGTCTATTCTGGTATATGAATGTGTTATCCTTGCTATCATTACCCCAACCATAATGCTGAATAGCAAGGGTTTTTGTGAAAGAAAATATTAAAAAAAAAAAGAAAAAGAAAAATAAGTAACAATGATGAATTGAATGGATCATTTGACCATCTCCTTGAGAACTGTCATACCAAGGACTTATTTTGTGCTAGTTTGTTTCTGGTATAATGCTTCCACAGGCTATGTTTCTTTTTTTGTAATGTTTTCATTTTTTTAATGTTTTCAGAATATTTGGAATTACCTTTGTTCTTCCCAGGTATGTTTGCTTACTTTCTTATGGTATCATCCATTATATGGCCTACAAGCCATGTATGGATATTTTAGAAGAGTCGATAAACACTAGTAATTAGAACTAAAATCATTTGAATTATAATTATGTGAAGGCAGTGTCATGCAGTAGTCTCATGAAAAGATAGACTGTTCAAATTACTTTTTGTTCCAAAATAAATAGGATTCTAGACCTGAATGCTTTTTCCTTCCAATATATGATTAGGGCCAAAAGAGTCATATATTATTGATACGGAGAATGTTGTCATCAAAGTTGTTTTACAACAGAAGTGGTAACCGAAGAATGCTTACGTTCAAGGCAGCAAGGCCCTAACCTAAGAATGCTTACGTTTGATCCATGAGGCAGCAGGACCCTACGATGCATCTAGTTTACTTTGTGCATAATACATTGGTTTCATATTGCTTGACCAGTACATAGGGCTGAACACTTGTTTCTGAACTTGCTCGCTCTCCATTTTTTTGATTTCTCATCTTTTTTCTAACAATCAATGATCTTAATGTCCTACTTGGTGACAAGCTTATGCTGCTGAGATCCGTGTCTATGTTTGTGTTATATCAATTCAAATCATGAAAATAGAAGAGAACTTTTTTTATCCTTGGATCTTTGAATAAAATATAATTGTTCATCATCACAAAATAACTTATGTTTTATAATTGTTTGTGGCAGTTTTGTCTTCAACAATCATGATACTGTCCTTTGATGAATATATTTTATTGGCTGACTACAGTTTAAGCGTGAATGCTAAAATGGCTGACATGATTGACTAGGTATCTTTCTTTTGTTTCTTTATATTTTTATACCTGATTTATAATGAAATATTTTTTTTGTTTGCTTTTGCTTCATATTTCTTGCTCAGAGATTCTCTGGTTTTTTATATTTTTAGTCCTTTTTCTAAATATATTGGTAAGCTTGCTTTCTAAATCGTGTCTTATTTTCTGTAGTCAGAAGTCTGAATGTCTGCCAAATTGAGTCATGGAGCTCAAAAACGAATTTAGAGAATTCCACACTTCATTTATTGTTAGACATTATTGAAGTCAACTTTGGAGTCTTGAATCAGTTTGGTTAGGAAAAAGTTGAAATTCTAATTTGTGCATGTCTGTTTGACCCCTGAGGATGCATTAGAAGTTGTCGATAAGTAGAAAAAGAATGTTTAGGGAAGAGTAAGGGATGGATAAAGTCAAAAAGTGCTTGTAGTATCAAACCATTCCGGAGACTCAACTTGAGACAGCAAAATGCTACCTTTCAGCAAGTGTGATCTTTATAGATTTCAGCCCCCCTGACTCAAGTTTAAACTTTTTGGACTGATTTGAAAAAGCAAATATTTTTAATTTTTGAGTATGTTTAGCAAATTTGATCCTTGAGTGGCCAAAATTTTGATATCTCATGATGAGTGAGTGGAACAGTAGTATAGATGTTCTTGTTACTATTTTAATTCCTTTGCATGGGAATGTATGAAAATGGGTGTAGATATCATTGCTTGCAAGCAAGTACAAACTAGTTCAACACATAATCCACTGGCTTTCAACAATAACGTTAATAACTTTCTCAATTGAAATCTTTGTACACTATAGTCTTTGGGTTGAGGAGCAATGGTTAACTGAGGGTTTATTGCAGGTTTTGACATGATACTTTGATTCCAGATGCTGTTGCTTGCCAACTGAAATTTTTCTTGTTTTTGAGACATGTTCCTGTGCTGACTGAATCAACGTTGCTAGGTTAAGGCCTTTCTACTGCTTAACACTTTTGTTTGCAGTTAAGCATTCACATAATGTTCTGTTGGTTGTATTAACTCTTGCCCCATTTTTATCAGAGTCTGAGTAATTTTGATGGAGAAAATGAAGAAAGCATTGCTTCTCCAGTTTTAATTGATAGATGAGTACAAGTGATTTGTTACTGTAGGAATAAAAATACAGACTTATCTGCTACTGAAAACTTTTACCTTGTTGCTTGAGTAAAAACAATGGTAATAAATTATTGCTCAGATTGAAAAGGCTTGTAGGTCTTGAGAGAGTTGATGAGACCCTCAATGGATCCAGCCGCAGCAACAAGTGATACTATCAAGCAAGCCAAACTCAATATTTTCAGCCATGTCCAGGTGACTGAAAACTTTGGCATTCTTGTGCGCGCAATGTACATCTCTATTGGAAAATAAACTGTCAATGGCCAGAACGCTGCTGCTCCTATTAGACCCAGAAAGTCGTTGAAGAACGGTAAGATCATGGCTAGTACTGCTGTAACTATTACGTATATAGTTCTCCATACCAATCTGAATGAGTTAAGGTAATACACGCCATAATATGGAATGTTAATGGCATGTTCGCTTGTTATGAACTTGTTCTCCGACCACCTTTGGTGGCAATACCTCTCTACAAAGCTGAAGATTGGCTGACAGAAGACCTGCACATTTGAATCATTTTAGACTGACCATAAAAGTGTTTTACAATGAGTAGAACTAGAGCATGCCCTTGGAAATGCTTAGCTTACCTGATAGGCACCGATAAGATGAATGGCGATACATACATTGGCCAAGTCGATCAGCCAGAAAGGTTCATAGAATCCAAAACCAGTCAGGAAATTGCCTGGTGCATCATTTCCGAATGCTGCATAACCGAGGCAACCACATAAGACATAGAACAGGGTGGTTGTTAGGATGCCAATGAATGATGCCCTCTTCATAGCTTTGTTCTCTGGAGGACTTGATCTTACTGTGTCCTGCATTTCATTTCATCGTTATCTCATGTATTACAGTGGCATGTCATCAATTAACTGAATTGGTTTTCAAAATTGTTCTTGGGCTAATTTTAGATTTGATCTAATCTTAGTATGTCTTACACGGTTTCCACTGGCTTACTAACAAGTAAAGTGGTCCTAATTTTTTAACCCAAAGCGTGACAAACCAGAATAAATTGGCTGTGCCAACTTTTCCAGTAAAGACAACCTCCATGAGAGTGACGGAGTGTCTTCATTCATTTAGATGAGCAAACTTTAATAGGGGTTTGATGATTTAATTGGTCAGGAGATGATGCAAGATTGTCAGATTGCGACAAGCACTGAAGCAGCAAGCGTACAAGATGGGCTTTTCCTTCTTTCCTAAAAGGCAATTATATCCATTGGCCCAAATTTTGGATTGTACGAGTGGTCCACTCTTTTAAATATGGTCCATTAAAGATAAGGAATCTCTTTAGAACCCGTTAACTACACTTGAGACCATTTGTTCTAATTTAAGCTTACCTTTTCTTTTTCTTCATAATAATCTAATAAAATATGAATTGTCAGCCTGAGGGAGAAAATATCTCATCTTAAATTATTAGAAATTCATAAAAATTTTCGATTTCTTAGTCTATATGGCTGTATCAAGAATTTCTTTTACGAGGCTGCTTAAAACCAAACCACAATTAATGTTCCTTTAAGGAAATAGCAGCAGGCACTGAAGCCGAAGCCGAAGCCGACATAGTCGAGATCTAAAGAAGCAGCAAGCAACTTGTGTCAAGATTTTTTTATACGGCACGCATTTCAATTGTCAACTATTATGTAGTATTATTATTATTATGCTTACTCCAGTCAAAATTTAATCCACTAGCATGGCATGGTAAAAAAGCGCATTGACGTGATTAAAAAAAAAAAAAAAATCACTACTTCAGTTTTGAAAACTTACTCGTTTCTCCTTCCTTCAATTTCAAAAAAAATATATTTTTACCCCCTAAGTTCCAACTCCCAGTTCTGCCTGATTTCTCTAGTTAAAATTCTAACTAGGCCCATTTCTTCCTTTTGCGAAAATTTCTTATATATATACTAACGCATAAAAATATAATAAAAAGAATAAAAAAGACTAGAGCATTTTGACTTACCTGTATCTCGATAAGAACGGTAGAGAAAGCATAAGCAAAGGCAATGTCCCCAATAGCTTGGAATGCTCTCCACACCTTCTGTGCTGGCGTCACGTCCACCCTAACTGTGGTTCCTGTTAAGCTTGTCCTTGCATGTCCCCCACCTTCATTTTCATTTTTACTATGTACTATTAGATTAGGGAAGAATAATCATATATCAAATCATAAAACTGATAATTATTTTTAATTTAATTTAGCACCTGCTACTTTTGCTATGGACAGTCCAAGGCCTATTGAAGAATAGGCAAAAGACATTACTGCTGCAACAAGTGAAAGCCATGAGAGCTTGTGGAAGTTCGGTATTTGGCTTAAGACGATTTGGATGCATGCAAATATGATCATATAGGGATTGTTCGATGTGTTGCACTTCACATGGTGCCCATGGTTATGGAAACAATTCGACCTCTTAACAGCCCTGATAAATATTAATTCATTAATTAATTTATTAAACTCCTCTACAAAACACAACATGTTTCTGATTAATTATATTAAGACTAATAATTAATTAGAATTAGAATTAAAATTAAAATTAAAATTACTTACACCATGCTAATAGATGCTGTAATAGTATAACCAACTGTGATTCCCACCAGATTTGCATATTGAGCCAACCCACACATCGTAACTTTCCAACCTCCTGTTGAACAATTATTGTTTAGGTTGTATATGAATATAATCCAAGATTTATATTAATATATTTGTACTGACCTAAATTGGCTCTAACAGCATCCATATAAGTATAGTTTCTCTTGCCAGTGACAGGATCAGGTGATCTATAGCAATCGGCAAGCAGAGTAGAAGTGAAGAAGGTGATAAAAGAGAAAGCCATGAGAATAACCGGACCAGCCACCCAGCCTAACTGGGCTATGGCCCATGCTAGAGATAGCACTCCTGACCCTATCACTGCTGTGATAATATGAGCACTTGCAGTTATCCATGTACCTGTCAAGAACAAGAACATCAGTTCATCTTTCAAGAAATAATGGCTTTTTAATATATGCACGAAAAAAGAAGATTGAAAGATTCAAGCATCTGAAGAATCTTTTGGTATTTTATAAAACTAATTAAAATTGAAAAAAAAAAAATTACCCGTCCTTTTAGCTCGACCATCATCGTCAAGATTCTTGCGAATTCCACCATTTTCATAGCCTTCTATGTCTACCTGTTCTAAGTACATGCTGCTATGTTGCATTTCTTTAGCCATTTTTTCCCTCTTTATGTATATTTGTTTATGTTTATAGCAAGTTGAAACGGTGGACGAAAGCAGAAAAAGAAAGGAAGGGTCTATAGAAAAGTGAAATCAAATAACAACAAATGGTGATAACAACTAAAGAAAAGTGATAACAACTGAAATCAAATAAAGAAAAGTGATAACAACTAATGGTGTTTCTGCCTATATAACAGAATCTATAAACTCAAGAAAAGAAAAACATACTTTTCCTAGAGCTAAAAGACTGGAGAGGGTCTATAGAGAGTAGTAGTGACAGGAGGATCCTCTGCACCATTAATGGTGGAGCAGAGGGTGTGGTCTTAATAACCTATAAAAAACCCTAAAGGGTCCCCACCCTGTATCGATGTGCTGTGTAATTTTGGTTTTGGACCATTAAATTAGAAGAAAGCTCTTTTCTATGGTAACCATTGAACGTGAAATAACATAGATACATGTCCCAACATCACCGATAGAACTTTCTCGGCCTACTCTTTTGCTTAATTTTTATTTGGTTCGGTTCCATTTAAACGCATCTGCAAGAGATTGAGACTGATACATACCAGAAAGATGAAAGTGCCGTTTCGAGACTCGGAAAAGATAAAAAAGGTCATTTGACCTTGTCTTTCTTTATTTTCTTGCTTATTTTCTTGAATATTACTTGATTATATTAGATACGAGCCTGTCAGATAAGAATTAAAAGGTCAAGAAAACGGTTAAAAGTTGGGGATAGGTGCAGTGTAGTTGTTAACCCTAAACAGTAGCAGAAATTAAGCGTAAGGATTCTTGTTATTAACTTCTCTTTAAGGACCTCAATCCAAATGATATACTATTTTGGTGTTTGTTATTCATTAATAGTCTTTTATATGTTCATTAGGATGACAAGCGCTTTAACCCTTCCTAGACCCATTCGAGCGAATCTAAATTAATCGACAGTAAATTTTAAATACTGAATAATTTTTTAAAAAAATATTATTCTTATATTATCGGTAATATTCCATACGTGGATACATATAATTCATATAATAATATTTTACAATACTACAAGAAAAATATTTAGATATCTAAATACAATGAATTTACAAGTAGATTTCTTGGGGTAAAACCATCCTTACACCTTTAAATTGGCCCAAAGCCTAAAGTTTTGGGGTTGATAAATTTTCTTTTTCTTCTTCAATCTCCTAAACTCTATATATCTATATATATATATATTTCCTTTTTTTTTTTTCATTTTTCTTTATTGTTTTCAGTTCACAGTCACAGTAGAAAGTCAGTGAATTATAACAAAGTGCAATTCTTTCAGTTGTTTTTTCCCACTTCTAGTGCGAGGAAAAGAAGGGATGATGACTCTAGTCCCTAGAAAAAGAAAGAAAACAATAATGATGATGACGATATATGTATATATGGTCTTTGGCATTTTTCAGAGTCAACCCTTCATTCATTATTGGTGGATTTTGTTTCGTATCTTCTTTTAGATAAACCCTTCGTTTGATTCAGAAAATATCGCCACCACTCCTTTCATGTCAGTCCAATACATAACGTTTAATATATTGTTTTAATATGTACATACTGAAGTTTTAACTGCATGAATACATATGAATGAAGCCAAAACTGAAGAAAAAAGAAATGTGGGTTTTAATCCAAATTTTTCGTTGTCATAAATCCCCCAAAATAAAAATTTAAATATTGATATAAAAAAAAGTGATTGAATTACCAAAATTAGACTACATAGAATTATAAATATTGATAGCTCTAATTGGTTGGTTTGCACTGACTTAAAAAGTTGTGTTTTTATTTTTTGGAAATCCATAAATATGGCTCACGTCAATAAGTCAACGTTCCCAAAAATAATTAATTAGCGTATCAATTGATACATATTTTATGACTCAAAATAATTTGGTTTAGTTAAAACACGTATATTTTATTATCTAAAATAATTTGATTTAGCTAAAACACGGTCCAAGAAAATTTGGTTTAGCTAGTGGTTGAAGTACAACAAACTCCACCTGATGATTATAGGCATCGAGCTGTGGAATCCACAATTTGAAAAGACCTTTAAAATAATTGTTTAGATTAGTCTTTCATCCAATCTCATCCAACCATGGAGGATGAAAGAATATATATATATATATATATATTTAACGGGTCAGAAAACCAAATGTAGATATATAGATATACAAATAAAATTAATATCATTTCTTACATAGTAAGGGAGATAAAATGTCATTTGGCATGTCTAGACACTGAAAATAGCAATATATTTCTGCAAAAAAGGATAAGGAAACGGTGCCAAACGACTATATCTGTATTGAAAATTACAGAAAACGACAGCCCGCCATTTTAGACTTATTAGGACTAGTACAAACTCATTTTTCAATTGACAACTTATTTCATACGTACAATGTCTTTCAAACATTAATTAAGTCATATGGGTCTCTTATTTTATCAAATCAAACACCTAATTAAACACGACTTCATTCGTTGCAGGTTGGCATCAGTATCATAGTCTATATGACCTTGAGAGCCAACGAATAGCCGCATATATACATTTAATTTCTGATAAAGATTGGAATTTATATTAGCTAAAAACATCCTATTACAGTTGAATATGTGGTTCCTCGTTTATATTCTGGTATGTGACAAGTCGTACCAATATGAAGAAGTTGATTAGCAATCAAATGTGTGTTTGCGTAATTTTCTAAGTCTCTATTTCTTGAAGATATAATCAATTTATTCCAAATCTAAGTATTACTCTACTAGTTTCTGTCCATTTTTAATGGCACATATTTTAAAATTTTTCTTTTTCCATTAAAAAAAAAAGGAGTTATTGCCAATTTGAAATTGAATATTGGAAAGTCCACAATCTGGGGATATATAGAACCACACCAATGCATCAAAAGGTAGCAAACTTGGATATGAGTTCATAGGATCCTATTTTTCATCTCCAATTGGAGAGAAGAGAGTGGTGTCAATGCTCTATATATTCTCAATAATTTGCTTTAAAGCAAGCAAACAAACTCGATTTTATATGAGAAATTTAAAAAAAATTTTGGTAATAACATGAGATGCAAGTTTTAAGTAAATGTCATGAATTTCCAATTTAACCTTATTAACATATATCCATTATTGCATGTCTCATATCATTTGGTACTACAATGTCATGATGCTTAAAATTATTGGATGGAGGGCCTTTGATGGCAAACTTTGAACTTGGAAGCATGCATGTCATGAATAATAATAATAATAATAATATGAATTGAATGAGCAATGTACCTATGAAAGAGACAGAGATGATAGAGGCATAGGCAGATACATGATAAACGACATTTAATGTGGAAAAGAATTCTTGTTTCAGTCGGTCGAAGCAAACCCATTTCTTGAAAATGAAATGAAAACTGAATTTTACTTTAAGAGTATCACATATATCACTGCCCATTCTCTATGGCCTTACAAAGAAATGGACAAATCCTTGCATGGGGTCCTTATTTTCTATTGGTTTGTGACTTGAATTAATTTTTGAGGCCACAAGTTTACCTCGAGCCCCAACCCTAACGACCTCCTTCTCATATTTTTCAAAGCCAAAACATATATAAGACAGCTTGTTTATTTTCTTGTTTTTATTTTAGATTTTTGAAAGCGACCAAAAAATATATATAATTTTTTTTTCTAAATTATTTGTCTCAATTTGTGAATTATTATTTGTTTGCAATTTTTTTAATTTTCTTTTTTGATTGAATTATTGTTTGTTGTGTGTCTTCTTTTTGTCATCCCAAATTCCAATAATGACTAGTTCGATGTAGATGATTGATGCTGACTTCCGATTACTATTGGATTTGAAGCCATATTATTCTGGTTTCTTTTGAATGTTCAAACCTCACAATTTCAAGCAAAAATAATTAAAGCTTTAAAGACGTGTTTCTGTTTTAATAAAACAACAATAATACATTGTAGATAGGAAAGCAAAGGAAACGAAATTAAGTTTCAATAATTGATGGTCCATAGTTTCGTTATGCTTGTTGATCCGGTTTCAATAATTAAGCATATTAAGATATAGTCTAGTAACAAATGTATATATAATCCGACAATAAATATTTAGATACAAATCCCTTTTCCTCCAATACTAAAAAAAAAATATATAGTATTTAAACTTTTACAAGATCGGAAAGTCGATCTTGATAAAAATTATTTATAGGATTACGAATTTTAAAATAAGATTACTCCCGCATCTTAAAATGGATTAATCTATATAATCAATGATATTTACCACATCAATGCCTCAATCTTTGCCTGATCATGATGGTAACTACATCAATGCCTCGATCTTTGCCTGATCATGGTGTCAACTATATCAATGCCTTCATCTTCTCCCCTTCCTCAATTCCTCTCACAAAGTCTCAACACCATGCTTAATTAATTATCATCATAGCCATTAATTAAATTCCATGCGAAAAATTTTCTTAATGTAGAAGTTTAACTTAATAATTTTCCTTCACTACTAAAAGTAAAATAATCTAACTTAATGTAGAAGTTCTTTGTCTCAATATGTGGTAAAACTGTATGACAAAACAGTATTAAAGGAAGAGTAAATAAAATAATATGTGATACGACGGGCCTAAAAACACCTTGTACGTCTTTTTGGGTTATAAAGCCCATCTTATTGTCTGGATTATTTCCATTTACTGATCAAGTGGACCCTTTTCCGTCTGGGCCGAGTAGCCCGTCCTTTTCTAGCCCAAAAAGATAGGTAAAACGGGCGGGAACTCGACCCAATAGACAGTTAGCCACCTGACATGGAACCGTTATTGTTATTTTGGCGCAAAACACACATGCAGCTTTTTCTTTGATAAAATGTCGAAAGGAAGCACAGACGGATGAATACGACCTCGAGATCTTTCTCTTCTTCTTTAAGCAGCAAGAGAGAGAGAAAAGAAATTATACAAACCTAAAGAATTTGTAGATCTACACAAGGTTTTTGTTCTCTATTGTTCATCAATTTCTTTTTCCATTTATAATTAGTTTGAAATTATCACATTTCACGAGTTCAATAGAAATGCATTATTTCGGTTCGTGTTCTTGCCTTAAATTGAAAGGTTTAATTCACTTTGCCTTGCTTTAGATTGGTTTGATTTTGAATAGTGATGTTTTAAATGTACAGCAAATAAAATTTTCATTGATGGAATGTTAGTGTTTTTGTCAATTCCTTTGCCAGTTTAATTCCGTGAATAAAAGTTTATGAAGGAGGAAATAGGTACTGAAATATTTTATGAGATGAATAATGCTCTTATAACTTGATTGTCAAATTGACTGGCTCTATGGTGTTTTTGTGATAATTTTTTTTAATGTAGGAATTAAAATTTTTGAGTAAGATTAAGAAAGTGCAAGGTAACGATTGATTGAATGTTACATGCACTATTTTTTTTTTTAAAAAAAAAAAAAAAACTAAAATGAACTTGTTGATGTCAAATTCTTTGCCTAAGTTTAGCCTTTTATCTTTTTTCATTCCATGTGAAATTCTCTTGCTTCATATAATTTAACATTCTTCTGCAGCTTTCAAGTGTCATGTACCAAAGAGGGAGATCATTAGGAACCGAGTTGTACAAAGAGAGGACCATTTCGAGATAACATCATCTAGAGATCTCATGTTTATTTTCAGTTATCACATTCCTTGAAATGAATTAATGTGCTTCAAAGAACTTGTCCGATCACTATTGGAATTAAGAAGGATATTGAAATATTTAACTAGTGTCGTAGGCTTGGGTTGAAAAGCAAGAATAAGAGTGCAAGTTTTGGGGATTTTTGATATCCTATGTTTCAAAGGATTTGAGATGGTTAACTGGTATAAATCCTGAACTTGGGCAAAAGAATAAGCTGCCCAATATAAAGTCACGTCTGAATGTAATTGAGCTGACTGCCATGTGGGATACTGTGCAACAAATTGCCATTTACATACATAGGTTTCACAACCTTGACCTTTTTCAGCAAGGGTATGTGCATTTAATTGATCATAAACTGTGAATCAAATTCTTCCAATCTTTCAGTTTAACAAAGAATTTATCCCCTTTCCTTTTTTATTTTCAGATTCTATCAAATTAAGGTTACGATGAGATGGGAAGATAGTGAATATGCTAGTATTGGTACTCCTGCTAGAGTTGTTCAATATGAAGGTAATTTCATATTATTTCCTTATTTTGATGCAAATGTCTTCTTCTCTTTTAGCTTTCTACTTCTTCTTTTTGAGTTTTTTTAAATAAATTGTATCATGATTTGGCTAATCACTTGAGATAGGTAAAATAATAGCTGAATATCAGGTGTTTTTCTTTGCCATGGGATAAACAAAATTTTCTCTGTTTTCAATTTCAAAGTTAAGTTGATGATTTATGTCCACCATTCCTGGGATGTAGTTTCAAGTGAAAGCATTCTTGTGAAGCATTGATGTTTATTAGCGTGGTTTTGAAGATAACATTTGTTGAAGTAAAAGAAAAGGGAAAAAATAACTTCTTTTCTTAAACGAGTGTGAGCAGATGGTTGAGCTTTTTGATTGTTTCTAGGGTCCATTAGAAGGCCTATTGAGCCTTGGAACAAACGATCGGGTTGCCCGCCACACCAACCCCCTGCCCTCCGGGGCTGGTGATCTTATAAAATCCTGATGAGATCTTAACCTTGGATCTTGAAGGCTAAACATTGAATGTTGTTACTATCCTGACTCAGGTTTTGTATTGGGAATTCGGAGGAACGTTTTAAGATGCCTATGCTATAATTAGTTGATTATATAATTCACTTTTTTTTATTCTTGTTCATATTTAGAGAAACAATTTGCTTCTCTTAAATGATAGATTTTTTTGGTATTTTTCATACTTGACCTATATGTGATAGTGTAAAAGTGAAGATAATGACTTTTTTTTGAGCTCCAGCACATGATATGGATTCTGACAGCATCTATGGGGCATGGAGAATCAATGATACAGACAATAGTTTCTTAACACAGCCTTTTCGGATCAAATATGCGAGGCAAGATGTTTATTTATCCGTCATGATCTCGTTTGATCTATCTCTTAGTAAATATAAGGTAACTCTCTCAATCTCTCTATATATATGTGTGTGTGTGAGTGTGTATGTGTGTGTGTTTGCACATCTCTCAGATAATAAGTTTTTAAATTTTATTGATTTACTAAGACAAGGAGAAAATGTAGTAGATAAGTTTGGCAAGATGTTGTCTTTCTGAATATGCTATCTCAAACATTATTAAAATAACTAAACAAGCATTCAGAAACAAACAACTCTAGAAAATTGGTCGTAATGGAATCAGAGATACCATATAATATCAATGCAACATGTACTTGGTGGTCAGGTTCCTCTTAGTTAATTTGATGCTATATTGACTATCAGAATCCAATGTGAAAAGGCCCTGATGCAATAAAAGGGGGAGCCTTTTTCTGTGGAAGCACAACTTCTAAACTCTTCACTACCTGGGTGGTAATTTTCAAAATCTGTTTTTCAGATTTTAATTCATTATTGCTGCAGTGATTCTTAGAATCATACACATATATCCCTTTTGGTAAATGAAATATGCACTCTTTGGCATTTTTGGTAAGCAATTGTACACTGTTTATGCCTACAAGATCTTGAGATTGTAATTCCTAGTTCAAAATTTTCGAAGGAAAAAGGAAGCCAGTGATGGTTTTATATTTTGTTGCAATTATTTGGGATATTTAGTTAAAGAGAAACGATAGATATTTTTAAGGTTTGGTAATGGCATTTGTAGTAATTACATGACAAATTATTTTCTTAGCTTCTCTGCAGAGTTCAGCTTTTAGGGATTTATAGGGACTTTTATATCTGTCAATCAATTTGATTGAAGGTCTTACTTTGTTTATTCTATTTTCTTACCTTGTACTTTTATTAAAAGGATGATTTATCCTTTTTCATGTGATTATCTTCTTTTCTTTATCACTCATTGAGTCTTTGCTTATCTCAAAAAGGAAAAAAGAAGGGTTATGAAGTTATGCTAATGTGTCTTATAATTTGCAGGTCCCATCCACATCTGCTGTTATTTTAAAATTTGAGCTTCTGCAAGCTCCCATAACAGAGAATAGGTGTGTTGAGAACCACTTTTTTTTGGTAATGTTCCTTTCCTGTGTGCTTGAAATTGGCAAATTGAGGCTTCATTTAGTTCAAACTTTTGCCTTTTGATTTTTTGTTCCTAAAGGAGTTTTCTAGAATTTTGATTTTATTAGAAGATAAATATGATAGTAACAAATTGTGCTAGATAAATATATGAAAATTTCTTCACATCATAAAAGAAAAACGGAATTTATTTCACTCTTTACAGACTTGAGTTGCTAGCATATCTGGAAGCTTCCTCTGTTGCGGTCCATGAATTTCGAATTCCTCCTAAAGCTCTTTTTGGACTGCATTCATACTGCCCTATCCATTTTGATATATTTCATGCTGTGCTGGTTGAAGCAAGCGTCCATGTCAGTCTACTAAAAGCTGGTTCTCATGCACATAAATCCAGGTTTTTTCATTTCTACTATTCCAAAAAAAAAAATAATAATAAAATAAAATCTTTGTTCAGATTGCATGTGAATTGTGGTTTGTTCAATTAACTGTTTGTATTGGATCTTTGCAGTGATCCTTACCACCTTGAAGATGTTCCTGGTGAAAGTATTGATGAGAGGCCCAATCAAGTATGCACAGATAAATATTTTACATGTTACTCCAACATGATTTTGTCTTCCTTTCTTCTATCTTGCTCTTGATAACTGTACATTTTATATAATTTAACTTGCTTACTTTGTTGATTGCATTTTGTTTTTGGTGAATTCTATGCCGATGATAATATATACACTGGTGACTAATGTTTATGTTCCTGCATGTAAATGTTTATATTTGTGCTTCTAGGCTTTCCTTTTTTTCCCATGCGACATGTTTGCATGTGTTTTGCGTATAAAACTTACAGTCAATTAGTTGACTTTATCCTATTTTCAGGGTGCCGATGGAATGTCTGTTTAAGCAATGTTTTGATTGTAGGAACTTCCATTTCAAGATTCCATATCATAGTGTGCGCTCTGACTTTCAGGGCCTAAGTTTTTAGAATACAATGAGATACGCATTGCTTCATGTAAAATCTGATGTTATGCAATCGAACCTGTACATAATTCTTATTTATGTTCACAAATATGATTTCTAAAGTTTTTGGTTTTATTTAAAGCAAAAAGAGATGCAGGATATGAGTGCCAAGAGAGAAGCTCCTTTTAAAATTTAGAAGTCTCCAGATTTTGTCCAAATGGAGGGCTAGAACTTTATATCTTAGTTGCCAAAGAACATTGATGGATGACCAATTGTGGGCAATAATTTACTAAAACTTTCAGCAGCATCTGGTCTAAAGAAGAAAATAATTTTTGAAAGGAGAAAACTTTTTTCTCTGTGTCAGAAGCCTACTAATTAGATATAAGTTCGCTTTCCTGAATCTAAAACATGCAACTCACAAGTACAAAGATGATTGTTTTTTCATGTTTATTCAGGTTTTGTGACCATCAGTTCCTTAAAACTCGTTCTCCATGTATTGAAATTAATTTTGTTATTGATCAGGCATTGGCTTCAGTATCTTTTGTAGCAATGAACAAGATAATGCTTATTAAAACATTGTTAGTTGCCCGTGACACTTTACTTGAAGAGCTACAAAGACTTAGCAAAGCCATTGCCCAAGTAATTGATTTTACTGATTTTACATCCAAAATGAATGATATAAATATGCTTGATTCTATCCGGAGAGCGGATCTTGGTACTGCAAAAGGTGAAGTTGGCGGGCGAGGCAGTTTACAAAATGGTCTTGAGGTCCTTGCTTCATTTTCTTAGCAAACAATTCTTGATTATATATCAATAGCTATTTGTTTTTTACCTAATATTTTCTTCTTGTCTTGAACCAGAAAGCAAATGGCATTCCAGATTTTGAAGGTGATAAGCTGCAATACATTTTATCTAATGATGCTCTGGAGAACATTTTTCATTTGCTGGGAACTCAACTATCATACTTGTGGAGCACTTTTCTGCAGTTCCACAGGTTTGCTTTTCTAGTTAGCACACTGCACTGAGCTTCTTTTAGTTGCGTAAAAAGTGAGCCAGGTAATTTTAGAAATAATCAAATGCATATGTACTTGTTATATAATTTGTTAGTTTAAGGATGTTCAAAAAATAACTTGTGGTATAGTTTAAATGTTTCATGGATTTATTTGGCACTTTAAAATGCACGGACGAGTAACTATTATTTCTCGTTATTATTAAAATGCTCATTCGTTTTTATTAACAATATTTTTTTCCTTTTTGAGGAAGGTTACTCGACAATATTGGTTCAATGGTAGTTGGAACAATGGGGAGATTTGTAAAAAAATGCTTCAGGGGCCTCAAATCAAAAGAACTTTGTTTTAGTCAACTGATGAACTTGAGGTTATGATGATTTTTCTGCTACTGTTTTCAGTTTGGAGAAAAAGACATTGTCTTCTTTTTTGGAATCTTTATTCCTCTGACATGGGAGCTGTCTATATCCTCATTTAGGTGTTGAGTTTTTATTTTTGCCAGCATGGTGATATTCAAAGATTATAAGCTCTATTTTTGATGGGACAGGTTGAAAACTTTAGAAAAAGGATGGCTGCTGCCCCAATATCTCTCTCATTTCCTTCACTTTTTTCTCCTCTCTGTTTTCCTTCTCTCTTCACCTCTTTGATCTGTCCTTATCCATCTCCACTTTATATTCTCTTATTACTGGAACTCTTCCATCTAGATCTTATGTGCCTTTGTAGCTGGATGGTTGCATAGCAGTAGCACTTGTTATTAATTCAAACTACGTTTACTCTCTTTTTTCCATCTTTATCCAACCTTTATGTTATTGGACCACAAACTGTCAGCAAACTTAATATGCTTGCTAACATTTACATTGTAACCTTTTTTGTATCAATTCTCCACTTATCTTTTAAATAGTATATGCCGATATCTTTCGTACTTTTTTCAGTTCCATATAAATCCTGCTTCTTGTTAAACAGTTTCAAACTTAAAATTTGGCTATATACAATGCTTGGCTCAAGTTATATAGTTTAGATAGGGTTAATGGTCTCGTTTAACACCTTATCATAATCCAATGCAATTGATATTTTCAACTTGATATGACGTACTTGGAGAATCCTTCAATGTGGACTTAATTAATTCTCGTATCCTTGGCTGCCAGTTAATAGGACAAGGAGTTTAACTGCTGTCAATGTAATTTTAGCCATATACTCAGCTTACTTTTTTGCTAAATTTTAGGACAAATAAAAAGAAGATACTAAGGTTTCTGCGTGATGCATGGGCTAAGGATCGCAGAACTGAGTGGTCAATATGGATGGTATACTCTAAGGTTGAGATGCCTCATCATTACATAAGCAGTGGAACTCATGATGCTTCTCATATTGTGGTTGATAAAAGAGTTTCAAGTTTCTGGAAGTTAGCTGATGATGTAAGTGTCCTTTTTCTACAGTCTTCTTGTTGGTTTTGTCGGTATAATTTTACTCTTGGTTTGGATTTTTCAACCATAAAATATATTCTTCCGTTCTTGTTCTTCAATTTTTTTTCCTTCTTCTTCCATCTTTCATCTTCTTTACAGCCTGCCCAGACTGCTGCTACACGTGCTGAACTTCATCGGCGAAGTATTGCCCAAATGAGGGTGAATTACTATCCCATTTGAATGATTTGTTGCCCTCATCTTCCTTGTACTATGGGGTTCTACAGAGCAGGTTTTTTTTTTTTTCTTTGCAGATAAATGCTAGTTCAATCCAAGACATGTATATATTCGGAGACCCTCTGCGAGTTCCTATTATATATGTTGAGCGTGTCATAAATGCACCACGCCGTACTTTTAGTGAAAATTCTTATTTTAGAAATTTGGACCTGATAGATTCTCCTAGCTTACTTGCTGGACCGGGCCCTGGAACTTTGAAGAAGCTTCCTGGTGGTAACTCACATAAAAAAAGCCGTGAGTTGAAGATTGTTGTGTTTGTGCATGGGTTTCAGGTCCGTCTCTCTCTTCTACAGGTCATATTGAATATTCAGTTGAGTTGCCTTTTATTTTCAGTTAGTGGTTCCTCAAGTTATTAAACTTGAAGAGAAGTAAGCTGTCTGTTTGATTCAGTTTTAGTAAAATGTCTGACTGTTTGATTCAGTTTTAGAGAAATATGTTTTTGTGTTCTTTGCCTAAATTCAGTTTTCTGTTCAGGGAATTTAATTCTTTTGGGGGCTGTAATCTGATTTTGTTTCCTTTTTTATTTTCTTCTGCCCACTGTTTTTCTTTGAAACTCTATTTGTTGGGAAAATATTTTCGTAAATTCTGGCTGTATTAAATCTTATATTGGTAGATTGACTTTATTGCTGTGACTCCACAATTAGGGACATCATCTGGATTTACGTCTTATTCGAAATCAATGGCTTTTGATAGACCCCAAGATAGAAATTCTCATGTCGGAGGCAAATGAAGAAAAAACATCAGGAGACTTCAGAGAAATGGGACTAAGGCTTGCTCAGGAGGTGATCTCTTTTCTTAAAAAGAAATCTGACAAATATTCAAGATCTGGTGGTCTGAGAGATATCAAGCTTAGCTTTGTTGGGCATTCCATTGGAAATGTAATTATAAGAACAGCATTAGCAGGTATAATTTATTCATTGCATCACTATGACAGATGTTCCCATTGTCAGTAAACTGACACGAGATCTTTATTTATGTTACTGCAGAAAGCATCATGGAGCCATTCCGTAGACACCTCTACACTTACATTTCTCTATCTGGTCCACAGTTGGGGTATCTTTACAGTTCTAATTCTTTATTCAACTCCGGGATGTGGTTTATGAAAAAGTTCAGAGGAACACAGTGCATTCATCAACTCACTTTCACAGATGATCCAAATCTCAAAAACACTTTCTTTTACAGGCTTTGTGAGGTATGAAAGTAAAATTTTGTTATCCATTAAACTTGTCTAGGACGAGTTTCTTGTCATGGTTTTTCCTTTTACTTGAGAGAGATGAAGACGTGGCAATGCAAGGTGCTTTCTGACTGTATACCTCCACTCATGAAAAGCAGGACCAGATGAACCTGCCTTTTCTGTCTTTTCAGCAAGTAAATGCAATGATGATTCTGTGATATAAAAATATAAATTGGCCAAGAAGTGTGAGCATTAGTGCAAGAAAGGCAAACGCTATTTGTTTACTTTCCTAATGAAATTCTAAAGTTGTGCCTTTTGTTCTTTCAGCAGAAGACACTAGAGAATTTCAGGCACATAATATTGATTTCTTCACCCCAGGTATTTCTTTATCATCCTATATCTGCACTAAATTCAATTTTTTGAAATTCTTGCAAATGTTATACAAAAAACTATGTAATTGTAGAGTAATGATACAACAAAACAGAAAATGTGAAGAAGGTACTTTATCCAACCAAATATGCTTAGGTAATTATATTTCTCTCAGGACGGTTATGTGCCATATCATTCTGCCAGAATTGAATTATGCCGAGCTGCTTCGTTGGATTATTCAAGAAAGGGCAGAATATTCCTGGAGATGTTGAATAATTGCTTGGATCAGATACGGGCTCCGACCTCCCAGCCACGGGTGTTCATGCGCTGTGATGTCAACTTTGATACCTCTAACCACGGGAGAAACTTTAACTCTTTCATTGGGCGAACTGCTCACATTGAGTTCCTAGAGTCTGATATTTTTGCAAGGTTCATAATGTGGTCTTTCCAGGAACTATTTCGTTGACAGGCAGGGGACACACTGAACCATTATCTCTGCTCTCCCAGCTTTACCTAGCCTGTCTTGTATATAAGCATTAGTTGTGGTTGGGGTTTAGGTTTCAGCCTAGTTGACTGAGGGATTTCATGAGAACTAGTGATGTAATTTTTTTCTTGGGGACAGATTCCTGTTAACTTTGTATACGAATAGATATATTGTTATTGTTTTGGAATTGGAATTGCAATACAATATTACTTAAAAAAAAAAATACCAATATACACTTCGGGATTTGTCAGAAATCTAATTCCCTGAGGAAGGTATATTGGATTAAGAGTCCGTTAGATTTTAAAAGATTTTTATTCAATCTAGACTTTTAGAGTGCATTAAAATTTTGTGATATTCAATTCAGATTCTTATAAAATTCATAAATAAAAGTCTGTACAAATTTGATGATATTTAAAAAATTGCTGATATGGAATGATTTTATAAAATTATTAATTTCATTGGATTTTAGATTATTATGTATGAATAAAGAGTCATTCACAAATCCATCCTCCAACTCCAAGATTTCAAAATTTTTTTAAAATTTAGCAGAGTCTTAATTCAATATATCCTTTAATAGAACGAAAACGGAGCGAGTACCTGCGAATTTTAAACTATCTGTATAGTTATCCGTTTAAAATTTTACTATCTGTGTCTATTCTAAACTCATTTAAATACCTATCTAAGTACCCATATTCAAAGCCGTTTAAATATTTACTACCTGTATTCGTACAAAAACCCTTTGAAAGTACCTCTTAAATGGTAAGGTCCTGTGAATTTTTAACTATTTAAATTTCAAACTCATTTAAAATAATAATAGATAGAGTATCCATTACCGAACCTGTTTAATACAGCAGTTAACGAGAGCAGGATGACTACTGCCGATGCTAGAAAAAAATAAACTTAATGTGGGATAAGTTTTTAACGAAGAAAAAAATAATTTTAGAGAAGATGACGCATTTTGCTTTTTAGTCCCTCATTGTTTTTTAGTTTTCATTTGGCTCTAAAATCTTTTATTTTGTTCAATTAGGTCTTGAAATTAATTTTGATCGAATATGTTAAAATCATTATAATTCTATCAAAGTCAATCAAAATCTCTAAAAGAAGTCTCATCAATTTCATAAAACTCTACGTAAAATTCTAATGAAATCTTAGAAATCTTAGAAAATCATTCAATTCCGTTAAATTCAATAATTCTTTTAAAATCTAACACAATTCTAATCCAATACGCTCCCTAAAATTATGAATGAATTGAATTTAAAAGAGTCACATTTTTTTTATTCATGAAATAAAATCTTATTTAGGTAACATAATAATTAAAAGCACAATAAAAAGTAAAAAATAAATACATAATCACTATTATGATAGTTTTGACATAATTCAATTACACTAAAAAGAATTAAAGAATATATCAAGCTAATTAAAAGAGGATTTTTTTAAAAAAATATTATTACCGTCTTATTCTTTTTTTTTTTCAATAAATTATCAAAAATACTTTCATTAGAAAAATCATGTTTTAATTAATTTAGTTTCCAGTTGGTTCGCACAAACGATGCAAGTCTTTTCCTGATCTCCATAATCACGATGATATCGGTCGTTCCGCAGTAGGAGATTACTTGAATGTTGACCAGACCACGGACAAGATATTACCATATCCAATTTGTTAAAGTTGAAAGCGCGGAGAAAATGGATGATTCAGCCTTACCCATTTATCCCATCCAGCAAAATCTCCTGTTGTTATCCATAATTTAACACTAAACCCGTTTTTTTCACTTACCTACTAATACTATATTAATCAAACCACTCTCGTCTTTCAGCCTCTGCTTCTGCAGGTTCTCTCTGTTTTTAATTATCGAAATAATTTAATTCTTCTGAGAATTGGTGTTTTTATCAATGGAGAATTCATCTCTTCCTCATGACTCCCTGTTTCTCGGATTCGATAGCTCTACCCAGTAAGTCTACACTTGTATACTTTCCCTTTGGTTCATTTCTAGCTTGTGCAGAAAACCAAAGCAACCCAGATAGCTGGATCGAGTTCTGATTCATATTTGGTTAATGGGTTCTTATCTTTTTCACTAGGATTCTGATCTTTAATGTGATTGGACTTAAAACTATTATGATCCCTCAGTTAGTTTAGCAATGATTATAATTTTGTTTTTGCGCTCTGTGCTATTTTATTGTTTGGTGCGAATTACATATAAAAGTCTGAATTTTTTGTGAAACTTTTGATTGTTTCAAGGTCCTTGAAGGCAACTGTTCTGGATTCCAATCTCAATATTGTCAAATCAGAGCTAGTTCATTTTGACACCGACCTACCCCATTATAAGACCAAAGATGGAGTCTATAGAGACCCCTCTGATAATGGCAAAATTGTTTCACCCACATTGATGTGGGTAGAAGCTCTTGATCTCATTCTTCAAAGGCTCCAGAACTCTGGTTTTGATTTTGGGAAAATTGCTGCACTTTCTGGTAGTGGACAGCAACATGGTAGTGTTTATTGGAAGAAAGGCAGTTCTGCAATATTATCTTCATTAGACTCCAGTAAGGCATTGGTGGATCAATTAGGCAATGCCTTTTCCATCAAGGAGTCTCCAATATGGATGGATAGCAGCACTACCACACAATGTAGAGAGATAGAAAAAGCTGTTGGTGGAGCCTTGGAGCTCTCAAAACTAACAGGTTCACGCGGATATGAAAGATTCACAGGACCACAGATTAGGAAGATATTTCAGACACAGCCAGAAACTTATAATGATACTGAGAGGATTTCCCTTGTTAGCTCATTCATGGCTTCTCTTTTAATTGGAGCATATGCTTGTATTGATCACACCGATGGTGCTGGGATGAATTTGATGGATATTAAACAGAAAGTCTGGTCTGAAATAGCTTTAGAGGTTTGTCCCCTGTATGTTTGGGTCTATGCTTTATGGTTAACAAATTAACCTTTGTATATTAAGTTGTTGTGGTTTATGATTTTTGAATTTTAATGTCAATTGTAGGCCACGGCACCTGGTTTGAAGGAAAAAGTTGGAGAATTAGCCCCTGCCTATGATGTTGCTGGACATATTGCTCCTTATTTTGTTGAGAGGTAGTAGCATACTTGTGATATTTTATCTTTCTGCATTTTATTTCCTGCAAACTGTAAATAATCTGATAATGTGCAAAAGATAGCAAAATCAAGGAACAATATATTAATAAAGGAAAAAGGGTTAGCATGCCAATGCATTTGACCTTGGAGAAAATATCTGTATCTAAGTGATTTTAGTCGCTCCATTACCATGCTTGGACATGTTCCCAAACCTTGTTTATTCTTACAACTGTCTATACAAGTTTGTAAAGTAATATTTGATTTATTCCATATACACTTGTGATTAGAAGTATATAGTATATGTGAATGTTTTTGCTGTTTTATGTACAAACGGATTCTTGGATGATAAGGTCATGGATATTTCTTTAACTAGTTGATAAAATATTGGGCTGTGAGCTAAGAAAATTCACTTCTCCCTCTGCCATATGCTTAGGATGTCAAGTTAGGTGAATTTAGTTGAGTGTCTTCAAAACTTCTTCTATGGATATGCAGGTACAAATTTAATAAGAACTGTGTGGTTGTTCAGTGGTCTGGAGATAACCCCAACAGTTTAGCCGGTCAGTGCTTTTACCCTTTTTTTTTTTTTTGTAAAAATTATCCATTTCTGTTTTAAATCATTGCTCATTTTCTTAACCAAAACCAAAATGAAACTGCAGGTTTAACTCTTAGTATCCCAGGGGATCTGGCAATCAGCCTTGGCACCAGTGACACTGTAAGTTGTAATATGAAAACACAGCTCCTTACATTTTCATAACATGGCTCATTTCATGAGCCTAATTTAGCTTGTGTTCTGGTCTTATCTCAGCTGGGCATCACTTTTTTTTTTTTCAGTCTTTGTTATAATAGTCATTTGGGTTAAAGAGTTAGAGCCTTAAAGTCTCAGTGAGGGTTATTGCTTTGTCTATGATAGGCATGTATCCAACTTTTCTGGTTGCTTTGTCTATGATTTTTGCACCATAGCTACAAAGATGAATGCCTAATCATTCATGATGTTTGAAATTGCAAAATCTTGGTTTTTTAAGCATCTGCGCGAAGCTCCTGCCTGCTGTTGCTTTGCTAATTGGTTGTAAGAGCAGTGTTTTGAATTGTTCACATTTGATCCACCACTGATAAATCCTTTTAGGGGATTTGTGCTGTTTGTGCTGTTTAGCAAAATCTTGATGATTTTTCCATGTTTGCTAAGGGTTGGTCCTACTATTAGATTCTCGCACACTTGTTTGATTGGTGACCTTCTCATACTTGTCATATAGGTATTCGGAATTGCTACTGATCCTCAACCCAGATTAGAGGGGCATGTTCTGCCTAATCCTGTGGATACGGAAGGTTACATGGTAATGTTAGTTTACAAGAATGGATCTTTAACTCGTGAAGGTACTACTCTTATTTCTATGCATTCTTGCAATCCCATTTTTAGTTTCTCAATCTGACAACAATCATGAACTAGATGTTCGTAACTGCTATGCTGAGAAATCTTGGGAGGTGTTCAACAAGTTTCTGGAACAAACACCCCCTCTTAATGGTTTGTGGTTCATACCTAAGTGTTTGCTTTTTCTTGATATGATTTATTTTTGCTCTATCTTCTAATTCTAGTCTCTGCAACAGACGGAAAGCTTGGCTTCTATTACAAGGACCACGAAATTCTTCCTCCACTACCAGGTCCTGTCTTTCACTTCTTCTCCTATCATATCCGATGGTGTCTTTCTTTATGATGTGTGTTTGGTTCAGGCCTCTGCATTTCATTGACTTTCCAAATTTTAACTTCTTTCTGCACGCTTTCCTGTGACAATTTCTTAACTGGACATACACATTTAGCTGTGGACAACCATAATCTGTCATAAAGTTTATATACAGCCTGAGAACTCTTAGGATAAAAAGAAACTGCTTTTCACACCTTACATTGGTTTTTAAGTTGTCAAAGTAATCCATCATAATCATTTGTTGTCTGTATGTCCTACACCTTCCCTGTTTTTTCCTTCCTTCTTTTCTTTTTTTTTTTTTTTTTTTTTTTTTTTTTTTTTTTTGTATGTTGATTTTCTAAACATGCCTCTAACAAATATTTATATAACCAGTTGGCTTCCATCGCTATATACTCCAAAATTTCATGGGTGAGAGTCTGGAGGGAGTGAATGAACAGGAAGTGCAGGAATTTGATCCTGCTTCTGAGGTTGGTACCTTTTAGGGCGTGCCTACGTGTACCTGATGACTTTTTTAAAAAAGAAAAATTATTTTGCAGGTCCGAGCATTGATTGAGGGCCAGTTCCTGTCAATGCGAGCTCATGCAGAAAGATTTGGCATGCCTATCCCTCCGAAACGAATTATAGCTACTGGCGGAGCATCAGCAAATCAAAGCATTTTGAACTCAATAGCGTCAATATTTGGGTGTGATGTCCACACTGTTGAAAGACCTGGTATGCAGTTTTGTTTTGTTAGAAGTAATTTCACAATATATAAAATGTATGTTTTGAAACCCTTTTACTACTTGCTCAACAGATTCAGCCTCCCTGGGAGCTGCATTGAGGGCTGCTCATGGTTGGCTTTGCAATAAAAAAGGAAGTTTTGTACCAATTGCATGCTTGTACAAGTACAAGTTGGAGAAGTCAGCTCTCAGCTGCAAACTTTCAGTTAGTGCTGGAAATCAAGAATTGGTTTCCAAATATGCATTGTTGATGAAGAAAAGAATGGAAATAGAAAATCGCCTTGTCGAAAAGTTGGGACGGTGCTGAAGTATTTGACTACTAACAAAAAGTAACATATTTCCTTTGCATTCAAAGAAATGCTTCCTTGTGATTATCCTTTGCACATAGTAATAAAAAGTATTGGCTTTTAGAACTTTTTTTGCAATTTTCTAGTGACTGTTTGGCTTTAGAACTCATTCGAACAAGGGAGTATAATTTTTCCTGTTGGGCAAAAATATTTTTTCCTCGAAGATACCCAATTTGTCATATGTTTAAACTATTGCAGAGCAATCGTGCAGCTTATAGTTGATTTGTACTCAACTGAGATTTTAATCTGCAGCTTAAAAGAAGTCTCAATTGGATGGATGGCTTTTGTAGTTCTTTTGATCTTATAAAAATAATGACAGCTAAGATTGAAGAGATTATTAGAAAACTTCTCCAGATGTCATCTACAAAAATGAAAATAGAAAAACGGCCAGTAGAACTGTATAGAACTTGATGATTAATTCAATTCTAGTTTTGCAACAATTAAAAAAAATAGAAATGCCCTCGAACGCAGAATATGTGGTTTATCGAAGAAACATGAACTCAGATTCCGTTGCAAGGGAGGATTTGAATGTTTCTAATAATTCCCTTGGCATTAACTGTTCTGATTCAAAATTCTTTTGACAAAATCAATAGCTAACAAAAGGGTTCTCATTTTTTATTTGAGCCCAGTAGTCGCTCGCTATCTGAAATCATAGTCTGGTAACTCCCCTTACACTACTGCAGTTTGTCGATCTCTGCATCTGTTAATTCACCGATACCTAGCATTAAAAGAGGAACATCCCAAGGCTGGAGGACCAGAGACTTCTCCGAAGTACTAGACACATCAGACTCATCGTTAATGGTCCTCTTGATCTTCTTCCCATACGCGATTATTGTCTTCCCCTGTTCAAACGATGAGACGCGGCACATACCATTATCTTCATGGTTATGGCTGAAGGGAGGAAAAAGAATAATAAGCTTTTATATCGGACGGCTAACCGTGATTCTGTTCGGTTTGTCAGTTATAAAGTACATATTAGTGTTAAATCTGTAATTATTAAAAAATGTTAGGTTTTAATTGAGGGTCCATTTTTCAAATTAAGGAATAAGGTAACACTACCATTAATTTCATATTAGGATGAAAATATACAATACTATACGATAAGTTTAAGATGAAAAATTGACGAGGAAGAATGAATTGGGGTTGAAGTATTCTTGGAAATGCTTCCTTGTGATGGTTTGTTTCGTTGGTTGTGTAATCAATTTGTGAAATTTAATATGTTGCAGTGTTTAGTGGATCCCACCATATCCAATACAATTTGCAAGTTATTTATATATAACAAAGAACTGGATAACATAAAATTTTATATCACTGCTGTAATCCTCCAAGTTATTTATTGGAGTATTTTGCAGAATGCTTGATAAAAATCTCACTCTTTGTTCCAAATGCAAGTAAATAAGAAAACGACAACAATTCTAAACCTCATTTAAACCTTATTTTATTTTTAAGATTTTCAAATCGCAAATCACAATGTAGGAAACTTACAAAATAAGGTACAAGGCAAACAAATTGCTCACTAAACGGCAGAGTCATATCAAACACAAAATAAGTGCTTCCATTAGTACTCATCTCCTTCATCACCATCCTCTCCTTCGGCAGATTCAGCACCAACCTCCTCATAATCCTTCTCCAGAGCAGCAAGATCCTCACGGGCCTCTGAGAACTCTCCTTCTTCCATGCCCTCACCAACATACCAATGGACAAAGGCACGCTTAGCATACATGAGATCGAACTTGTGGTCAATACGGGAGAAGACTTCTGCAACGCTTGTAGAATTGGAGATCATACATACAGCCCTCTGCACCTTGGCAAGGTCACCTCCTGGAACAACAGTTGGTGGCTGGTAGTTGATGCCACACTTGAATCCAGTAGGGCACCAATCAACAAACTGGATAGTCCGCTTAGTCTTGATGGTGGCCACAGCTGCATTCACATCCTTGGGCACAACATCACCACGGTACATCAGGCAGCAAGCCATGTACTTGCCATGGCGTGGGTCACACTTGGCCATCATGGATGAAGGCTCAAAGGCACTATTTGTAATCTCAGCAACAGATAGTTGCTCGTGATATGCCTTCTCAGCTGATATCACGGGGGCATAAGAGGAAAGCATGAAATGGATCCTGGGATAGGGAACCAAGTTGGTCTGGAACTCAGTGACATCCACATTAAGAGCACCATCAAACCTCAAAGAGGCAGTGAGGGATGAGATGACCTGAAGCATTCAATAAAGATTCAACATCAATATCAACCACTTGATATAGCCTTAAATTAAATAATTGATGGACATGGAAGATGCATTTTACCTGAGATACAAGGCGGTTAAGATTGGTGTAAGTTGGACGCTCAATGTCTAGAGAACGCCGGCAAATGTCATAGATGGCCTCATTGTCAAGGAGCACAGCCACATCTGTGTGCTCAAGGAGAGAGTGAGTTGAAAGGACACTGTTATATGGCTCTACAACAGATGTGGAAACCTGAGGCGAAGGATAAACTGTGAAACCGAGTTTTGACTTTTTGCCATAGTCAACAGAAAGACGCTCCAAGAGGAGTGAACCGAGACCAGAACCAGTTCCACCTCCAACAGCATTGAACACCAAGAACCCTTGGAGACCAGTGCAATTGTCAGCAAGCTTTCTGATGCGGTCCAAGCAGAGATCAACAATCTCTTTCCCAACTGATACAGCACAAAAGCAACCATAAACGAATGACTAAACATTGAAGCGATACAAGCATAAAGAAAAACTGTTGATAATTACTGGTATAATGGCCACGGGCAAAGTTGTTGGCGGCATCTTCTTTGCCACTGATGAGTTGCTCAGGATGGAAGAGCTGGCGATAAGGTCCAGTCCTTACTTCATCAATAACAGTTGGCTCCAGGTCAACAAACACAGCACGAGGGACATGCTTCCCTGCACCAGTTTCACTGAAAAAGGTGTTGAAAGCATCGTCTCCTCCACCAATAGTCTTGTCACTTGGCATCTGGCCATCAGGCTAAGAGAAAGGAGAATTTCAGCCATTTAACATTACATATATTTCAAAAAGAAAACAAAAATGTCATAAAAACAGCTGAGAAAGAAAATCAAATTCAGTTTAAGAAAAAAAAAAAAAGAAACAATCTAGAGAATCAACATTTCACCAACAAACAATAATGCACTAGAAGATAAACAGTAAACAGAAATGATTCAAAAGAATGAGGCCCTTCAAGCAGTGGATCTATCGAAGTGATTTGTAACTAGAAATCCAGGACTATAACAGACACAAATTTCCCAAATAAGTGCTTAAACTTTCACATTAAAATAAAACAAATAAGCATACAAGAGGTCAACTAATTATCCTTCGATATTTCCTATGATCCAGAAAATGACGATAGATATTACAAATCGTGGAAATATCCGAACAAAAAAGTGGATCCACATAGAATTAATGCTACAAAGGCAAACATTCAATCTGATCGTCATATATCATATCAAATGCGCAATTAAACTCCACAATCATAGATGAAGTAAAATCTAGACCAAAATTTTCAAAAAATTATCAATGAATAGTACTAGATCCAGACCTAAGGAGAAAAAAAAAGAACAAAATGGAGATGGAAGTTACCTGAATCCCATGCTCGAGGCAGTAAAGTTCCCAGCAAGCATTTCCGACCTGAATACCGGCCTGACCAATGTGAATCGAAATGCACTCTCTCATTTTTTTCTCTGATTCAAAAAAAATTGCACAGAGAATTGAACGTCAAAAGCTAAGTACAAAGATTTGGAGATGGAGAATTCAAAAGCTCAGCTGGTAAGAACGGCGTTTATCAAGACGCCTTCTAGTGACTAGTGGTGAGATATCTTAGCATTCGGTTTCGGGTTTTATGTAGGATGACGAAGGGTGAATGGTTTCTGAACCACGGGTTAGTTAGTTAACCGTGGTTAAAAAAGCGTCAGCGAAATTATTGGCTAATTAATCCAGGCTGGCCGAACTAACCGTTGAAAATGGGTAATTGCCCGCTCAATTTTGATTTTTGATTTCATAACAGAAATAGGCTTGAGGTTCGAAGAAATTGCAGTAATGCCATACCAGATTTATAACTGTGAAAAGGATAATAATGTCATTTGAGAGAGGCATAATAGGAAGGAGAAAGGGGCAAAACAAGCTGTTTAGTACTGTGTCGGCAGTTGGTATGCCAGCTGGGCTATCAATGGAGAGTAGATCCTACGTTTCAATCAATGGGCCCATTTTGCGGTATGACATTGTGCCCAAGAATGAGCAGCACAACCACTTTGCTGATACAGAAATGGTTATCCCCAGTTGGGCGACTTCTCACACGACAAAAGATTGTATTTTAGTTCCAATTGGTATTTGAACAACAAATCTCACAGGTTTAATTTGAGAACAATTATAGTAGGGTAGGGCTGAGCTAATAATAATGCTCATCAGTAGCAACAAGTTGCTGTTTCACAAACTGGTGCGCATCAAATAAATTGAGACTTGAGAAGCTAAAATCTCTTTAGAGGATCAACAGATTTACGCGCTGAAAATGTCAATAAATGATGAAAAAAAACAAATCATAGCAAGAGAAGCCAAGCAAAGAAGTAAAATGAACTTGATTTTATTTGGCAGAGCATTAAATAATGGACCTAACACTCAAGTTTCCAACTGCAAAGTCTAGCCCATATATCCAAGAAGCAAGCTGGTCATGGTGCCAGTACAAAAGAGACAGCCACTTGAAATAAAGAACACGTACAGGCAGTCCACATCTTGTTGTGTTTCTGCCGCCTTCTCTGGAGGACACGCATGTCCTACAGAAAGGGCTAGTTATCTAACCGTGCAACAATCAGAAAAAAAAAAAAATATATATATATATATATATATATATATATATATATATATATATATATATATATATATATATATATATATATATATATATATATATATATATATATATATATTATCCTATTTAGAGAACGCTATGACCATATCAATATAGGTTTTTGTATAATATCTGATAAAATTATATAGTACTTTCAAACTCAAATTTTAACTAAGAACAACACCATCCTGATATCATGACCTTTATAAGATAATAAACAGAAGTATGAAAATTATAAAATGTCATCTGACATAAATAAAAACATGTTTCTGAAACCATGTCAGACCAAATCAGCAGGTGCAAGATCCATCATCTGTGGAACAAAGAGCTCTATCAATGATTCCAAGCAAAAGTATGCAAATATTAAACAAATGTTTTTAAGGGCAAATATTCATAGTGGAGCCTACATGTCATAGCAAAATGAAAGCATTGAAAGTTATATGAGCAGATTCCGGACGATAAAACAGAATCATAATCTGACCTGCAAAAGTACAATTACAACTTAAACTGAAAGATCAAACTAGAAATGCCAAAGCATTATAGAGGTTTGGAAATGAAATGCAATTGGAAATAGATATCTCCCATTTCAAATTCACTTTCAGATATTAAATATAATTTAAAGGTAATATCAAGAAAGTACAAATTCGATTTAACTTAAAAATAAAACTATAAAAAATTTAAATCCCTTGTCTACCAAATAAGAAAATATAATTGTGTTCTAGAAATTGCATTCGGTTTTCATTTTCTCGACAAACCAAAATGTAGCCTTTGTGTGGTCTAAATCCCCTGTAGATGTAATGTAATTGAGTAAGAAACTTTATTCAGTATAATCAACTAATGATACTAATTTGACAAAAGTCAACAAGACTAAAGAAAGAGCAAATTGAGAACGACAAAATAAACTTATTTACATAGCCATGGACAAAGCACAGTGCACACCAAGCAAGGAAACAGGAAAAAGTTGCAAACAGGAAATGACTTGTTACATAACTTCTATGGAAAGTCTAAACCTTAAACCTTCGAGTAGAGGCACAACAATATAATGAATGCCCATGCATATGAATTAATAGTTTAGAAAATGTATGTGCATGGTTTTAAGGATCCTGCTATGAAACCCAATGAACATTCATTTCAAAGGCTTAAGCTATCAAAGAAAAGCATGTATCTGTTTCTGACACTTTAAAAATTCAGCAAGTTACTGTTCAGCAACCATAAATTGCTAATGAAAGAAAAAGATGGAAAATTATCAACAAAGTTTAGATCAATAAAAACTCAAACTCGTAAAAAAAATTTTAATAAAACAATAATTTGGTACATTTAATAGTTGGAATGTAACAGGAGCATATCTAGAGGACATGGAGTAAATGGGAAGCAATCACTTGCCAACAGAAGAATAATATCAATGTATCTGCACCTTAGTAACTAGGAAGAGATGGAATCAGTTGTGTATGGTTGCTTGACAGACAACTTGACATGTAAAAACTCAAAGTTAATGACCGTAGAACAAACAGAACCAACATAAGGACCCCCAACTAAATACTTATGAAGTTGTCATAACAAATAATAAAACCACTGTGAAGCATTAACCCCAGCACCACACCCCCAAAAAAAGCCAAAAGAAATGGCAGCAGCAAGCCTTCTCTCCACAGTAACCATTCATAACAGTCAGTAGAGATAGACAACAAGGAAAGCTGAAGCACAAAGTGGAAATATAGCTATCTATATTGGGTTCTATTTCACCTTGCAACAAGGAAAACAAATTATGTGAAAATTAAAACAACTGTAATACAAAAGAATATGGGTTTTTCTAGCCAAATGCATAAGAGACGATAAAAATGGCATACCAGGTCATCATTACTCAAATATAGAAATGGCCTTTACACACATGTGCTACAAGCAAAACTTTTCTCAGCCTTTTCATCCATGTGAAGGAAAGTGAGGAATAAAGTCCAGTCTTAAGGCATCCTTATTTCGCGCATATAATTGCTTAGGATAAGAGTTTGTAGGACTTTCAACAAAATGCAGTTCAACTAACACAAGCTTCTAACCATGACTGGGTTAAAGTACTTCCAATATTCCAACTGAAACTGGTTATTGACTTATATAAGAATATATAGTCCAGTAACTACTCTGCGACAAGTATAAAAAACAAAACTGAAGATTGAATTGTATCCAATGATACATAAACTGCGGTATCATCATTAATTGATCCTTGATCAGCTATGAGTTTTCGTTGATCAACTATGTCGGGGTTTTTCCTTATCACAAGTTCGTATCATGCTAGATCCTCCTCTATAGAGACTTTCATTAGTTTAAAACTAAAACCAAACAAAAGAAACTGTGCTAGTCTAATACAACATGGAGAAGCTGATCACTATAGTCGCAGTTGTAAAAGTTTTCAATCTGATTCCTTAAGATCAAATGTTATCAAACTTATAGACAAAATATGAGACTAAGAAGAAGATACTCAAATTAAAAATTTCACAGAATGCATTAAGAAAAATCACTTATTTAAATTGACAAACAGAAATACCATGTCATGCAAGAAACGGTCTACCAAATTATGACCTCTAAAACTAATAATGTAAGCCATAAGAAACATGCATTGCTGGAAAACATATAAAACAATGACTAAGGATAAAACAAAGTCGAAAATGATCAAAATTTAAAAAATTTAAAGGAAGAAAAAGGGACCGCACAAAACGAAATGGTTCCTCCTTCTGAATTCTGATCACGTATACCATAATCACCGGTGCAATCAACTCAACACTCGAGAACCCAGATACGCAAGTTTCAAATGCCATAAAAAGGCAAATGTAAATAGTTCTACTCTCGGTTCGCTCCAATTTCTTAAAACCCCAAAATAGTTACTTTCTTCAATTGGAAAGGACAGAGAATAAATGAAAATCAGCTACACATTAATGATTTTCCATCGAGCAACTAAGATATTCAAAGTCATATCGCACGAACCAGGAGGGAATAAAAGAAGGAATTATTAAAAGGAAAAGAAAAGGTAAAGTCAAGTGTAAAATTATATGATTATATTTGTAGAAGAAATGGAATGTATGGAAAATTGGGGAAACGCATACATCATCACCAATAATGGCCATTTAAGTATAATACTGAAAATGGGTACAAACATTTTGGCATACATACATGTCAAAAACCCATCATTGAAATGCTTCATAAACAGCCTCTCACCGTTTCAATGTGGAATAAAAATACCCATTATGGATGACGAATCAAATGCTCTGCTCCTCCTCATCCTCTTCCTCCTCCTTTAAAATATAAAAGAAAAAGATAGGCAAAAATAAAATAAAACAACAACAACTAGAACAGTAAAAAGAGGAATGTGAGACTTTCTTCTTCTTCTTCTCCTTTTTTTTTTTTTTTCTTTTTTCTTTTCTTGGGAGTGAAACTATGTATATATTTGCCTGGCTCCATCCTGTCTGCCTTTTAAGCACCTACATTGTACTGGGTCGCTTCTCTTATCTGTGAATACACCAAAATAACCTTCGATTTACAAAGGCCTGGCGAGAGAGTGCCTCATGGTGACCAAGGGCAGGTCGGTCATTCCACAAAACGGAAGAGAAAAACAAGCCTTGAACGACAGCAAAAACAGCCATTGCAGAACAGTGTAGCCCAGCTAAGCCCAAGAAACACAGAGTCTCCTTTCTTCTGGGTCTGTCTAGTTTTTAGGGGGTTTAGAAACAGAGAGAGAACAATAACAGAGAAAACGAAAGAAGAGAGAAAATGGAGAGATGGGTTTGTTTTCTTTTGTATCTAAAAAAGGAATTGGATTGGAAAAGAGAGGCAGTTTTGACAGAAGAAAGAAGCATTGGTTTTTCGGATTTGGAGAGGTCGGTGAAAAGCCATTTTCAACTTTCTTTTTGTTCTTCTCCTGCTATAACACACCGTTTTGTGTCCGCCATCTCTCTCTTATGTAATCCTGTATTTCGAGATATTGAACAACCAAATAATAATTATAATCTTAATAATATTCGTAAATGTGTATCATTAAAAGAGAAAATAGGAAATTCTGCTAGTGTTACTTGCTACAAATAGAGCCTCACAGTCACAGCTGGTTTTTTTTGGACTTTAAAGTGACGTAAGGTCTGACCGAGTACGCTCTGCACAAATCAATGCCTGAGGCTGAGATGAGACTGGAAAGACACCTTCTGCATTTGCCTGTACTATTTTTAATTATTTTATTTATTTATTTATTTCTTACTATTTTTTTTTTTTTTTGTCATTTGCTTTTATAATTTCTAAACTATAATTTGGGTGATGCTATTTTGCGGCTTGAGCAGGCTCAAACAGGGTTAAAATAGTAGTTTCAATTTTTTAATATTTTAACAAAACAATTTAATTAATTAATTAGACAATTTCATCCTCCATTAATTTAATCTTAATAGATGAAAGAATTAATGGTATTAAAAAATTCAATATATTATTAATGTCCAATGCATTTTAATTTATTTCACTCATTCTCTCTCTTCTACAACCATCCCTCCATTGTGATCTATAAATAATTTATTGCATCTCTAAATTAGGTCTCTAATCTATACCTAATTTTTTTAAAAAAAACACCTTTTTTTTCTATCATCTTAGTTAACAAGTCCCTTAACTATTCAAAGTGGCTGTCATGAAGAAGAGGTGACTCGAATTGGTCACTGCTCCTCGTCCCTTTTATTTTGTTTTTCCACTACTGCCAGATTGATTTCATTGATTAAAATAAAAAAATAAGTTTTCTTTTTTTTTTTTAAGATTATTTTATTTAACTGAGGTTATTAAAATACAGCTACAAAATAAATTACAAATGAGTTTTGATTGATCACAAGATGGATGGTCATAAGTTCCATTATCTGTGCCTATATAATTTGTTATTTTAAAAGACTTATAATTAATCATTAAAATAGAAATCTCAAATTATAAGAAAATCGAAGTCAAGCTAGAAACCTCTCCTACAGCCCATGGGGATGGGGCAAGATTATAGTATAGGCTACTACTAATACTGGTTTAGTTGAGTGAAACGACTGCTTGGTCGAGCCCTCCTCTCGCTTTCGATCGAGCTACTCTTTGCCCCTCCCTTCTGTCTTAGTCGATTCCCTCCTCATCAAAAACTTTCTTGCAAAATTTACTCTTAATTCATAGAAATAATTTCTCCAAATTCTAGAAAATTTTTTTATAAAATTAATAAGATATGGTCGCTCTTTATAATTTGATTAATATTTTATATTCATGCATACTTTAATTTCACAAAATAAATTTATTGATTTACTACTTAAAACTTATACATAGCACTATAAAATATATGTGTATGTGATAATTATCCGTATGATTTAATTATAGATTAATATTATATAAAATGAAAATATAATTATTTAATTGTTAATATATATCTAACAAACTTTTTGGGATTTACTAATCCTTTTCGTTGAAATCTTAAAAAATTTGTATAAAACTCCCTTTCTTAGACAATCTGCCAACTATTCAATCAATTACTTCTTCGAAATGCTAGAAATCGAATGAATTCAGTCTTATACATACGCGAGGAAAGTAATCAAAAAAGAAAGAAGAACCATACGTATCACATACAAAATTATAAGATATGGTTATTTATAAAGTACTAAAAAGTACTAATTGAATCATAAGAAAAAAAAAATATATTTATATTTAATAATATAGTAAAATATCACATACTAGCTTTATGAAGTAAGGAATATCACATACTAGTTTTATAATATCACATAATATAGTATGACATTTTTCAATATTTTACATATTTCTCCTAGCCATATTACATAAAAATCTCTAGAGCATTACAAATAAATTACCAGTGAGTCGCCAATATAATAAGTAGTCTATCATACAGTTACCAAGAGTAATCATCTATATATTACCATAATATGTAATAATTCTACGAAGCAAAAAGTATATATGACATATATAATTATTAGATATAGTATAAAATATCGAAGTAGTAATCTCATAATGTGTAATTGAATTAAATTATTTTTTGTTATATTTAAAAATTAGATATATATCATAACATCATGAAATTTTAATTTTAGAAACATTTTGATTTAATTTGAATCAAATATAAAACGAGGTGTACATATAATTTTGATCACATAAACATAACACTCTAGTATTTTTATAATTAAAGTATCATTTTTAAATCATTTTATATGAATTGATTAAAATAATAAAATAATAAAATATTATTATTTTTACCGTTGTAATTTCTAAGTTATTTTAATCTTTATTGCAAAGAAGCAAAGGCCTAGTCAGTCTCAAAAAAATACAGCATGTACGTCATTGTCACTTATGGTTCTGTTAATGATGATGATACAGTCTGATTTTTAATGATTTGTACTATGTAAATGACCACATTGTCCAATTTCTTTTGCTCTAACTAACTTTTCAATATTTTTGAAATTTAATGAGGGAAGACATTCTTTACTCAGTGGTTGATACTATTTTTTCTAATTTAATTTTAGCATTGATAACTCAATTTCACTGCATAAAATTACTTTTATTAGATTTCAAGATAAATTATAATTTCCTCGCTGAGACTCTAACTATATAAAAGAGACAAACATTATAATTTCCTCGCTGAAAGGAAAAAAAGAAAATGCGTTTTCTAATTTTCCTTTGTGTCGGCAAGCTTTAGTCACATTTTACTAGTTTGTCACATTTTTAGGATTCTCAGCTTTTATGAATTTTGTAACATTTAAGCATGCAATTTGAAACTAAACAAAATGTTTATTATCAAAATGAAAAATAAATAAACAGAGGACGAAGAGTTATTGTTTGATAGTAAAAAATTGGAGAATGGGGTTTGGTTCGTTTGTTTCTGTCACAGCTCACAACCAATATGGATTGGCTGGATTGTCAGAAAAATTAATCACTCTTTATCACCAACTCTATGCCTGTAAACAACAGCAACACACATAGATAGCCATAGGTTGAAACTTGAAAGAAAGAAAGTAAGTAATACAATTACAGAGTACTTAAATAGGTAGATGAGCGTAATTAATTAGGTGTTAAATACCAGTAAATGTTTAGTCGTAAGAGCCGCCCCCTTTGGCCTCTGTTGCGTTGACAGAGAGACGGACAGAGAGTAAAGGGACAAGTGCCTAAAAGGAAAGGGGTCTGTTGTGCTTTAAACGTCACTGGTTGGTTACATTAAAAGAAGCCATATTCAGGGGGACTTTTTCCCTATCAACCAAAAAGGGAGGGACGGCCCTCTTTCTAGAAACTCCAGCGGTTAGGACTTACACAAATAGGGACATGTAACCCGACAAAAGGGTCTCTGCCACATACCCTTTATAATTATGTAATATTTCTAACATTTTTATTTTCCACTTGAAATAAAACAGAGAAATTAATTTAATTTTATAATTATGTTTGTTGACCGTTGAGAATAAGATTTGTGGACTCTGTCTGGAGTTTTGTCAATGCACATACATACTAATAATAAGCTTCTTGTTTTTATTTTGAATTTTTGTTCCTAATTGTTGATCCTATCGTGGAGTTTTTGCTACCTTATTTTGTTTTTTTTCTTTTTTTTTTGGTTTAATACATTAATACTTGGATTTTTTTTTTAATTTTTTTTAGCAATTATAGCTTTCATTCAAAAATTTTTAGAAGCTCATTGATGCGATCTTTAATGGTTCCACATATTGCCATCTCAATGCATAAACAAGTCAAATCGTGATTTAAAAAAAATTAATGATAAAAAGTTGAAACTTCAATATTTTTTTATTTTTAACTGATACTTTTAATTTTATTCATTAATTACACTTATTAAGAAAATAAGAGCCTGAATATAAAATGTATTTGTGTTTAATAAAATGAAATACAATTTACTTTTAAAATGATCCAAACTTTAAATTAAACTAGTTAAAATTTAATGAGAATATAAAATTTTATAATAAAAAAATACATATACACATTCATGAATTTTTAAGAATTAAAATCATTAAATTTAAATGTAATTTTTTGTTTTTGTCCCTATATATATATATATTACTGTAAGTAATATAATTCTCTCTACTTCAACAAGACTTTGTGTACGAGTCGATCGCAATACTTTTAGTGCCGGTGACATGCATGTCCCTCCATTCATTCATAGCTCACATTTTATTATCATCATTTACTGGTTAATCTTTTGCGGGCTTTAAATGGAATCCAAAATATTTAAAGCCGCTTATAAATTTAATGTATAGATTAACAGAAACAAGGTACTATTAGCAAAAACCGAAAATGAAGTTAAAATTGAAGATTTTTGTCATTAAGCTTTTTTAATAAGAAAATGTCGTGTTTTCAAAAAATAAGACAATGTCGTATTGAAGTGGCGGTGTATAGAGTTCATTAACAATCACATTGATGAACTTTTAATGGTTTTTGGACTGTGGCTTGTAATTGTTATAAAAAATTAAATTTATTTTATAATTGACAAAATGAAAAAAAAAAAAAAGGAAAAAATTGGAAAAATACCGAAGTGGATGCTTTTTTGGGTCATTAAGCCAAAATGAATTAGTAAGCAAAGTCATAAATTCATAATCCAATTGGGAATCCTCTGCGTTTTGTCATTTGACATTCGGAAGCACATTTATTGCATTTATGACTAGCAGGTACAAAGAAAAGATAAAGAAGGGGAAAAAGTCAAAAGTGAGAGCATTATTCGGCGGATGAACTTCATTATGCTTACATTACATTACGATTAAGTTACTGCTCTTTAGTAATTTTCTATTAATCTTAATATTTTTATAAAATAAAAGTCTCAATCCTTTGTGTAATTACCTCAAACCACACCTAAAGTTGAATGAAGTGAATACCGTACAAGGCTGGAACTTGATCAGCAACCTTATAACATCTTTCGTAGATTGGCGAAGAGCTGGAGATCTAACTGTACATCCAGCCGTAATGAGAAGAACCTCAGCGATGTCATCCCTAAAAGAAGCTGATAATCGCTGGTCCAGTGCCTTCGTAACTCCATTACTTTCCAGTTTTGTAAGGGCAGAAATGTAATCTAATAAAAACCTGGGCCATGAATAAGCATATGGGTTCGTGGATATCAATGGGCCCTATATGGCGGGAACTAATGTATGCTTGGCCCACAAAAATTTAATTTACTTGCCCATTGCATTCCGGTGTTTTTTACTGGACCTGTAGAGCTGAAATGAAAATGGACCAGGCCTACAGAGAACACAGTTTGGAATTGCGAGCGGAAAATTTTAGAGAAACGGCTACGAGGGAATGAGGCTACCGCCGACGACAGTTTATATATCAACCTGCAGATATGATTTTTTTGATGGTTTTTCATCAGGTGAATTGATTTTCACAACCGTTTAATTTATCAACCTGTTGAAATGAAATTTATCAGCCCAACCATTAGGGCGTTCTACCATGAAACATTCTTGTCAGTTTCAAAAACTTGCATCAACAGTTATAATGCTAATCCACAACTCAGTATTACTAGTCATAGTGTCCAATTGCTACAAATTGCATAATAGATATCAGAAAGCTAAGCTTATCATTGATTTTGACAAGACTAAATGGATCCTTGAATGAAGCAGGTGCCTCAACGTAAAGCTTTCTTTTCATTTACCCACCAACTGTTTTAACTGACCTGCATAATCACAGGATGGCTTAAAATTAAATGCAAAGCAGTTTGCACTTCACGTGAAATTTTCATTAGTTTATCATTCAATTGCATATTACATGTTTGCGACAATGTCTCCACGAATTCCAATATCTAATCGTTAACTATGCTTCTTTTATACGTTCTTTTATTTTAGCCCACGCTTGTTCTGTAGCAGAAGGTTGCTAAAATATTCATTTAGCTAATTCATCTAGGTAGTGTTACAATTCATTTTGAGTTGAGTCCGATTCAGCAATGTTGGTGACATGATTGTGTGCGTTGAAGCAACGCAATTTAGCCAACTCATTTGGATGGAGAGTGTGCTTACTGCATCATAACTTATCAACTTCAATTTACTGTTTCTTAAGATTTTTCAATTACATTTTTGTTCGTACAAGTAATGATTATTGTTGTCTGTTGTTTATTGTTATCCGAGTTGTTTGCACTTGTGTAATTTGCTACTAATTTATTATTTCAGGCACTGAAGTTGGCATTTCCATTCTCATTAGCATCCAATTGGTACGAAGAGCAGACTTCTTTTTTTTTTTTTTTAATTTTTTTTATATCTCCATTATTTCAATTTTAAAGGTTGTGCAATTCACTGACATTTTTCATTCTTTTCTTTCTTGCAAAGACATTGTTTAAAAATCAATAAAACATAACCTGGTTACGCCTTTTGAGATTATAAATTATAAAATTTAAAGAATATATCCCAATTTTTTTTTTTTTTTGGTAGAAATATATCCCAATTATTATTCTGCTGTGCATGCATATTTTTGATCCTTTGCTTATAGGGGACATGCCTATCCTGGGTTGAAGTTCATGATCATAGCCTAGCATGTCTTGATGCCCTGTCTTTTCAGTTGGAGAACTATTCTTTCAAGGTTTGTATCTTTCTTTTAGTTTATGGAGTCTCCACCATGATAAAAGAAATATTAGTTTCCATGAATCTTATTCTTCTTAGAGGACCCCACAGCCATTCTTGAAGTTGAAATATGACACACGTGTAGTTGTGCACTGACATTTTTGCATACAGTACTGTGGCTCTGATTTGTATTTATACTTGTTGCAAGTTGCTTCATTTTGTATATGTTTGTACAAATACACACAATGATCGAATTAATAATTTACTTCAATGCTGGTTCTAAGTCATATTTTCTATTATTAGCAACACAGAATTATCTGCATTATAGTATTGTTTTTCATTATGAAATGGAAGTATCCTGATCTGCTACAGGAAATGACAGTAACTTGCTACAAATATTTCTAGTTGAATATCATAAGGTAAATAACATGACCTAGTCATTAGATAATAACAGTACTCATCATATACAATATTTTAGAGCAGTGAAAGAATCTTTTGTCTTACTGAGAATACCTTTTAACAAACAAAGAGAGTTCCAGCTTGTGAGTGGAGGTTCTTGGCTCACTATCTGCGGTGAAGCCAATATGGTGGCTATTCCACTCTTAGATCTCCATTACAACATGGAAATGAAGTTCATTTAGAAAAAAAGTAACAGGAAAAATATGAAAAATAAAAGATTTCTTCTTTCTCCTCTGTTCTACTTAAATGGAGACAAACATGTCATGCAATCAATCACCTTGTTGGTCTTTTTTCCAGATGGTGAAACTGGTCGACCCATGTGAGTCATATTTGATTTTAAAATCAGAATTGAGGACTCCACTTCTGTGCAAAAAGGAATTGCCCATTGCGAATCTCAACCCTCCATCCTTAGCAAATAATTGTGCCTTTGTTTATGGAATTTTCTTTTCTTTGGTAGCTTTCCTTGTGAAATAAAAAAAGATTGGCAAAGATAAAGAGAATAAACAAAATTTTCAAAAGCCAGGGAGTGCTTTCGTTGGTGGGTCTTTGAAATATGTATGCTACGCATATAAAGCAGCCCTATTTGATTAAATTTCTCAAATACAAGGGCAAGAAAACAAAATGAAAAAGTATAAAATGTAAAAAGAAAAAAGAAAACATAGAAGAATCTACAAGCTACTTTAGTCGGAAAGAGGAAAAAAAGAGTAAGTTGCTGAAAATATATACTCCTATTGAAAAAAACAGATCATGGTGGAGACGAGCCAATCCCTTTGCAACTTCAATGGCTATTTGATGTTGCGTGGACCAATCTAGACAGATCTTATTTTTGTGAAGGGCATCCCAGAGGTTTCCATTCGGCACGTACTCATAAACCAGCAGGCTGCAATTCAAATTTGAGAAATAACATTACAATTTTACTATGTTTTTGTGCCTTATACTTCCCAGGGTCCCAACCTTAGGTTTCCAATTCTTGTCTGCGAGCAGCTGATCTTCTGAAGCTGAATCTTTCATTCCCTTAATCCACAGCATCTTCACAGCAACAACTTCCCCACTGCTCAATTCAATTTTGTACACTGTCCCAGATCCTCCATTGCCACTATGTTTTTATCAATCAAGCCATTAATAATCTCTTGTTGGTTAAAAGTGATTCCAAGGAAAGGAAGCTCTTTGGTGTTATTTTTATAGTATTTTTAATATAGTTTTTATTAGGATTTTAGTAGTTTTAATTACTTTAATTAATTTTTATTTAGTTTTATTTATGTTTTTGTTTAAAATTTTCTTGAATCATAATTTACTTGATGTTAAGGAAATTTGTAGGATTTTGACACAGAAAAGAGCAAAGTAAGCAAAACTTTCAGAGGCTGGCACGCCCTACCCGTGCCTCACAGCACGCCCGTGCCAAAGTTCCGGTTTTGCCTTAGGCCTAAAACGTCGGCCCATCCTGCACCACTTGTATGGACCCACGTGAGATGATTTCCTGACGTAAAAATCAAGTTTTAATCCTATTTAGATGCTGGGAGAGTTCTAATTGGGAACAAATATAAAGCCTGAACAGTTTTCTATCTCCAAAAGATTCTTATTCAATAAAGATTCACTTTCTTAAACGAACACGAAGATACTCCATAAAGTCTATATAAATAGAGAGACTAGTCATAAGGAGCCATTCATTATATATTCTATCTTTTGTTCTATTGTTTTCTCTCTTTTTCCAAGATTTCAAGTATTCAAGATTTGTGTCAAGATTCAAGAAGCTGCCCAAGCCAATCATTAACTAGTTTTTATTTCTAAACTCTTTTCTTATTTTATTTTCAATATTTATGTTGATTATGAGAATACTTACAAGTTTAATTGAGTTTTATTTAATTACTATGTTGAACTAAAACTCTAATACTAGGGATTTGATATAGCTTAATTTTGATTACAATTTATAATATTAGATTTGTTTTTTCTTATTCATGATATAATTTATTATTGAATTTAATTGACTTATTTCATTAATCGATATCGGGAGAAGGGTTTTTGATATGAATATGGTAATAAAGTACATGAGAATAAAAACTTGATGCGGAAGCTATATGGTTTGACTCATGAGGGGTTTTCATAAGTTAATGACCTTAGGTTATGAATTCATAAACAAACCATAAAACTTAATAATTTAATTCATGTTTGATTGTGCTATTGGAAGATAGGTAATTAGACCGAGTTAAAATAGCTAACAATACGTCGGGAGTTTTAGGGTTGTTTTTCCTACTTAAACAATTAAAATTGATTATCAAACTAATAAAATAAATTAGATAGAATTAAGTGAAGTCAAAATCTCTAGTAGTTTTAAATCCTTGATTTTTCTTTTCATCAAATATTGTTGCTTGATTTGTTTTTGGTATTTTTTTTATTTGTTTAATTTAATTTCTTAAAATAATTCCCCTTATTGCGATTTAAAAAATAATAGATTAACATAATTTTGATATTTGATATACAATATCTGTGGAAATGATACTACTCATTCTATATTATTTGTTGGGATTTTCATACACTTATAAAAAATCACTGTCACTCTTTTATCATATGAAAGTAATGGTGAAGGTAAACTCTGATCATGTTCCATAAACTTTTCAATTTCTGAGTTTACATTTTGGCAACTAGAGAGCTCCAACTATAATGATAGCTACAGAAATTCCAATCACCCATAAAGAACTTTTGTTCTTTCGATTATAATTTTGTGAGCATATGGGGAAATTTTGATCTGCAGAAACATAGACTGGAACACAAAGATCTGTGTTCCCCAAAAAGCTTTCCAGCAACCCACCTTCTATGAGAGAGAGAGGAATTGGACCAGAAAGGCGATTGTTAGAAAAATTAATAGAATTTGGTAACACAACACCAAGACTTTCTGGTACATCTCCGGTCAATTGATTGTTGGAAAGATCAAGAACATCGAGAGATTTCAGCAATGATAGTGATTTGGGGATTGAAGAATTCAGCATGTTGCCTTGCAGCATCAGTAGATTTAGCTTTTTCAGAAAGCCAATTTGAAAAGGTATGGGGCCCGACAGGAGATTATTGCTGACATCAATCTTTACTAGATTGACAGCCCCAGAAATTTCAGGAGGTAGAACTCCTGAAATCTTGTTGCTTTGCAAGAAAAATTCAGACAAGTTTCTTGCAGTTCCAATTGTATTTGCAATTGAACCACTAAAATTATTGTAACTCAAATCAATTATTGAAACATGGGGAAGACCTAGAAGTCCTTCTGGTATTAAGCCCTCCAAACGGTTTTGATTGACTCGAAATCGCAGAAGAGTCTTACATTTTCCATAACTGTCAGGTATCTCTCCAGAAAACATGTTATCTAAGACGAGAAAGTATAACAGTTTACCTCTTTTGCAAACTTCTGTCGGTAGTGGGCCCGATAGGCGATTCTCTGACAGGTCTAGGACAATCATAGGTGACAGTTGCCCCAAGTTCTGTGGAACTTCTCCTGTAAGAGTGTTTTCATAGGCTGATAAAATGCGCAAAGTTGTTGAATTGCCAATAGCACTTGGGATATCTCCTGAGAGGCTGTTGTTGTAAAGCTCCAAGACTTCAAGCTTTGGAAGGCGGCATATGGATTCTGGAATTTTTCCAGTCAGCTTATTGACTGAGATGTCCAAATCTATTAGCTCTGTCAAATTTCCAAGTTCTTCCGGTATATTTCCAGAAAGATGATAATTATAGTAGAGCTCAAGCTGTTGCAAGTTCTTCAGCAACCCAATCTCAGCTGGAATCTGACCTATGAGAAAATTTCCACTTAATTCAAGATCGGTAAGAGATGTCATATTTCCAAGTGATGCTGGGATTGGACCATTCAGCATGCACGCTGTCAAGATCATTGACTTAAGCTTTGTTAGTCTGGAAATGTTCTCTGGAAATTGCCAGAAGTTCAATTCCAAATTTTCATTGAAGTTAAGCAACTCCAGGTTGGTGAGGTTAGTCACTGACATTGGAAAGTCACCCCTAAAGCTGTTGTACGATACGTCAAGAATCTGGAGAGCTCTCAAAGATGAGAAATCAGGAAGTGTTCCAGTGAGGTACAAAGAACTCAGATTGAGTTCTTCTAAGAGAGAGCAGTTGAGGATGCTGTGAAGGAACTCGCCATGGAGTTGGTTGTGGCCAAGACGAAGAATTTGCAACTCTGGCAGGTAAGAACAAATACCAGTTGGGAATTTGCCCGATATAGACCAACCGGTCATGTCAATCTTTTCCACGCACCCGTTATTGTTACAATCAACTCCTGTAAAATTGCAAACTGGTTTCCCTCCAGTAACATCCCACTCGGATAAAGCTTTCCCTGACAGGGAAGTTCTCATTAGATTGAAGAAGTAAGATTGATTATTGGTTGTAGCATACAGAGAACAGGCATTGGAAATAATTGACACGAAAAGTAAGATAATTGAAGAGAAAGCCATTAGTGGCAGTAGCAGGCGAGATACAGCTGTGTTGCATATATATAATACAAGTAGGCATGGTATTTTCTAAGCCAACATTTTTTACCCCCAAAAAAACTAAACTTTTTTTTACTGTAATGAACTAATGATTCACAAAAAGAGCTGATAAATGGATGAATGGGAATTCGGAGGAATATGATTAGAAAAGACTAAACAGTGGGCCTCAAAAGTCATGATAGCCAGCATAACTTTTTGACTGAGAAGAATGATGGTGTTGTTTCTATTTTCTACTTTCTAATTCTTGAATCTGAGGGGAAATTCTCATTTGCCCCGCAATTTTGACATTCAAATCAGTTGCATTCTCTTACTTTAATTTCGGTCAATTCAATTTATGACATCTTAGTTTTTGTTTTGTCAATTAAATCTTCAACTGGAAGTATAACTGCACGTGATAATAGTGAATATTAAGAATTTAAGTTTGTATATATGTAAGAACTCTCCATCACCTTCACTAATCTTTATAAATTAGTGTATTTATGATTCTTTTTGCGTAAATATGTCTTACTTTGTTGATGAGATAATTTCAAATTGAAGTTATATCAATAGTTTGCAATTCGAGAAAATTTTCAAGCAAATATTTAAAATTAATATATATATATATATATATATATCAAAGGTGTGGTTAACTTATTTCATTATACAAAGAGATTTATAATTAAATAAAATTTTGGAAATTTACTTTTCTTTTAAAAACTTTTTTTTTAGAGAGTGTAAAAACTTTCTTATAGAAAAGGAGATTATTATTATTATTATTATTATTTTGACAAAGTGTTAATTATACTTGTAGTGGCTAGGATAATATATAGTTGAATTAAGTTCACCTCACATTTTGCAAAGTCAAGTCTTTCACCATTGGGAAGCACATTCATTGTTGCATTTAGAGTTGGGACACAGAGAGAGATAAAGGGAAGGGAAATTGTCAAAAGGCTTTTATACTTGCATTTCTGCTACATCACAATTAATTAAATTTTAATTAATGCTTTGTAGTATTTTTCAATTAAATTATACAATACTTTTGTAAAATAAAAGTCTCGACACGTGACTCCAAGAGAAAAGGGGAAACAAAAGGAGATTAGGCCATTCAAGGTTGTAACATCATCAGCAACCTGACAACAAGTTTCATAGATGGGCGAAGAGCTGCATTTTCAAGTGTACAGCGAGCCACAATGAGAAGAACCTTAGCCATGTTATCACTAAAAGAAGCTGATAATCTCTGGTCCAATGCCTCCATTATTCCTTCATCAGTTTCCAGTTTTGTTCCAACCCAATCTATTATATTGTGGCCCTCTTCAAACTCTTCCTCTACTGGCTTCTTCCCAGTAACAAGTTCCATCAACACCACCCCAAAGCTATACACATCACATTTTGTTGTTGCTTTCGATGAATATGCATATTCTGTTTCAAGAATATCAAATAATTAAATTAATTTTTGGGTCGGAAATCATGCAAGTTTAATTCAAGAATCATTAGTACGTACCTGGGGCCAAGTAACCATAAGTTCCTGCAACAACAGTAGTGGTGGAATCATTTCTACCTCCAGATTGCAAAACCTTGGCTATGCCTAAATCTGCAACCTTAGGCTCATACTCATCATCTAGTAACATGTTTGTTGATTTGATGTCTCTGTGTACGATAGGTTGTGTTAGGTCGTCATAGGCCAAGGCTTGTGCCACCCCAAGTGCTATTTTGTAACGGTCTGGCCAATTCAAATCAATCCTCCTACTGTTATTGTCAAGTGCGTCCCAAAGGTCTCCTTTTGGCATATACTCATAAACCAATAGGTGATTTCTGCGACTGGACATGATACAATACAATTTGATTATATTCCTGTGTCTTACTTTTCCTACAGTCTCAATCTCAGTTTCTAGTTCTTTTTCCAAAAGCAATGGATTTTGTAAAGCTCTGTAACTTGATAGCTTTTTCACTGCAATTACCTTCCTATTTCTCAATTCAATTCTGTACACTGAACCAGACCCTCCACGGCCTACAATATTGTCATCGACGATACCGTCAATGATCTCTTTTTGGTCAAACCTTATTTCATGAAAGCTCTTTATGTCGTATGAAAATAATGATGAAGACATGGTCTCTTCATCATGTTCCATGACCTCTCGATTGCTGAGTTTACGTTTTAGAAACAGGAGAGCCATAATTATAATGATAACTACTGAAACTATGATGATAATCTTTCGATTATGAGTTTGTGAGCACATGGGAAATTCTAGATTTGAGTAAACATGGATTGGAACACAGAGACCCGGGTTCCCTGAAAAGCTCTCTGGAAACCCAAGAAGAGATTTGAGGAATTGAACCAGAAAGACTATTGTTACGAAAATTGATAGAACGATAGCGTAACAACCCGCTGAGACTTTCCGGGATATTTCCATTAAATCGATTGTGGGAGAGATCAAGATCATCGAGAGAATTTCCACAATGATAGTGAGTTGGGGATTGTATTTGCAATTGAACCGCTAAAATTATTGTAACTCAAATCAATGGCTGAAACATGGGGAAGACCTAGAAATCCTTTTGCAATTAAGCCTCCAAATGGTTGTCATTGACTCGATACTCCACAAGAGTCTTGCATTTTGCATGACTATCTGGTAGCTCTACAGAAAACATGTTATACTTGACATTAAAGTGTAACAATTTACCTCTATTGCAAACTTCTGTTGGTAATGGGCCCGACAGGTGATTCTCTGACAAGTCTAGGACAATCATAGGTGACAGCTGCCCCAAGTTCTGTGGAAATTCTGTGAGAATGTTGCTTTGAACTGATAAAATGTGCAAAGTTGTTGAATTGCCAATAGCACTTGGGATTTCTCATGAGAGTTTGTTGTAGTCAAGTTGCAAGAATTCCAGCTTTGGAAGGCGGCATATGGATTCTGGAATATTTCCAGTCAAACCGCCTGAGATGTCCAAACCTATTAGTTCTGTCAAATTTCCAAGTTCTTCAGGTATGTTTCCAGAATAATAGCGGAGCTCAAGCTGCTGCAAGTTCTTCAGCAATCCAATCTCCGATGGAATCTGGCCTTTGAAAGAATAACTTGGACTTAATTCAAGATCAACGACAACAAGGAATGTTAGGTTTCCTATTGATGCTGGTATTGGATCGTGCAGATTGCAATTTGCCAAGCTCATTCATTTAAGCTTTGTTAGCCTGGAAATATTCCGAGGCAGTCGCCATAAGTTCAGTTCACTATTTTCATAGAAGTAAAGCAACTCAAGGTCGGTAAGATTTGTCACTGACATTGGAAAATCGCCTTTGAAACGATTGAATGACATGTCAAGTATTTTCAGAGATTTCAACTGCGAGAAATCAGGAAGTGTTCCAGTGAGAAACACAGAACTCATGTTCAACTCTTCCATGAGAGTGCAATTGATGATGCTGTGAAGGAAATCGCCATGAAGAATATTGTGGCCGCAACTCTGGCATGTAAGAGCAAATACCAGTTGGGAAATTGCCTGAGACGGACCAACCAGACATGTCAATCTTTTCAACATACCCCTTATTGTTACAATTGACTCCTTTAAAATCGCAAAATGGTTTCCCTTCAACGACATCCCAACCGGATAAAGCTTTTCCTAACGGAGAAGTTTTCATTAGATTAAAGAAATGAGATTGATTAGTGGTGGTAGCATCTAGAGAATAGGTTGTGGAAATAATTGACACGAAAAATAAGAGAATTGAATGGGAAGCCATTAGTTGCAGTAACAGGCAAGAGAGAGTTAAGGGTTTGCATATACAAGTAGGCAAAGGAAACAAACGAGTCAAAGTGCCAGTTGGGTGACATGTACTTTCTAAGCCATCTTTTTCTTTTCTTTTTTTTTTTTTTTTAAAAAAAAAAACCATACTTTCTGACTGTTACGATCTAACGATTCACAAAAAAGGCTAATTAATGGATGGATTGGAATTCGGAGGAGTATGATTAGAAAGGACTAAAGAGTGAGCAGCCAAAAACGAATACTATAAACAGTTAAATTGATAGATAGCACTATTGTCACTATAAAAAGGGTCCATCTTGACCTTTTCTTGCTTTTATATGTGTCTGAGAAAGCTTTGAGAAAACTAAAACCCAACTTCCTATCCTATTTTCCGACATATTTCTAATGATTTTTATAAAATGTATGATGAAAAAAGTAGTAATTTACATGATTTACAACTTACAAGCAAATATACAATAAACACTCAAATTATAATTTGATTAATGTTTTGCAGTATTTTTAAAATACGTCATAATATTTTTGGCAGTCATGTGGTACGAACAGCTGATCTTTTTTTTTGTTTTTTTTCATTTGTAAATCTCCGTAATTTCAATTGTGAAGATTGTGTAATTCACTGAAATTTATCATTCTTTCCTTTCTTGCAAAGACAATTTTTCAGAAACAATATAACATAGCCTGGTTTTGACTTTTGAGATTATAAATTACAAATTTTAAAGAAATCCCAATTATTGTTCTAATGGGAATGACTGTTTTTGATCCTTCGCTTACAGGGGACATGCCTATCCTGGGTTGAAGTTTATGATAATAGCCTAGCATGTCTTGATGCCCTTTGTAATGTAAATTATACATCTACCGTTGCATTTATAACAGGGACGCAAAGAGAAAGATAAAAGAGACAATTTTTTTTCCGAGGAGAAGTATTTTTAATTAATATTTTGCAGTATTTTTCAGATATATATATATATATATATATATATATATATATATATTGGTAAATAGAAGGATGACTCCAAAAAAGTAAAAAGCAAAAGAAAAGAAAGATTAGGCCATGCAAGGTTATAATTTAATGAGCAACCTGATAACAAGTTTCATAGATGGGCGAAGAGCTCGGGTTTTTAGGGTACAGCGAGCTGCAATGCAAAGAACCTGTGCCATTTCATCTCTAAAAGAAGCTGATAATCGTTGGTCCAATGCCTCCATAGTTCCTTCCTTAGTTTCCAGCTTTCTTGTGACCCAATGTATTATATTATGACCCTCTCCAAACTCTTCCTCTACTGGCTTCTTCTCAGTAACAAGTTCCATCAACACCAACCCGTAACTATACAGTTCACATTTTATTGTTGCTTTCGATGAATATGCATTTTCAGTTTCAAGAATCATTAAATCAAATGATTAAATTAAATAACAGTTGGAAACCATGCAAGATTAATTCAAGATTAATCATTAATACATACCTGGAGCCAAGTAACCATAAATTCCTGCAACAACGGTAGTGTTAGAATCATTTCTTCCTCCAGAATGCAAAACCTTGGCTATGCCAAAATCTGCAACTCTAGGTTGATATTCACCATCTAGTAATATGTTGGTTGATTTGATGTCTCTGTGTATGATAGGTTAGGTCGTAGTGGAGATAGGCCAAGGCTTGTGCCACCCCAAGTGCTATTTTGTGACGGTTAGGCCAATTTAAATCAACCCTCTTTTTTTCACCATGAAGTGCGTCCCAAAAGTTTCCATTTGGCATATACTCATAAACGAGCAGGCTGTTGCTAGGAGTACACAAGATACAGTACAATTTGACTATATTCCTGAGTGTTATTTTTCCTAAAGTCTCAATCTCACTTTCCAGTTGTTTGTCTAAAAGCAATGGACTTTCTATAGCAGAACGCTCCCTTCTCTTACTGGATAGCTTCTTAACTGCAATAACAGATTTATTTCTCAATTTAACTTTGTACACTGTCCCAAACCCTCCACGGCCCACAATGTTATCATCAATATTGATACCTTGAATAATCTCTTGATTTTCAAAGCTTATTTCATTGAAGCTCTTATATTGTATGAATACAGGTTTGGAGACTTGATCTTACCATGTTCCTTTATCATCAATCCTTCTTTATTGAGTTTCTTTTTCAGAAACAAGAGAGTCCCGATTATAATTATTATTGCTGATACTCCAACTACCCAAATGATAATATTTGGATTATAATAATAAGTTTGTGAGCATATGGAGAAATTTTTATACGATGAAACACAGACTGGAACACAAAGAACCGGGTTCCCGAAAAAGCACTCTGAAAACCCATCTTTTATTAGAGATATAGGAATTGGACCTGAAAGGCCGTTGTTAGAAAAGTTCATGGAATTTGGTAACAACATACTGAGACTTTCTGGGATATTTCCAGTTAATAAGTTATCGGAAAGGTCTAGAACACTAAGAGATTTCAACAAGGAAATTGATTCAGGAATTGAAGAATTTAAGTTGTTGTCTTTTAAGACAAGTAGATTTAGCCTTTTAAGGTAACCAATTTGGAAAGGTATTGGACCTGATAACAGGTTATCTCCAGCATCAAGTTTTACTAGGTTGATAGCCCCAAAGATTTCAGGAGGTACAATTCCCAAAATCTTATTGCTTTGCAAGAACAACACTAACAAGTTTCTAGCAGTTCGAATTGTATTTGCAATTGAACCACTAAAATTGTTGTAACCCAGATCAAGTATTGAAATGTTGGGAAGACCTAAAAGTATTTCTGGTATTGGACCCTCCAAACAGTTATGACTGACTCGAAACCGCATAAGAGTCTTGCATGTTGCATAACTATTCGGTATCTTTCCAGACAACATGTTATCTAAGACAAGAAAGAACGACAGTTTACCTCCCTTGCAAATTTCCGTTGGTAATGGGCCTGAAAGGCTGTTTTCTGATAAGTCTAGGGCAAGCATAGGTGCAGATGCCCCAAGTTCAATGGAACTTCTCCTGTAAGGAAGTGTTTATAAGCTGATAACAGCTGCAAAGCTGTTGAATTGGCAATAGAACTTGGGATTTCTCCTGTAAGACTGTTGTTCTAAAGATTCAGTGCTAAAAGCTTGCGAAGGCGACATATGGATTCTGGAATTTTTCCTGCTAATTTATTTGTTGACAGGTTTAAAATTAATAGCTGTGTCAAATTGTTGGTTTAGAAGATCAGAGAATTAAGAAAGAGAAGGGAAATTCTGCAGAGAATTATGTAAATGTGAAGAGAAAAGATCTAATCTCCATTATAGCATAGTGAAAATATTTATATAAGAGCTATTCTAAAGTTTATTCACCAAACCTCCATAAATCAAAGAAGTTTGTCTTCCAAACTAAAGCTTAAAGCAAGATACATCACAGATTTTTTCAACTACTGCTACTTGACTTCAACTAATACAAGAGATGGAGATTACAAGATAACAAAGTACAATAAAATCTAAATGACTTCAACAAAATAATATCCAATCAGCTACACTATCTTCATCAGCAAAATACATCAAATATCTGTCAACAACACTTGCATCAATTTTACTTCAATGGAGCTGTAGCCTTTAACACAAATTCCCTAGCTCCTCAGGTATATTGCCTGAAAGTCGATTGTTGTGAAGACTAAGCTGTCAGAGGTTCTTCAACAATCCAATATCTGCTGGAATTTTGCCCTCGAGGAAATTCCCGTCTAATAGAAGATTCACAAGAGACGACATGTTTCCTGTTATTGTTGGCACTGGACCGTACAACATGCAGCATGTCAAGATTAAAACTTTGAGATCCATCATCAGAATGGTTTTGGGAAATTTCCATGGCTTTAGTTCTCCAATTTGATTGAAATTAAGCAATTCAATGCTTGTAAGGTTAGTAATTGACATTGGAAAGTCACCTCTGAAAAGATTGTATGACATATCAAGTACCTTCAAAGATTTCAACTTTGAGAAATCAGCAAACATTCCTTCTAGATATAAAGAAGTCATATTCAGCTGTTCCAATTGAGAGCAGTTGACGATGCTGTGAAGGATATCGCCATACAAATTGTTGTAGCCGACACGGAGAATGCGCAACTTTGCCAGGTAAGAGCATATACCAACTGGAAAGCGGCCGGATATTGACCAACCTGCAATGTAAATCTTTTCAACTTACCCTTGACAGTCACAATCGACGCCGGTGAAATTGCAGAATGGTTTTCCTCCATTGACATCCAATCAGACAGAGGCTTTCCTGACAGAAAAGTTTTCATGAGATTGAAGAACTCAGACTGGTTATAAGCAGTGACAGCATGCAGAGGACAGGTACTGGAAATAATTAACACAGAAACGAAGATGATGCAGTGAAGAGCCATTCATTAAACCCAGAAGCAATATTTAGAGACAGATAGAGGTAGTTAAAGCAGCTGCTGTAGAAGGCTAATTCGTCGTCTTTTTTAGAAGAAAAGCGGACATTTAACTGTGATGAACTATTTATTGAAATTGAAACAACAAGAAGAAGCTAATGGAAGTATGGATTGGCATTCAGATGAGTATGATATCGAATTGCTAATGGAAGAAGGAGATTAGATCAGTGATCACTTAAAAACTAACCAAAAGCATCAATTTTTAATAATAAGTCAAAAAAATAAAAAATAAATAAAAATAAAAATAAAAAAACAAGAAAGTCTCGCTAGTCATACCCTGCACTGCACATTGTGAAACTTTCAAGAGTAGGCAAACAGCCGCAGCCGGCCATCGTTTTCTAAATGTAAGGACAAAAATGTAATCTAATATAAACCTGGGCCGTGAACCAACGTGTGCTTGGCCCACAAAAATTTAATTCACTTGCCCATTGCATGCCGGTGTTTTTCATTCGACCTGCACAACTGAAATGAAAATGGACCAGCCTAGAGAGAACACAATTTGGAATTGCGAGAGGAAAATTTTAGACAAACGGCGACGACGAGATGGGGCTACCGGCGACAACAGTTTATATATCAACCTGTAAATATGATTTTTTGATGGTTTTTCATCAGATGAACGGATTTTCAATAACAGTTCAGTATTACTAATCATTGTGTCCAATTGCTAACAAATTGCAGAAAAGGTATCAGAAACCTAAGCTTGTCATTGATTTCCACCAGAACAAATGGATCCTTGAATGAAGCAGGTGCCTCAACGTAAAGCTTTCTTTTCATTTGCCCATCAAATGTTTTAACTGACGTGCATAATCAGAGGCTTAAAATTAAATACGAATCAGTTTTCATTAGTTTATAATTTCAATTGCATATCACATGTTTGCTATAATCTCTCAATTAATTCCAATATCTAATTGTTAACTATACTCCGTTTATATGTTCTTTCAGGCCGTGCTGTGACAGAAGGTTGTAAAAGTATTCAGTTAACTAATTCATCTAGGCAGTGTTCAGATTCATCTTGAGTTGAGTCCGATTCAACAATGTTGATGACATGATTATGTGCGTTTAAATAATGCACTTTAGCCAATTTATTTGGGATGCAAAGAGTGTGCTTACTGCATCATAATTTATCAACTCGAATTTACTGTTCCTTAAGATTTTTTAATTACATTTTTGTTCGTACTGATAATGATTATTATTGTTTGTTATTATTTGAGTTGTTTGCACTTGTGTAATTTGCTACTAATTTATTATTTCAGGAACTGAAGTGGCATTTCCATTCCCTTTAGCATCCAAGTGGTACGAACAGCTGACATTTTTTTTTCCCTTGTAAATCTTCATTATTTCAATTGTAAAGATTGGGCAATTTGAAATTTATCATTCTTTTCTTTCTTGCAAAGACAATTTCGAAAAGAATAAAACATAACCTGGTTATGACTTTTGAGATTATAAATTTTAAAGAATTTATCCCAATTATTATTCTGCTGTGCATGCCTGTTTTTGATCCTTCGATTAGAGGGTGTTTTTGATCCTTTGCTTATAGGGGACATGCCTATCCTGGGTTGAAGTTCATGATCATAGCCTAGCATGTCTTGATGCCCTGTCTTTTCAGTTGGAGAACTATTCTTTCAAGGTCTGTATCTTTCTTTTAGTTTATGGAGTCTCCACCATGATAAAAGAAATATTTTTTTTCCTTGAATCTTATTCTTCTTACAGGACCCCACAGCCATTCTTGAAGTTGAAATACGACACACGTGTAGTTGTGCACTGACATTTTTGCATACAGTACTGTGGCAAAAACCTGCGCACGTTATGTTCTGATTTGTCTTTATGCTTGTTGCAAGTTGCTTCCTTTTGCATATGTATGTTTGTACAAACACACACAATGATCATAATTAATAGTTTACTTCAATGCTGGCTCTAAGTCATATTTTCTATTATTAGCAACACAGAATTATCTGCAATATAGTATCGTTGTCATTATGAGAAATGGAAGTATCCTGATTTGCTTCAGGAAAATGACAGAAAATAGCTAGAAATATTTCTAGTTGAACATGATAATGTCTATAACATGACCTAGTCGTTAGATAATCACAGTACTCATCACATAAAATTTGAAAATATATTTTAGAGCAGTGGAAGAATCTTTTGTCTTGCTGAGAATATCTTTTAACGCATAAAGAGAGTTCCAACTTGTGAGTGGAGGTTCTTGGCTCACTATCTACAGTGAAGCCAATATGGTGGCTATTCCACTCTTAGACCTCCATTACAAGATGGAGATGAAGCTCATTTAGAAAAAAAAGAAGGAACAGGGAAAATACGAAAAATAAAAGATTTCTGTTTTCTCTTCTGTCCCCACTTAAATGGAGACAAAGATGCCAATCAATGAGTCAATCAATCAATCAATCACCTTATTGGTCTTTTTTCCAGTGGAAAACAATGGTGAAACTGGTCCTACCCATATGAGTCATGTCTTGATTTTAAAATCAGAATCAGGACTCCACTTCTGTGCAAAAAGTAATTGCCCATCGCGAACCACAACCCTCCACCCTTAGCAAATAATTGTGCCTTTTATGTGGAATTTTCTTTTCTTTGATAGCTTTCTTTATGAAAAAAAAACTATTGGCAAAGATAAAGAGAAAAAACAAAATTCTCAAAAGCCTGGGAGTGATTTCATTGGTAGCTCTTTGAAATATATACGTTATGCATATAAAGCAGTCATATTTGATTAAATTTGGCAAATACAAGCGCAAGAAAACAAAATGAAAAAGTATAAAATTTAAAAAGAAAAAGAAAAGAGAGAAGAATCTACAAGCTACTTTAGTCGTAAAGAAAAAAAAAAAAAAGGGTAAGTTGCTCATAATGATAAGTCTCCCAGTTACTTAGCGACATATATACTATTCTAAGATGGTATATTTCTTCACCTAGAATCCCACCCATATACTCCTATTGCAATTATAATTCTTTTGTACTGTTTATCTTAAAGTCATTTGACATTTCTTTGCTCTTGGTAGACGACTTGCAAGAATCAAATCTGCATGGATCTGCCTCAATCAGCATCTGGACAACCTCACTCATTGTTGGGCGAAGGGCTGGGGTACTGCAGGTACAGCGGATGGCAATTCGCAGAACCTGTATCATCTCATCCCTGAAAGACCCTGATAATCTTTTGTCTAATACTTCCATAACCCCTTCCTTAGTGTCCACTTTCCCTGAAACCCAGTATATGATATTCTTGTTCTCTCCAAAGTCTGTGTGTATTGGCTTCTTCCCAGTTATTAATTCCATCAGCACTACCCCAAAACTGTAGACATCACACTTGGTCGTTGCTTTAGATGAATATGCATATTCTGTCACATGTTTCAACGAAATTGAATGTAAAGGCTTGATAAATAATTAAAACCAAATGACACAACAGATTATACTAAAAGAACAAGTGATAACTAAAGATATATTGGTTAACTGGTGAAGGATCTAAGAAAAGATAAACGAAAATTAACGTGAGAAATGCAATGTAATCATTTATCCCATTATGTTCTATTGCAGTCTATCATAATTTAACTAGTTATGTTGCTGTTTTCAGAATTCACATGTCATTTAGAGACAAAGGAAATTGCATTTTGTTAAATATATACCAGTGTATAACTTTTTAAAGCAGCATAGAATTTAGTTATCGTTATGGACACTAATGTGGACTCGTATGTTTTCATTTAATATGAATGTAAATACATAATTGTAATTAAGTTGGATTGGGAAGTAACCTGGAGCCATGTAACCGTAGGTTCCTGCAATAACAGTGGTGGTGGAATCTTTTCCTCCCCTAGCTTGCAAAACCTTGGCTATGCCAAAGTCGGCAACCTTAGGCCGGTAGTTAACGTCTAGCAGAATATTGGTTGATTTTATGTCTCTGTGAATAATAGGTAGTAAAAGATCATGGTGGAGATAAGCCAATCCCTGTGCAACTCCAACTGCTATTTGATGTCGGGTGGGCCAATCTAGACAGATTTTATTTTTGTGAAGGGCATCCCAGAGGTTTCCATTTGGCATGTACTCATAAACCAGCACGCTGCGATTCAAATTTGAGATATAACAGTATAATTTGACTATGTTTTTGTGCCTTATACTTCCCAGGGTCCCAACCTCAGCTTTCAAATTCTTGTCTGAAAGCAGTTGATCTTCCGAAGCTGAATCTTTCGTTCCCTTACTCCACAGGCTCTTCACTGCAACAACTTCCCCACTTCTCAATTCAATTTTGTACACTGTCCCAGATCCTCCATGCCCCACTATGTTTTTATCAATCAAGCCATCAAGGATCTCTTGTTGGTCAAAACTGATTCGATGGAAGCTCTTTATATCAGATGAAATGAATGATGAAGACATGCTCTGATCATTTTCCTTGAACTTTTCATTTCTGAGTTTACGTTTTAGAAAGAAGAAAGCCCCAACTATAATGATAGCTATAGAAATTCCGATAACCCATAGAGAACTTTGTGTCTTTCGATTATAAGTTTGTGAGCATATGGGGAAATTTTGATCCCCAGAAACATAGACTGGAACACAAAGACCAGTATTCCCTGAAAAGCTCTCTAGCAACCCACCTTTTATCAGAGAGAGAGGAATTGGACCGGACAAACGGTTGTTAGAAAAATTGATAGAATTTGGTAACAACACACTAAGACTTTCTGGTACATTTCCGGTCAATTGATTGTTAGAAAGATCAAGAACATTGAGAGATTTCAACAATGATAGTGATTTGGGGATTGAAGAATTCAGCATGTTGCCTTGCAACATCAATAAATTTAGCTTTTTAAGAAAGCCAATTTGAAAAGGTACGGGGCCAGACAGGAGATTATTGCTGACATCAATCTTTACTAGATTAACAGCTCCAGAAATTTCAGGAGGTAGAACTCCTGAAATCTTGTTGCTTTGCAAGAAAAATTCAGACAAGTTTCTTGCAGTTCCAATTGTATTTGCAATTGAACCGCTAAAATTATTGTAACTCAAATCAATTATTGAAACATGGGGAAGACCTAGAAGTCCTTCTGGTATTAAGCCCTCCAAACGGTTTTGATTGACTCGAAATCGCAGAAGAGTCTTACATTTTCCATAACTGTCAGGTATCTCTCCAGAAAACATGTTATCTAAGACGAGAAAGTATAACAGTTTACCTCTTTTGCAAACTTCTGTCGGTAGTGGGCCCGATAGGCGATTCTCTGACAGGTCTAGGACAATCATAGGTGACAGTTGCCCCAAGTTCTGTGGAACTTCTCCTATAAGAGTGTTGTCATAGACTGATAAAATGCGCAAAGTTGTTGAATTGCCAATAGCATTTGGGATTTCTCCTGAGAGGCTATTGTTGTAAAGCTGCAAGACTTCAAGCTTTGGAAGGCGGCATATGGATTCTGGAATTTTTCCAGTCAGCTTATTGACTGAGATGTCCAAATCTATTAGCTCTGTCAAATTTCCAAGTTCTTCCGGTATATTTCCAGAAAGATGATAATTATAGTAGAGCTCAAGCTGTTGCAAGTTCTTCAGCAATCCAATCTCAGCTGGAATCTGGCCTGTGAGAAAATTTCCACTTAATTCAAGATCTGTAAGAGATGTCATATTTCCAAGTGATGCTGGGATTGGACCATAGAGCATGCATGTTGTCAAGATCATTGATTTAAGCTTTGCTAGCCTGGAAATATTCTCTGGCAATTGCCAAAAGTTCAGTTCCACATTTTCATTGAAGTTAAGCAACTCAAGATTGGTGAGGTTAGTCACTGAAATTGGAAAGTCGCCTCTAAAGATGTTGTAGGACATGTCAAGTATCCGGAGAGATCTCAATGGTGAGAAATCAGGAAGTGTTCCAGTGAGATACAAAGAACTCATATTGAGCTCTTCTAAGAGAGAGCAGTTGATGATGCTGTGCAGGAAATCACCATGGAGTTGGTTGTGGCCAAGGCGGAGAACACTTAACTCAGGCAAGTAAGAGCATATACCGACTGGAAAACGGCCAGATATTGACCAACCAGTCATGTCAATTTTTTTAACGTACCCTTGAGTGTTGCAGCTAACTCCTGTAAAGTTGCAGTATGATATCCCACCAGTGACCTCCCAATCAAACAAGGCATTTCCTGACAAAGAAGTTTTCATTAGACTGAAGAACTGAGACTGGTTCACACTGATGGCCTGCGAACTGTGGGTTAGAGAAATAAGTAACACAAAAATGAAGAAAATAAATTTAAGAGCCATATTATAAAAAGATATGTAGAGAGAAAGAGGGAAAGGTAGTTAAGATAGTTGTTGCAGAGAAGAAGGTGAGGAAGCAAAGAAGTATATAAATGAGATGATTGAGGGGATCATTGGTTGCAATAGTGCAAAGCCTTGATGATGAAAAAGTAGGTGCACGCAATTGTTCTGAGAAAGAAAGAGAGGTATGCATATCTTTGCTTAAAGAGACTTTATGCTTATACCCCACTAACTTATGTTACAGAATAACATGAGTGCAAGTACTTTATCCTGATAAGATGTTCTGGATAAACTGCAACTCATCTTAATCACCGTAGGTTCTTGTGACTCAGACCTATTTTGATCAATGTGTTTCTCTTGGATGGCCACAGCTCAAAGTTTAGCCTTTTGACCATCAACTACTGTGCACCTATTCCCATGCTGCTGTGTCTCTTGTATGATACTTAAAAAATTAAGGAGCTCTTTTTTGTGTTAGCATGTAAAATATGTATTCTCTGTCAAGTGCATAATAAGATAGCTTTTCTCTCTTATTTGTTGTAGAAGGCGCTTTTTCCATCGTCAAGGGCCCATCGTTGTCATTTGTTAATTTCCTTCCTATCCAACATGAGCTGAACTCTAATTTGTCCATTAGTTCTTTGTCCTTGTTTAGAAGGTCTAGGAAAGAGCCAGACACAAACCCAATTGATTGTGTACAGTTGAAACACAATTAAGCAATGACTTCTTATATTATAGCATATTTGGCTTGGCCAAGTTTTCACTAGTAGTTTCATTTCCCAATGCATAAGACAGCTCTTGTCTAATCAACAAAATATGGCAATATACAACAAATGAGGCAACAGTATCAAATAATTCCTTAGTTTAGACCACCTTAGCTTAGGCCAATGTAGATTTTTATGTTCAACCATCCACAAGCACCCCGTGTTTAAATTTTCATATTAAGTTTTGTGGGATTACTCTTTTTTTTATTTTTTTTCCTTACCTTCAAATTCTTGGAAAATATAAAATTCCTTATCCGGTGGGGGAATATAAGTGGGAATACTATTCCATCATATATGATCTGTTTGTGGAATTTGCATTATATTCCAAATTAGTTGTTTTCTTGATAAAGATTAAGGCAATAAGCAAAGGTACAATGAAGAGTTCAGTAACTACCTATTTTCAAACTGTTTCCTACTTTCCTTGATGTCAGTCAAATCTTTCAATGTTCTAATCTCATTTCATTTAATTTAATTTGCAGGTATGGGGCTTGTTTACATTAATCCAATTATTGGAGCTGTACTTGTTTTTACTCTCCCTGATATTAGGAAGGGCAAGCTGTTGCTGTTACTTTCATTCTGCAAAGAAGTGGAAGCTCTCACTCTCACATTTCCATTAGTAAATTAACTTCTTCTCTTTTTCTTAATTTATTGCTACAATGGATAATTTCGTTTCTACTTTTTGACGCATAAGGGGTAAGATAAGTTTGATTCTTTTCATTCCAAAGTTGGAGCCTTTTACAACGAAGGGTCACTGAATATTTTGGTCCCGCATTTTGCCAGATGTCACACAACCTTTCACAAGAGAATGATAGAGGATAATGGGCCCTCGAATAAGAGCCCAAGTGATTGTCCAGCCCATCCAGTTCATTAATGGGAATCTCTGTAGGATAGAAGTGCTCAATGATGAAAACGCAAAGCAAAGATGCCCACAACTCTCAAAAGCATTTGGGTGTTGATTTGGCAAGCAATGAATTTCTTATTTCTGAGATGGCAATTTCTAATAGGCTGCTTTAGCCATTCTCCTTTTACCGACATCTTCTTTTGGAGGTGCTAACAAGCGCTTGAATCACGGGCGCACAATAGCAAGTTGCTTAGCTGACAAAATAAAAATGGCAATGGCTTTTTGCCTTTTAGTGACCGCCAAATTGACAAGCATTTCATTAAATGGGGTTACTAGCTAATTCCTATTTTTAAAAAGTCTATACTGATCAAAGCTGTGATCAAGGGCTGAAAATTGGCCATAAGCATGTTATCAGATGATTTCATCATGTTGCGGAGAGCCGCGTCCCAGCATATTGCTTCTTATTCTCTTCATTATCTTTATATAAAGGGAGAAAGAATAAGGATGTGTGCTTTGTAGAGTCAATTCTTCTCTTGATATCTTATTTTTGTATCACTATCTCTTTCTATAGGATAGCATATGTGGGGTTTGCTTTGTAGAGTCTCAATTCATAATCATAATTTTGCATAAAATACTGTTAAAGTTAATTAAATAAGCATTTCACCATTAGCTAAGTTGGCAATTTAACACATTCAGATCAATAGCAAAGGTAATTAGAGCACCTATAAGCTAACATTAGGGTTGGTCTTGATACCTAATTTTTAAAGGGAGCATATTTAAAGTAGGAACATATAATAATATTGTAGGTATTGTTCACATTAGCATTGTTATTATTGGTTTATTAATCTATATATGGCATACTATTTTCAGACTCTCATTACTATCATCATTCACTAAATTGCTTGATGACGATGCTGATAGTCAAATATCGCAATGATGATTCTTTTTATTTTCTTTTTTCCATTTTCTTTTTTAAAATAACTTGTTTTTAAAATAACTTGTGCTAATTCATTTTTATTTGTTGTGTTGTTTTAACAACAATAACAATGGCTGAGCTTTAATTCTAAACTTGTCGGAGTGTCAATTATATAATCTTTTATTTATATTCTACTCTCTTCGTAATTAGGTTTGTATAAAAGTACTAGACCTTTTGAGAGGACTTCCCTCCATATAGTTTTAGATTTACCTTATTCATTTAGCATCATTTACCGTCAACTTATAATACTTACGACTAAAAGTATATGGGTCAACGTAGTTCCTGAAATTTAGTTTCATTAAACTATTTAATCTTTCAAGCGACGAAAGTAATAAGTCAATGACAAATAGTAAATACCATGTTTAGATATGAATGACGAAATAGTCGAATATAAATAGCCCTAATTGGCATACTTACTAAAGAGAGGGATGCAAGAATCGAGCAAGGCTTGATTTATACTTCCTAATTATATTAAAATGGAGGTAAGTACGCTATTGTACTCCTCATAATTCATATACAGAAAATATCCAGAGGCATTTCACAATGTCTTTGTTGTGTTAAGTTAAAATGAAAGAGGAAAAAAAATACCATTAATCCAAACGAGTGTTAATGAAAATTAAGCTTCATCAACATGAGATAGTGGGATCAATAGCAATGTTGAACCCACCAAACTTAATTCATAAATAATCCATATCTGGTCTTTAAGAGAGAGATTACATCCTCCATTAGCTAATTTGTACTAATTGGATTTTGGGTAATGAAATTCTATAATTGTTTGTCGGAAAAAAATTCATAAGCTATACACAGGGTTTTTTATTGGGCCCAAACTCAATTTTATTATATAGCCCTACCGCAGAACAGAATTATCTTCTACTTTTTCTTCTTCGGGCTCGTACGCAAGTCCATTGGGCTTAATATGCTGGGCTGTGGAAGCCACTTAATTGGTATGCTTAGCGTAGCCGAATTTTGTATAGATTGTTCATTATAATTTTTTGATTGTATAATAATTTATTTTATATTTACCTGTTTATTGTACAAAATTATTAAGATTACTAATTGAGTTCAAATATTAATTTTTATTGTTCAAAATTTTTAGCAATAAATTAATTATTGGTTTTCCAAATTAATTTAAAATATTTGTCAATTTTATATATTAGGATATTAGAATTCCTAATGAGTTTAAATATTCTCAATCGAATTAACAATTTGTTTGAAGCTGATAGGCCGGCTTTCACTTCCTGATAGTTATTGTCTTTTTCTTACCAGCTTTAATATTTTATTAAATGACTAAAATATTAAAGAAGCATATAATATTTGTCAAATTAACTAATTCTGTAATTCTTTATAAACAAATTATAATGAAGGTCAAAGCTAATAATTTTCAGTATTTAAATCTTCTTTAGAGATATTGCGTTTCACGTTCGTTTAAGAGGCAATCCATTTTTGCTGTTGGTTACAAATCGTAACATATAAATATTCTTAGTCAAATATTATAAGAATAAATAAACAGATAAAAGAAAACAAATGAAATGAATGAACTTAGCTTCCAAGGATTTGTTTATATCTGGCTTGATTGATCAGCTACAGCTCCTTGCAGAAAAACCCTTTTGACCTCATTTCTATTCACCTAACTATTGTTCCAGAATTGAAGTATACGCAATTATGGTTGCCTTTGTTAATTTAAATGTTTATGTTTTCCTCTCCTATCCTGCACCTGACCTGGTCATGGCTTGGCTTCCATTGACGAACATATTGGTTATAACTAACAAGAAAATATGAATTATAGAGTTTAAAATTTTACTATATATTATTTTTAAATTTTATTTTGATGTTAGATATTGTTATGGTTATAACCAATTGAAATATTACTCTCACAAATTCAATTTATTTTAATTCAAGATTTTTTTTTTTTTTTTATAAAAATATAAAAGGTCCAATGGAACGAAATACCATTGTAGACCACAGGGATAGCCCTCATTTTTGAATGACATTCACCAAATTGACGATAACTATTGTGGTGGAGAGCTTCTACGAAAGGTAAAAAGACTAATCAGACCACACATGATTGGCAATATCAATTTTATTTGATTATGAGTAAATATGCTATAAATTTGTGCTTGACAACAAAAAGGACCTTTAATTTTTATTTGATTTTTGGCATCTGCTTCTGCTGTTCTGCCCTTCAATTGTACTAACACAACAAAAAGAAAGCTTTAGCTCTCTACATCTCCAATGAACATTGCAAAGTCTTAACTAATATATATTACAACCAATCTCAACTCTAACATTTTACATTATATGTTATACATCTTCTAGTGGAAATGGCTAGCATAAGATCTCCAACCTTGGCTTAAATGTCAGAATTGAACCCTTCCTTTTTCTTGTTAGCACCATCTTTACTAATGACAATGCCTACCAGCTTACACGGTTCTGCTTGTTCTAGCATTTGAACTACACTTCGCATCGTAGGTCTTAAACTTGGAACCCTTGAAGTACACAGAATTGCAATTCTTAGCACCTTAACTGCATCTTCTTTAAAAACTTGTGGAATTCTTGAGTCCACTATGCTAAACACGCTCTCTCTGCTCTTCAAGTTGCTAGAAACCCAATCCACTATGTCTTTGTTTTCTCCATATTCTGCTTCTATTGGCTTCTTCCCACTCACTAGCTCCATTAATACCACTCCGAAACTATACACATCACTCTTCTCATTAACTTTGTATGTGTATCCATATTCTGCAAAAAATAAGTAACTAAATTAACTAACGTTACATCAATTAACAAACAAAACAGAAAAAATTTCTGATCGACATAATTAACTTACCGGGAGCTATATAACCATGGGTACCGGCAATTACATGTGTGGAATCTTTGGCACTATTTGCTTGAACAATCTTGGCGAGTCCAAAATCTGCAATTCTTGGCTTCAAGAATTCATCCAACAAAATGTTACTGGACTTGACATCTCTGTGAATTATGGGTCTGTCGCATCCGTGATGCAAGTACTCCAGTCCCTTAGCTGCTCCTATGGCAATCTCATACCTTGTCTCCCAATCAAGCTCCATCTTTTTCGAAATATGCAGACGGTCCCATAAACTTCCATTAGGCAAGTACTCGTAAACCAGAAGGCTCGAGTCTTCGCTGGTAATGCTACAGTACAGTTTCACTACGTTGACATGCCTAATTGAGCTTAAGGTCTGCACTTCAGCATCAAATTCTTTAGATTTTCCGCCGCGCTTGGTGAGCATTGGGGTTGTGCTCCAGCTCTTTTTCCGGCCACCCGAATCTGTATTCCAAATATGTTTGACAGCAAGCTCTTTACCATTGGCGAGCAGTACTTTGTACACATTTCCAGATCCTCCTTTTCCTATTAAATTATCTTCTTTAATAGAATCAAGAATCTCTTCCTCACCAAAGCTTAACACATGGAAAGACTTCACATCCCAAGATTCTTCCTTCAATGAATGGTCTTGATCTTTTTCTTTCTTCTTTAAATACAAGAAGTAGACAAGGGCAAGAACCAAGATTGCTGCTCCTACAGCAAAGCAAGCTATGACTGTACGAACATCTTTCAACATGCCGGATTCTGGCTTGCATAGCTGAAAAGTACTCACTGTTTGGCTACAAAGGCCAGGATTACCGCTAAAACTTCCATTGTAAGCTTCAATTGACAAAGATTGAGGTATCCTACCGGTTAACCTATTATGAGAAAGATCGAGTAAGCTTAGCCTCAAAGAGGACAAGCTGTCTGGAATATGCCCTGAAAGTTGATTCTCCGACAAATTCAAAAAATTTAAACTCGGGAGAGATCCTAAGGAAGAAGGAATTTCGCCGGAAAGTAAATTATGGGCTATGTTCAAATCATTGAGAGCAACACATGAGCCTAATGAGTCCGGTACGGAACCAGAGAACGTATTATTATGCAAATAAAGGGTACTCAGTTGATTAAGTTCTCCTATTGATCTCGGTATCTTGCCTGAAAATTGATTATCGTTTAACTTGATTGAGTTCAGAGATGTTGCTTGCGAAATCTCCTCCGGCAATTCACCCGATAATCGGTTGTTTCCGAGGAACAACTGCCAAAGGGCTTTGGCGTTCTTGATATCAGAAGTCACCGGACCTTCAAACTGATTTAACTCGATATCAATTATGTTGACTTTTGGCAATCCCCAAATTCCGGCGGGAACGCTGCCGGAAAGCGAGTTTTTACTGACTCTAAATCTCTTCAACGTAGTGCAATTCGCATAACTTGCTGGAATTTCTCCTGTGAGATTGTTTTGAAGCATTAGAAGTGCCTCCATCGTCCCTTGCTTGCACATATCTGGTGGAATTGGACCGGTCAAGTTGTTTTCTGACACGTCAATGAAATCAAAATTGGCCCAAGAACCAAGCTGTTGAGGAATTGGACCGGTTAATTTGTTTCGGTACAGAGAAAGATTCACTAGTTTCTTAAATAGGCCGAATTCAACCGGAATTTCACCGGAGAGCTCGTTTTCGAATAGCTGCAGAGTTACCAGATTAGTCAAGAATTTCAATTCAGACAAGTCGCCTTCCAGATAATTCATCGACGCATCGAATTTCTCCAGTTTAGTTAGGTTTCTCATCCCAAATGGTAATTTTCCGGTCAAGCTGTTGTTGTAGAGCTCCAATTGCCAGAGGTTCTTGAGCATTCCTATCTGCGAAGGAATCTCGCCGGTAATGTTATTATCGGAAAGTTCCAAGTTTATTAGCTCAGGAAGATTTCCAATATCTTCTGGTATTGTGCCTCCTATACTGCAATTCGATAGATAAAGCCAATTCAACTTTGTTAGCTTCACAATCTCAGATGGAAACAGCGTCGGATCAAATGGATTGTCCCCTGCACTCAGAGTAACAAGACCTGAAATATTTTCCAGGGATTTCCATGGAAAAACACCCGAAAATCCACTTCGATTCAAGAACAGGTGCTGTAAGTGAAACAGAGAGGAAAACTCTGGAAATGGACCGTTAAAATGATTGTTTCCAAGGTCCAAATATTGTAATTTCGTGCATTTATTCAAATCAGCAGTGATTCTACCCGACAAGGAATTGAAACCAAGTGAAAGCTTTTCCAAAGATTGAAGATTGCAAATTGAATCCAGAGGAACAGCGCCGACTAAGTTTTGATGAGACAGTTCGATTTCTGCGACGGAATTAACTGAATTGCAAGTAATTCCAGTAAATTTACAAACAGAATTACTTGATCTCCATGAATCAAATGCATCGGTGTTTGAATTCTGAAGTGCGGTTTTGACATTCAAAAGTATCTGAAGCTCGTCGGATTTAACAAAAGAGAAAAGGCAGAGAAAACAGAGCAGGAACGGAGAAGAAAAGAGCGTTGACATGTTGGATAATGGATAGTGAATTAGAAACAGAGAGTCGTAATGATTTTGAATTTTAATTAGACAAGAGGAAGAAGAAGAAAGGAAGGAAGGGAGCAGGAGAGAGAGAGCGAGTGAGAAGACGTCATTTTTAACTAAGGTGGCGGCCGGGGGTTCACATTAGTGTCTGCTATGTTTGCCTCTGTGATTGCTTACGATGGCTATTTAAGGGCTAACTATGTCTTCTTTTGCAACGGTCATTAAGGTTTGTTTATCAGTTATCAATCTGTCATAAAAAATATCCTGCCACTTCAACTTTTTAAATCAACTAAATTATAAATAAAATACTCCTCAATTTAGTAACTAAATTGCATTCTACTGCACATAATTAATTTAATTTAAAAATTAATTATTTCTTAATTTTCTCAAAACTACAGAACAATTATTTAAAAACCAGTAATCACATAATTATTTAATTGAAAAATTAATTATTTCTTAATTTTCTCAAAACCACAAAACAATAATTAAAGAACAAGTAATTAGAGACAGGGAGTGACTCTATAGACAAAACAATTTATATATCCAAATCTCGAACTTGAAACCTTTGATTAAATGATTAAAGAGTTCTAACCACTCCATCCCAACCAATGTTTTAAGGAATAATTTTTTTTTATTTCATCTTATTTATACTCGATATTAACAAGTATTAGATATATAACTATCTTCATAGATTATTTTTAATTTTGAAATAAATAGTAATTTGATCAAATTATTTTTAATTTTATTATAATTTGGAGTAAATAGCTACTTTCTTAATTTTAGGTAAAAATCTTGAACGATTTATATTTGAAAAGTGTTTGCTATGTCATAGCGAAAATCTTAGATTTTCCATTAATGATATTATGAAGAATAAAAATTGTGTATTTTTTTTTTTAAATAGTATAAAAAAAAAAGCATATGGTTGATTTTTAGTAACTTCTCATAGTAATAAATGGCATGGGCAATTCATAAACATGACGATGGTGTAAACTATTTATTTTGCATATTTTCATTTGCGGGGATTAATGAGTGTGATTTTGAGTAATATGTATGATAACTAAAATCCCTTTTTTATATTTTTGAAATTTAAACATTTCCTCCGTTTCATATAAATTGTGCCCAGTTCCATTTTGAGATGTTATAAAATAATAGTATCTTTTTATTAATAGTTGTATTTAATTTTTTTTCTATTTTACCCTTCAATAAGCTCCATTTTTAATATAATTATATTTAATTATATTTATAAATTTAGAGTTAATTTATCATATGAATAAAGATAAAAAAAGAAAAACACATAAATTATCATTATATTAGTTACTACATTTTCTAAAATGTACAGAAAAGAAAAATGACAATGATTGCGGTAGAATTGGAATCCTAGTCAAAGAGACTGAGTGGAAGACCAGTGAAGACTGGATCTGAACCAATGACATTGTTTCTGCTTGTTGGGGAAATGGCCCACCCACCATTATCTCAATGCCACGAACAACAGGCCAATAGCCCATTGAAATGAGACATTGACGAGTTAGGTAGAATGCAAGAATGTCATTTTTCAGGGGATAAATTTCTAAAATTAGAAGGATACAATACAATAAATACTGAGAAACAACCAAGAACCATTTTTTTGCTTTCAATGAATATTCTGAAAAAATAAAAAATAAGAAAGAAAATTGTGAGCCAAGTATAGAATATCAAATTTTATATTGATTTGATTTAAATGGTTCTTTTTATATTCACAATATTCTTTTTTTTTTTTCATCTGATATATTTATCTTATCAATTTAATTATTCTCGTTGGATATGTATTTAGCTTTTTTTTTATAATAATCTAATAAAATATTATTCTCAACTCCCATAAGGAATATTGTTTCTAATCTTATACTGATCAATACAAAATAATTAATATTAATGAATAATAAATTTTAGCTATATTTTTTTAATATACTCTTATATTAATATTAAATATCACGTTTTAATAAAAAAAAATCTTATCAGGTGTGTTTTTTCCCCTTTTCCCTCTTATTGTAAGTCTCATGTTTTGTATTTCAAGGCACTAAAAAAAGGGAAAAAAAAAAAAACTGTGTTCAAGGAAATAAAAAATGGAAATTCTTACTTGCAAATATCCAAACCAGGTTTGGAAATAGCAGTTTATTAGAGTGCATTTTTTCTATATTATCATGAAAGGGAAAGAGTGGGTAAAGCACCGAAGCGTCAAGCCGCCGACGTTGACTCTTAATCTGCTTCGCTAGTTTAGTAGGCACGTGGATAATGTTATCTAGAAGACTGTCACCACAAAAAGTTTACAACTCCAAAACTCTTCCTTTACGCGCGTGGCCTCACTTCCTCCTCCTCGGTCCCTGACAAAATCAATCTGCGGTATTCCAAGAAGATGCGATTCAGTGGGGACGTTCACCATCTAGAAAAATGAAATAGAGAGACTGATCTCACGCGCCTGAACGATCTTTCTGGAGTAATTGTTTTCCTTTTTTTTTTTTTAAATAATAATAATTGATTGAATCTAGTGGGCTGCTGCTGGGTTTGTCTGTCGTTTTGTTGAGCGAAAGAACATTTGTAAATTATAGTTGGCAGAGAATAATTAGGGGAGGTAATTAGTGCATAATCCCAAGACCAACCGTGTGTTTTTGTTCAACTAAATTGGAATTTAACCAAGTTTAATAAAATCGGTGACTTCAAAAACCATTAAATTACATACATCATTAGATATTTAATTATGGGAATTTTGATTTGTTTATATTTTATTTCTTTTATTTATTTTTTATTATAAACATTCAGCTCATCTGAACCTCCCCATTGAATTAAAATATGTATCTCCATCCCTCATTTTAATTAATAAAATAAAAGCCCATAAAATGTGAAAACAAATTGTAGGCTTAAAAATGGCTGGCAATAATTGTCATGCCTGTCATCAATTTCTTTATTTGAAAGAAAAAAAAAATTAGAAAATTTCAATTTCTAATCATTAAACTTTTATATAAAGAAATAAAAAAATTATTAAACTTTATTTGAAGTAAGAGTGATCGATCAGACAGACAGTGTAAACTTTAAAAAAATTATTAAACTTTTATATAAAGAAAAACAACTAAATCAATTTGATTTAACTTTTGATTTTCATTTTAAGATTTTCGGTTTTATAAAAAAAAATGAAGTTCTAAAGCAAATTGAAAAAAAAAATTGTTGACCGTTCTGCTATTAAATCAATTTGAAACCAAAAATTTCTTAAAATTATATTAAACGGAACCAATCAATTCAGTTCAATCATATTACTAATTTATGCTTAACCCCCGCATTGACCAAATATAAATATGATAAATGAAAATAATGTATTCCCAAATATTATTATTGATGGATTAAAAATTAATAAGGTAATTGAAAATAGATAATGGTATATAATTATGCATATTGTGGTCCAACTAGATTCATTTCTTTTATCATTGGATATTAGTTAATAGTTGTTAGTCCCATTAGTTGACAAAAGCCCATGAATCCCTTTTTTTTTTTTTTTTTAATCATTATAGTTTATTCAAAAAATATTTTTAGGAGTGATATTTATTTATTTACTATTGTTATTATTATGTTATGTTCATGTTGCTTCTCACGTTGGCTCCTTCAAAAAAAAAAAAAAAAAAAAAAGAGAGAGAAAATGAAAAGCTTGCAATTTTCTTTTTCTTTTTTTTTTTTTTTTTGAACACCACAAATTGGAAAAGCAGATTCATTTACAAAAGAAGACGTACCAAAACTTGTTATCCATGTCATCTTTAATTTAAAGAAAGACAACAACTACCGTATAAGTCATGAGCACATATAAATATATATATATATATATTTCGCTCTTAAATTTTATTTTTTTGATCACAATCAATCATGTGAAAAAAGTTCATGAATGATAAATGAGATGTGACATAATTATAGGTATATGAATTCGTTTAATTTCATTTTCCTCTCTAAATTTCTACTTACTGTATATATTACATAATTAAATTTAAATTTATAACATAAAACAAAATTCAACATTAATTTATATAACAATAAAAATCTTAATGTCAGCCAATCAGGTGTGGTCTGGTTAATGTCCTCTCCACCACAAAGTTATCACTAATTGGATGAATGTTATTCAAAAGAGAGAGCTATACCCTGTTGTGTAGTCCATGATGTTATTTCGGCTCATTGAACTTTTCAATTATAAAAAAATATTAATATTAGATTTTACAAATTATATAAATAAAAACATAAAATTAGAAGTTAAATTTAGACAAATTAATATCCACATCACCGACAAAAAAAAACAGAAGTTAAAAATGACAAGCGAGAAAAATCTGAGGTTAAAATCTTGAGAAAAAGATGGTTTGGATGGCATCGTGTGTGTCAATTCAAAGATCCGAAAGCATAACCATAAAGATTACAACCAAATGCATATGCATGTAAATCCATTGAAAGTTACACAAGTACAAGTATAACCATGCAAATTTTATGTGTACTACCTTTATGCATGGTTCCTTTTCTATTAGATATATATATATTTTTTTTCCTAATTAGGCGGCCTTGAGCGAATAGGAAATCAATTTCCATATATTTTTTAAAATTTATCTTTTTAGTTTAATCAAAAATAAATTATTTATGCTGAGACAAAATAATTCATAAATAAAAGGAAATTTATATTTATGATTTGATATTAAACAGAGGAAATTATTAGTGTACAAATGTCGAGGTAAGGAAAGGTATATGGAGAGGTGGGCATACAAACGAGACTTTGGTTCTGGTTTTTGTTTCCACGTGAATCGCAACACAGCTGGAAGTCATTCGCATATCCTAATTAATCAAATTGCAAGTACTTCTAGTCCGCAGATGCAAAAACATCTTAAACCAAATTTAAATCAGTGAAGCTGAGCTGCTAGAAATTTAATTTGCAATTATTTAAGATAAATTTCTTGAACTTAACAAAATGAGTTCAATTTGAGCTTATTTATTAAATTTATTTAATAAATTAATCAAATTTAAATATGTAAAATAATAATTTTTCTAATTATTGAAAAATCATAAATAAGCTGAATTCGAATTAAAATATATATTTTTTATTCTTTTTTTTTTTTTTTCCAAATTTGAAAGAGGTAAGTAGTACCTCTAAAGGCAATGTGTAGTACCCTCGTGCGTCTGGAGAATTTTTAGATTGACATTTTTGGTATCTTCAATTACAACAAATTTCTTTTGTATTTAATCTATAAATTATACTCCATTATTTAAAAAAAAAAAAGAAGAGAAAAATCATTAACTTGAGAGGATATATTAATATTAGTGACAGCTAAGAAAATAAAAATACAAAAAACATTAAATTTTGCCCAACATATTTTATGTAAACTGAACTTGGATTCTTTCGATCTAGGGCTTGTACTCCTTATTACAATGGCCTTCATGACATTCAATTTTTATGCTGACGTGAGCATTATCAATTTTGAGCACAGTGATTAAACTTCATCCTCATCCTCGTGGTCCTAAAGACAAAAATAATATGCATCGTTACAACAAAGGCTTCTTTTCCAATTAGCTTTTTGTCCAACTGAAAAAGTTTTCTTTTTGAAATCAACTGACTTGGCAACTCTGACTGATTTAATTAGAACAAACCAACATGTACCATTCACGTAAACCTAACCTCCATGGTTCTTTATAATCATTTTAATAATAATAATAATTATTATTATTATTATAAATTGAAAATTAACTTCTACACTTTATTGTAATCGCTTAAGATAATTTAATCTAGTGGTTTATTCTAGCAATGAAATTAATATCTTAAAAAAAATCAAATACAGATCTACAAAAATTAATTTTTTTGTTGAAATATCCATAATAAAAAACAAATTGAAAAAAAAAAATTATTCTACTAGTGTTTTTTTGTCTCACTCTTTTTTTTTTTTTTAAAATTCAAAATACACATTCAAATGATTAAATGAGGAATCATTTGATGGCAAAAAGGTGGCATGATGAGCGGAAGGCTTTGTAATATAAGAGAGGTTGGAGTGAGATTTATAATTATATATTTGGAATATAGTTGGTAAAAGGGCTACTGTCCCTTCTATATGTATAACAAAAGAATTTCTTTTGCAATAATTCTTTAATAAATGCCACCTTAATGTTCCATCCTGTAACACTGCTGACAGAATTAATGTGAATGGCTATACTTATTAGTACAAGATAAAAATTGTAATGTGAATAGTGTTATAAATGAGTTAGCCAAATGCCCATTAAAAAAAAATCTATTTAAATAATGGGAAATAACAGAGGCCGTGATTGAATTTGATGTTCATGATGTTATTCAACTATTTATTCAACCAATTAGATGATATTTAATTTGTTTTTTATATTGAAATACCGTATTTATTCTGAAAAGTTCTCATATTATAAAAAGAGAAAAAAAAAATAAAACTTTTACTTAATTTATTAAATTAATAAAAACTTTTTTTCGTGGAGAGAATTTAAATATGAAAGGTTTCACCTAATATATATTTAAAAATTAGTCAAATATTCTCTCATGGTGTTAGAGTTTTGTATCTATCTCATGTTATAGAAAGGGGAAAAGGGGAAGATTTGAAAAGAAAGCACTACATACAAAGATATATACATTATCTATGGAGATTCATCAAATAATTGAATCATTGTCCTTCCAAAGCGAAACATGAGCATTCATAATCCACCCATAGGCTCTTTGGTCTACGCATTCACATTTTGCACACTCTCATCTGTTTCTGAAACCTAAGCCATTAGATCCTCAACATTTCTTCATCTCTGTCTCTCTCCCAACTATTGAGTGTTGACCATATTGGGTCATTTTGTTTCAGGGTCCCACTCCTTTATGTAATGGTGCAGAGTATCTATCTCATTAGTATTTGTTTGTCACATTTCCACTTACCAAGCCCCAACTTTGACCACCTCATCTTTGATCCTTTTCCAACTCAATACTTTTCTTTATTCAAAAAATTTCCACTTTCTAGCTAAATAATTGATTTTTGTTCCTGTGGATTTGGTCTACAATTGTTTTTAGAAATGATAGTTTTCAAATAATTGATGTGCCTATTCATCTTTTTTATTCAATCTCATCAAATAGTTCATAATGTCCGACAGGTTTAACGACGGTTAATTTTTTTCGCAATATAAACGTGAAGTTTTTTAAATATTTTAACACTACAGTGAAAATTGTATCAGTATCAAATTGAGCTAATTAAAACTATGATATATAGATACCAATTGCTATTAATAGATGTGTAAATATACCAAAGAATCAATTGACTTTATCATAGTTAATGAATTGAGGAGTAATTGAACCAACCTTGCTTTCATTGAATTATAATATGAACAAATAATAAATACAATGCCTCTTCTCTGCTATGTGGTTGATGATACTTCTATCTTCCACAAGCTTACTCATGTATACCATTTCTTGTTTTATATTTCTATTTTTAAGAAAATTGTGTATCTCTAATTTTTGTATTATTTTACGAAAATAATTTATAAATGGAACCATGATGCTGTACAAACAATATTTTCTATTCAAATTGAAACAATAGTGTTTGAGTCAAAGAATTAATATTCAAGAGAAAAAGTTCATCTTTGCTTCAAATAAAATTAATTAGGAACTAATTGATTAGCCATTCGTTGAAAAAATTGGTCATAATGATGATGTAGTCGTTTACCGATCCACATAAATCCAAATCACCTTGAATCCTCATCTACCCATAGTCCAAAATCATCTAGAAGGCTGATCCTCGAAGATAGCAGATTCTTCTAAATATAATAAATCAAACCAAACCAAACCGGGGACCCAGAATGGATAATTATAAAGTAAGAATCCCCTGTTGGTAAATGCCAAGAACTTTCTGTCTATTTTCTTCTTATTATCCTAGTCAAATTCTGTTTCACCATGTAACAAAACGAACCTCGGGCCATGCCCACGGCTTACATTTCCATATCCAATGGACTGAATTTGGGCTACAAATTGGACAATACAATATTTGGGCTCTATAAGCCCATTGGATAGCTAACTATATCCAATAGGCAATGGAGTTTTCACAGAATTGAAATTTTCTACTAGAGGATGAGTTCTGGACTTCCTTTTCTTTTTCATAATTCATTTTCTGAGAAACTGAATTCTTCAAAATACAGTAAATTTGCTCTTAAATTTAAAATTTCTCAATTGCGTAACCTTCCTGCATTTTCAATCATTCGAGGCAACTCGAAGCGCATCCGTCTGCTGGCCCAATCTCCTCATTCTTAACTGGAAATCAGCCGCCGCTATCATGAACGTAACACTTTGAACTGGACTCAAAATCTCCAGCACTTTCGCCACCGTTAATCCACGAAGTGCATCGGCGCTTTCCAAGACATTATGCACCTGCGTTTTTAGCATGTCCTCAGCTACCTCAATCTCTGATACTTCCCCGTCAATCAGCCGTCCAGATCGTCCAAATCGCCTCGCCAAGTTTAAAATAGGCGGAGACGCCAGACTCTCTTGAATGCTTGCCATTGTGTCTGACAATACTCTTTCTTCTCTCCTTATCGCCAATTTCACCTCCTTTATTCTTTCAATCTGTTCAGGCGTCAAATCCGTAACGGAGCGGTCAATTAGCTTGAAAATAACGGATGGATTGAAATCGCCGAGCCAAAGCAGAGTTCGCTCGAAAGAGCTAAGCCAAGGAGGATTCAAAAAGAGGAACGGGTCTTCTCTGGCGGCATTCACTTTCACCTGGTAATAAAGCTTATAGTGAGACAAAACCTGGTCGATCAAGTACTTACGGTACTCTGTTCTTTGTGCATTTTCTGCTTCAATTGCAATGCGAAGTTGCTCTGACAGAGCTTGTAGGCGATCGAGCCAGCCATTGAAGAAGGTTTCAAAGTTCTCGCTGGGTCTCGCCATATTGATGCTGCAATTGAAGCTCTAGGACATAGACCTTGAATTCCAAGCTACATTGTCAAGCAAAACTCCTCCATTATATAGAGTCAACAGTGAAGGAAAGAGAGGGCAATCTCGGTAATTTGAATTTTATCGTTGTCGATTTTGCTTCGTTATAAAGGGAAAGATTGATGTTTTGTCAGTGACGGCAAATTCTTTGAATAACTTCACGTTCTGAAAACGTCAGATTAGAGAACTGCATAGGCGTTGACACCTGTGCGAGCTGTTGGAAGGAGAACAGGGAGCAACCGGCTTAGCACTCACAAAAGCAATTTTGGGCCAAGTGGATGATTTTGGGCCACAATGATTACAATGGTTAGCAATTTAGGCGGTTTCTTTCCCGCCAATAGCATGTCGACTAGTCAATATCGTTTTCTTAATTATTGAGGTTTACTTAGAATTTAAAAATGTATAACTTGACAACAAAATTTAAAAAAATGAGAGGTAAATATATAAATTAAGTTAAAATAAATAAATATGAATTAAAAATTGGTAAAAAAATTAAACATTCTATTTTTTGCATAAAATTTCATTAAATTAGTATATCTAAAATTTTTAATATTAAATAAATATGCAGTAAATGAAGATTATAAATTTACTTTATCTCATGCAAATTTAGAGTTATTATATATAATTATTTTATATTATTTATTTAATGAGAAAATTTATAATTACATTTATAATTTATTATGATAAGTATGGCATAAATATTAATATAAATTATAAAACTACTATTATTAGAATAATTAATTTTAAGAGAAATAAATTAAGTAGAAGAATTAAATATTATGTAAGTTAAAAGATAAGATTTATTGATTTCCAAAAAAAAAAAAATATATTGTTTTATGAAAATATTAAATTTTTATAGAAGGTTCATTATTCAATTATAAAAAAAGATAAAACCAAGGCCTAATATGTTAGAAAAACAAATCTAATTATCTTAAATTCTTTTAAATTTAAGCGAACAATTTTCTCAATCTGCAAAATATAGACAAAAAAAGAGAGAGATTGTTCATTTAAATATATTTGATAAATCAGGATACGAGAGGAGTTGCTGTTTCTAGATTAACTGCCAGTTAGCTTGTCTTTTCCTCCTTTATTTACCAAAAAAAAAAAAAAAGAAAAGGAAAGGATTTAATGAAAGAAAAATATAATAAAAAGAAAATATGTAAAAATTTATTAAAAAGTGAAATCTATGTGTTTTTTTTATTCTTTCCTTTACTTTTTCTTAGCATGTTGACCTATGTATGCTCGAAGGTCATTGACATTGACTTTTTTGATTTCTCAGTGGTTTCGCTAACTGACGCTGATGAGAGCCAGACGTCCTGGCGAATGGTTACCTTGTCCTTCTTGCACTGGTTTTTGCTTCTTGACGAAGGTCTAAAGCATCGACAAACATGGGGATAGGCCTCCGGATTTTTGCTTAGCTCATTACTGCAGACACGGAGTGTACGCGGAGGATCAGCCTACCATACCATCACGACACTTCCAGAGGAGCCGGAAGGGATCCATAGGTAAGGAGGAAGAAAAATAAAAATTAAAAAATATATTTACACTAATTTATTTTAAATAAATTTTTATAAAAAATTTCTCAACAGGCCTCAGGTCATCCTTTCCCATTTTGGGATAGTCCAGTATCGTTTGTAATTTAAGGAAAAATCTTATTTTTTATAGTTAATAATTTAGATTTGTTACTTTTCATTAATCGATATAAAGTTTAATATACCGATTAAATGTTTTTTGTTAGTCTTCTCTTATGTAAAAAATAAAATATTTTAAATTCTCCTAATGTTTAGCTGGCATTCGGCCCATTAGGCCTCACAATAAATAAATAAAAAAGTTTAATCTTTATTGGAATAAAGTTAAGGATGAACAAAAATTCAAATACTGGTAGGCAAAACGTATAGAGTTCATATATGCGTTTCCTATGAAATTTGGGTCAAAATTTTAACCAAATCCGGTCCATGAACAACTATACAGCCTTCACGCAGCTAAGTCTCGGTTAGCTGAATATTAGACAGGACGGGCCTTTCAAAATGAAGATAATGCAGACTTAAGCCCAAATAAAATATCGAAAGCCCATTATTAACATTGCAAATCAAAATCAAAATATAGTTTTTTTTCTTTTTTGGTACGTAAAATCTCAACGCATACCTTGCTGTAGTAGCATTACAGATTCGATTAAATATATTTTTTAAGAATTCTTAAATGTCGCTTGTCAGCTATGATAGCTTATCATTATTTAAAAATTTACAATTTATATATTACTTTCTGAATTTTTTTTAAATAAAATATTTTCACTTGGCTCATTGAGATAGATTTTTTGATGTATACCATGAAAAGAAATTATGGTATAGTAATTAACAGATGCAAGGCTTAGATTTGAAGAAAATATGAGAATTTATTAAAAAAATTCAAATCTAATATACTAAAAATAAAATGTTAAATTTGAAAATAAGTAGTTCCTTATTAGTTTTCACTTATTTATATTGGATATAAACGAATCGAGCTAAATTAATTTTTATTGAGCTCAAATTCAGCTCGATCTTTTTTTAAATTCAAAAGTCATAGTTCGAACTCATCTAATTTAAAAATAACCAAGTTGAAACTCGGATTAATAATCATAAATAAGCGGAATTCAAACTTGAGCTTGAAATCTACCAAATCTAAATGATATTGTTTAATATAAGTTTTAATTAATTTTTATTTATGTTTGGCTAGATAAAAGTCCTGTCTCAAGTTAATAAATTGAGTTTAATAATAATTTGACTCAATAAACTTACGAATGAGCTCAATCGAGCTTTTATTAAGTCGAACTTTGAGTAATTCACGGACAGCGACGACTCAGTTAGAACAATATATATAATATAAAAGTATTATGAAATTTTATCGTAGTTTGCAATCAATAATCTCATTATTCATTAAATAAAGGAAGATTATACTTTAATATCCATTATTTTTTCCTTTCACATCCATTAATTTGAAAGTGTTTTTGGAATACTTAATCAGAAAATTCTATAAATAATTGACAGTGACATGAACATGTAAATATAGTATTTAATATTAACAATTAGTTATACTTAAACATTTAAAAAAATAACATATAATCTTATGATTTATGTATATATTTTTTTATTATTATCCCAATCCAAAGGAGAAAATACATTAAATCCTTGGACAGTTCCAAATCAACTCATGATAAGATACTATATCCTATATTAATTTTACGTTTACAGCAAAACACGTCACCAAATTCAGAAAAAGATGCTCATTCAAATAAGACATCCAGCGTGGTGCTAGAGAATTTCCTTGCCTTAAATCGAGAATTATTAGACATTGAAACCCTAATTCAATGGAGGATGTTTATATGTAACGGTAAATCAATAATATTAACTAACTGTAGGATCATTTTAAAAAATAATCACTACCTGAAATCACTGTTTCATTGTATAATTTTTTTGAAATTCAACTTAATAAATAATAAGTCAATAGCACACTAAAATAAAATTTAGTGATAAATACATATACGATATGTAATAATTAAAATTTGAATCTTCAATACTTAAAAAAGAAAAACAATAAATTGATACAATTATTTATTATTGATTTGAAATGCTATTTTCACTCTTTGGACAAACTCAATAGTCGATATGCTCTAATTGATAAATCATAAAAAAATTCGCACAGTTATTGTGACTATAAAAAGGAAATAATCGAATTGAATTTATGAATTTATTTAAATCTAATTATGGATGAATTTTTTATTTAAAATCCATTAGAAATTAAAAGGGATCATTTACGGAAAATCTAATCATAGATAAATGAAATTTTCAAAAAAAAAAAAAAATAAAAATAAAAAAGAACCGAGGGAGAAACTAAAGAAAATATTAAAATAATTTTTTCATTTATAATTAGAAAAAGGTTCAACTCGTCCCGATTTATTTTGGGAAAGATATATAATTTATTTAAAAATTAACTTTTTATACCCCTTCCGCCCTAATTTTACACCAAATAATTAGAACCATCTAATTTGGAGTCAATGAATAAAATACTAATTTTGAATATTATTATTATTAAAGGATAAAAATAATTTATAAGCTAAAAATATTAAAATTATTACTTTAATGTTTCTCAAAAATTAGGTCTTTTTTTCGCTCATTTATTATAAATTTTGTGTAATAATTATACAAAAAAATATTTTTGAACAAACTGTATATTATGCTAAAATTCATTGCGTAAGTTTAACCTTATTCTTTATAAATAATATATATATATATATATATATATATTTTAGTTTTGATTATATAATAGCAATAAAATTATCAAACTAAAATATAATAGTTTATCTTATTAAAAGTAGCACAATTTCAAATGGCAGGATAAAAAAAATAGGATTCAATTGTAGCAAATTGCAAATTTTGAAGTAAAAAAGAAAACCCGCCAATAAAAAAAAAAAAAAAACAAAACAAAATTTGAAGGAGGAAAAGCTCCGGTGAAGTTGTTGAAATTTATTTTTGACTAATAATATAAATGTTTAGCATTTCAAAGAAAAAAAAAATGTCTTTAACTTATAAAACAATAAAACGAACTATAAATATATGAAAAATCAACTACTATTCCACTTCCAAGATATTTACTTAACAAACACGTCTCTATCATGCACTTTAACAACTACCGTCTCTATCATGCATTTTAACAACTAATGAAGAAAAATATTCAACTTGTACTTTTCACTAAAAATTTTATGATATTTTTAAATTTTTAATTTAATTTATTATATATTTCAATTTTATAAAATTATATTTATTCATTTTAATTTTATCCATCGAACATCTCAAGTTATAAAACATTTATTAGTTAATTAAAAAACACAAAAGTCATTATTAAAAAATTTATACTAATTATATATTAAACTAATATTATATATATATATATATATATATATATATATATAAATAAAAATTTTAAAAATTATTGTCGTTAACGTGAAAAGATTTAAAATTTAGTATAATAATAAAAAATAAAATTTATAATACCACAAGCTTGATTTTTTAAAATTTAAAATAACATGAAATTTGTATGTCAAAATTTATAGATTAAATTATGTATTCATTTGGAAGGAAATAAATGATGAAGAGAGAGAGATGTTAGTAAACATACTAATATTAACAACGGTTGGCCCCATTGGTTCATGTACCTAAAACATCAAATGGCCTAGCCTAAGGGTCCAACCATCACTCTCCACGTTTCCTTTTGTAACAATAAAAACGCCCTCGCATTACAAAAACAGACTTGCTATTTGTATCTTTTTAGGGGTATTCCTGTCATTTTAGATTCAGAATTCCAATATTCCAAACGTCACTTGCAGGCGACTTGGCTGTTTAATTTAGCTTACCCCAAACCTCTCTAAAAGACTAAAACAATATATTTCCTTTTCAAACATTTGCCCTCATTTTCTTTGTCATTTACCATCCACGGCCTCTCCGATATTTTCTCGTTTTATTTCGATGAGATCTATCTGTAATATTACATAATGGATAAGGGTAGTTCTATAATTGCAACGATCGACAAAACCGCCAATTCACTCAAGTTCTTCCTTTCTTCAGTCCTCTGATTTCTAAAAGCTGAAAAACACTTGACAGAGAGAGAGTGTGTGTAAAGACTGAGATAAGCAGACGCGCACAAACTCAGAAACAGTTACTTCGATTGCCATAGATAGTGAGTGTTCGGGGCTTGTGCGTGTTCCTTTCGAGGAAAAGGGATGGCAATCCCACAAGCGGAGTCACATCGAGCCAGAGCTAGACCACCGGTAATCCGCAGAGTACCGTTGCGGCAACTACTACGTGTGACTTCAATCGCCGGTGGCATACAGTTCGGATGGGCTTTACAGCTCTCTCTCTTAACACCTTACGTGCAGGAGCTAGGAATTCCGCATAAGTGGGCCAGTATTATATGGCTTTGCGGACCATTATCGGGCCTAGTCGTGCAGCCTCTAGTCGGCCACATGAGTGATCGCTCCACCAGCCGTTTTGGCCGCCGCAGGCCGTTTATTCTTGTGGGCTCGGGTTTAATTTGTCTTGCAGTTTTAATCATCGGTCACTCCGCCGATATCGGTTGGCTATTGGGGGACAGGGGAAACACCAGGCCAAGAGCAATTGGAGTTTTTGTTTTCGGATTTTGGATTCTGGATGTGGCAAATAACATGACTCAAGGTCCTTGCAGAGCTCTTCTTGCTGATCTTACTGGTAATTATAGAGCTCCAATTTATTTAATTTAAATTTTCGCGTTATTTGATGGATGTGAATTAATTCTGTTTTGATTGGTTCAATTTTTAGATTTACTTCGTTTAGAACAATAAAGATCAAACCCTAACAGTGATGATTAGATAGTTAATTATAATTAATTACTTTACTAGGCATCTTATTATCATGTTTTAAAGATAAGGCAATGACTCAATGAATCATCTTGTTATTATTATTTACATTTAAATTTTAATTGATTGATGTTACTTGATCTTTTTTAAGTTTATAGTATTGCTTAACTAGTGGCTTGACGGAAGGAAAGCTTTCCAGCTAAACGGACAATTATTTTTAAGTGTTTAAAATGAGTTTGGGGCCGATGGATTATTTGTCCTGGAGCCAAAGAGTATTGCTTTTTGAGTGGTTGGTGGGGTCGAGACCGGTAGGCGATCGATTAGGGTCACCATCATACCACACATTGTCTGTCGCGGTGGGTTTGGCCTATTTATTAGACTTTTGATTGTCGTTTACGCTGTAAGGTTAATCTAATACCCACCTGTTAATAATGCGTTTTAATTTAGATGAATCCATTTGGCTTAATGGATTAGAATATTCCAAATTTTGCAGGCTTTTGTAGTTTCACCCTATCTTGAACTGTGTCAATTTTACGCCAATTTTGACATTTTGTAGTAATAACACTTTTAATTGCAAATGAGGATGTAATTGCAAATAAAAAGAAGTATTTTAATCATTTTTAGATCTATCACGTGACACTTATAAAATTTAAAAATAAAACTTTGAAAAAAGATTCCGTTGGTCTACTCAATTAATGTTCTACAGATTAAATTTTAATTTTTGAAATACATGTATTAGTTAATAGTTTAATAACATTAATTTTTTTTTTTTAGTTATCAAAAATTCCGAAGCATTGCATACAAATTAAATTAATAAAATATAATTCTTTTCAATTACATATTTTGTTTTCATATTTTCTATATTTTAAGGATGAAAAATCCTAATTGTTTATAATTTTATAACAGAGTCAAATTATTATTCATTTAATAAAAAAAAAATAACTTTTAAATTATTTTTTCCTCAAAAAATCTTAATTATTTTAATTGCACATGTCTCGAATATCATATTTCTAAATCTATAAATGTGCCACCCATTAGATGTGAATATAATTTGATATTGAAAAGATATTTTTAAAATTTTTTATTAGTAATTATTAAAAAGGGGTAGAAATACTTTTTCATTTGTAATTCCATCCTTATAGCAATTAAAGGTGTTATTGTTACAAAAAAATCGAAATTGAGGAGAGGCAACAAATTTCTAAATATTCTGATACATTAAGCTGATCCATTTGTAATATGTTCGTAGTTAATTTATTTAATTAAAAATTTAGTTTTAATGCCATGAATTTTTATTTATTCATTTAATATAACATGCCACCATGTCTTTGGCTAGTGATGTTTTTCTTCTTTTTTCTTTTCTTTCAAAAGGTAGTATTGTTTTTAATGAAAAATAATAACGAATTATGCGTACTAATCTTAACAATTAAAACAACCTCCTCATAAGTTTAAGAAGAAAGAAGAAAAAAGAATGATCACCGCTGCTCTTTTTTCCTATACATTAAGAATTCTCCCTGTATCGATCAGAAGGTTTTGGAATCCTGAATTGGAAATTTTTATTAACTGATTGAATAATGGAGCAGTTAGAAAAGCCGTGCAGGACAAGATTTTTCCATGTCAATGTATCCTTTACAGGGACCTGTAATGATAAATCGATAATAAAAAATTATCTTGCATTTATAGCCTTTTTCTCAAGATGTTTGGGTAGATAGTATATTTGGTTGTTGAATGGGTTTTAAGGTGAATGTTTTTAGGGCATTTTAAAAATAAAGCACTTCATTGCTAAGCTACATGCTGCTTATGTGACTGGGAGTAGAGGTCCTTGTCCATATCATGGATCTAGTTCAATTCTTTGATATAAGGCAGGGATGAATTCATATGTAATATCAATTGGTTTGATTTTTGTATCCGTTGGCATGATGGTCTTCATGATTAGGCCTGCTAAATAATAGCTAGCAATTGGCACTAATACGAGAATAACAAGTAGAGAGCTGTTTATATATTGGATCGAACTGGGAAAAGAAAATAAAGAAAAGAAAGAAAGAAGCAATTCTCAAGTTGATTGGTCACAACTTCTTGCAATGAATGACAAATTTATTTAATTACAAGTGCCAACGGCTTTTGAGTGAGAACTATTCAATACTCAAATATTCTTATTTTCCATTCAATTGTGATATAGTTGAGTTCACATTAGTCACATACTAGGATTTTCTAGTGGCACCTTTGAGACTTTCTATTAGAATTTCACATTTCAATGTTGAAGCATAATTTGTGAGGTGACGGAACCCTGAATGTAAGACAGGTATTATTTATAGTCCTTACTATAGTTTGTTGGCAAGTGTCTGTGCTCTTCATATTAATGAATAGGGTTCTATTATTTGGGTGAGATCACAAAGGAGATATTTCTCTTCCTTGTGAATTATCTAGTTTTTAACATGGATGGTTTGTCTTTAACAGGAGTTTGGAAGTATTCTTATATGATTTACAAAAACTGACCCATGGCACCTAACCACAATATCCAAAAAAAAATTATTCCTTGTTCTAGTGCAAAACTGACCCATGCTTTTGCTATGTAGATAGAAGAAACCATGTATTATATCTAGATATTATATCTAGAAACCATGCTTTAACTAATGATTGTATTATAAAATGGCTTAGTGTTGTGAAATTCTATGAGAAGTTGGAGCTTTAGATGTCAGTTCATGAAATGAATGTGTTAGTTTCATTTAAAAAGAAAAAAAAAAATCTTTGCCATGTTAATTGTAAGGTTACTGCATGATTAAACTTGTAAAACTTGTGAAGGACACAAATTTGTATCGCATGGATGCTCTTTAGATCCAACTAATTTAGAATTTTCTCCATATTGATAATGTATCTTTCACCAAGATAGGTCAAAAGTTAATTTCATTCAAGAATAGTGACTACTTGCAAATAGTAGGGTATAAACTCCTTTGGTGAAAGGCTGAATTGATTCCTGTTCGCAAAGGTCTAATGTTCTCTATTCCCAGCTTTTCCCAAACAGAGAGAAGGAATGAAAATGGAAGAATTAATCGTTTGATTTTATTCTGTTTAATGTAAAAGACACCAATCATCTAAGGCAGGAGACCCCATTTACCAGATTCTAGTAGATGTAATCCTTCTGGTGAATTTCTTATGAGAGACTTCAAAACTTTCATCTACCACTTTCTTATAAGCTTCATTATTTTCTCGTGCGTTTTACCGCACAAATAAATATAATCTTTCAATAAAATGACAGTATACATTGATTATGGTTCCTTCTTTTGCAAAACAACAGCTGTTACCTCTTCTTGCAAATTTGATATAATATTACATGAAAAGAAAATATTAACCAGAAAATCAGCAGCAATTTGACATTTATCTTCTGGTAATTTTCTGTGATGTTAGGAAAGGATCACCGTAGGACTCGAGTGGCAAATGCTTATTTCTCACTATTCATGGCAGTTGGTAATGTTCTTGGCTTTGCCACTGGAGCATTCAGTAATTGGGTCAAGGTTTTCCCGTTTACTGTTACCCCTGCATGTAACGTTGACTGTGCCAATCTCAAGTCTGCTTTCTATCTTGACATTGTTTTTATGGTAATTACTGCATATGCAAGCATCACGGCAGCTCAAGAATCAACTCCAGGTTTGTCTGATAGATCCGCACGCATTGCTGAAGATGTGTTGGGACAGTCGAGCCATGTGGAAGAGGCTTTTCTTTGGGAGCTATTTGGAACATTTAGATATTTCCCATGGCCTGTGTGGACAATATTGTTAGTTACTGCTCTAAATTGGATTGGTTGGTTTCCATTTCTTCTCTTTGACACCGATTGGATGGGTCGAGAAATCTACGGTGGCAAACCAAACGAAGGAGAGAATTATAATATAGGAGTCAGAACGGGTGCTTTTGCTCTGATGTTGAATTCAGTTATTCTTGGAATAACATCTGTACTGATGGAGAAGCTCTGCAGGAAGTGGGGAGCTGGTTTTATATGGGGAATTTCGAATATCGTTATGGCTCTTTGCTTTCTTGCAATGCTTACAATATCTTATGTGGCAACCCATATTGGCTACATGGGTCATGATCTACCACCAGCTGGCATTGTAACGGCAGCAGTAGTGATTTTTGCAATTCTTGGTGTTCCATTGGCAGTACGTTCCTAATTTTCTTTTGAACTCCAAGCTTTTCTGGTGTCTTATTAAACTTTTATAGCCATAAGTAGTTATGTGCTCAAGAATCAAGCAGGCAAAGATAAATAGATGAATAAATAATAAATACAGAGAAACATTAATAAAGGAAAGTTTGAGACCTAAAGTCTGCATTATCAGATACATAACTGGCCTTCACATGCTAATAGACACAACTTTTAAGGAATTTGATATTAATGTTGTTGATCTCCCTAGCTGAAAGTTTAAATTATGGAGTGGCATGTGGCTTGCAAACATGGTTTACAAGCAAGAGTGGTTGAGACTCGTTGGTTTTGTTTGCATACTTGTCCAAGCATTTCCTCTGGCTTCTTACCATAAGAAAACTGATGTCACAAATTACTTCATTGCAGATCACTTACAGTGTTCCATATGCATTGATTTCCTCACGTATTGAGCCTTTGGGACTTGGCCAAGGTGAGAATCTTCTTGGTTTTTTTTTATTTCCCTTGTCTTTTTTTTCTTAGTACACATCTTGATTATCCATTCCTTATCTATTTCTTTTCTTTTTTTTTTTTTTTTTTTTTTTTTTTTTTTGACATTGGAAAAAAAAAATCTTAATCTTATTTTGCTTCTCTTTTCTCTTTTGGAAGTTGACCTGCTTGTCCTGGTGACTGTTTCTTGCAGGTTTATCAATGGGTGTTTTAAATTTGGCAATTGTGGTCCCACAGGTTTCTCTTTTCCCTTCCATATTCCTTTGTGAATTTATGTATTTACTCTTTTCCAGTGTGATATTAGACAAAATGGTTATCTTTTTGCTTCAGGAAAATGGAATCGAAATGGAAAAATATTTCAGTTTCTTGATAGATGTAATTGTGCACGTGTGAATCGTGGCACATTTCCATTAGTGACCATTAATTTCAAAGTACAAGTCCTTGTCATCATGGTATATTTATGAAATACATAATTAGTAAATTTACCAGCAAAAGAATTGCTTTTACTTTCACCTGAAGCATGAGGGAATGTGCGATTAAATTCTAGAACTACATTGCCAATTGGGGCTAGGTAAGAGGTTGGTGAGAAGAGATGAAGATTTGGGTAAAAATTCCTAGATTTGAACCTTAGAATTCACCACATGTACCAAAAAACAAAAACAATCAAGTTGAAAGTTGTGGAATATCAGTAAGTCATGCCGTTTAATTGCATGCATGGAGGCAGCTATCTGGTACATGTATTCCTGTAGATAAGTAACAAAGATTATCCCCTAGAATCTTCATCTTCTTGATATTGAGCTGCTGGAATGGCCTCAAACGATTAGATTTTTAAATGTCTAACCCTAGAGAGTCTCGCCCCACCTCTGACTAATGGCCATCTATTTGCGGCTTCATTATATTGTTGTACTTTGCATGTATGGGGCATACATAAAGTATTTTACATTTAAGATGATCAGATTACTTCATTTGTAAGATAACCCTATCAGTTATGTATGAAAAAGAAATAAGAGATATGCAACGAAACAACTCACGATAGATACTGGAGATTTGCATTTTAGCTTCAAGTTTCATTTTAATTGATTTTCACTCCAAATCTGGTGCACCAAATGATGTCTCAATCCATTTGACTGCCATTTGGCCAAATTATGGTCGTCTCTGGTGCAGGAGAGTGATTTTTTAAATCAAGTTTATGTTTGACCTGCTGTTCTATAGTTCATGGGTGTTTCCATGCAGGAATACATTAAGTTGTGAATTTATATTTAAATATTTGGGCAAAGTGAATCCATCTTAAATTGTAGTATTTGAATCCACCTTGTATTGCTAGTTAATATTTGAATACACTGTTTCTAACTTTCTATGATTTTATTGGAAACAACCATAGACTATCATAAATGGGGTTATAGTGTAATTACTGTAATAGTGGATGCTTATTGCAAATAATTACTTAAGCAGTTAGAAACATCATTTAATATGAAGTATAGAGATATGCTGAAGAACTGCTTTTTCCTCTAGAAAATGGAGTTTAATTTTACAAAAATAATTAAATGTTATTTTGCAAATTGTTCTCTACCACTTGTGTCTTCTCTTTTAAGTTCCATTAAATGAGACCTGCCAGTGTATTCAACACTGTGTTGAAATCTGCCAAAACAGTGAATCTTGCTCGTTTTAATTTCAGTTCATTTAAAGCAAGCAGGATTTCCTCTATCAAATGTACAAGCTCATGTTATCATTAAGCAGCGTGACATTAAAATTCAGAATCTTTTGCTGAAACTTTTGTAAAGTTACGAAATTTAAGTTCATGTTTTCATTTCAATAATTGTGAAGTTAAACCAAAGGTTAATCTTTTTTTTTTTTCCCCAATTGAACTGGCAGTATGAGAAATTGGCTTATTTTAATTGTCTTCTGATTCATTGAATGACCTGGTTTTAAGAACTGTTACATCAGGGTAGATTATGAATATGTAAATTTCATTGTGTCCAAAATAAATCAACACCAACTGTAATACCATGATCAGCAGAACTTTTAGATTTTCTATGTCACTTATTACTAAGATATTGAACTCTCTGGGAAACTAATACAAACGAGTATTTTAGTTGCCAAATAAAATTTATAATAATTTTATTTATGGTTGTGTTTGTGCAATAAATGTGATCTTTGATTTCGTTTTTCCTCCACTGAGTTCTTATCACTGATGCATAATTTTAAGCAACTTTGTCGAGTAAATTTCCCAGTGGCATAATCTTAATTTGATTGAAAATTCTATTGGAAAACAGTTCATTTTCCTTTCAGCCATTCTGGTATTAAATCTGTGATGCAATCAGGTGATTGTGTCCCTTGGAAGTGGACCATGGGATCAACTATTTGGTGGTGGAAACTCACCAGCCTTTGCTGTTGGAGCTCTGGCAGCCCTTTCTGGTGGACTTATTGCCATCTTGGGTATTCCTCGATCTACTCCTCAGAAGCCAAGGGTCCTCCCCCTCCCATGAGGTAATGTTTTGTGCTTATTTTTTGGGACGGTAATCTATTACACAGATTATGCAAAATGTCAAAAAAGAGGCAAGAGCTTGTAATTACCCTTTTTAATATCTATTAATTAATAAATGGATTCATATTTTATGTTTGCTTTTATGGATTTATTTATTTTTTCTCCTTCTCTGTTATACAAATTAGTGGAAGAACCGTTGCAATATCATCCATTTGGTCGTCAGCATAGTGTTTGAGCTGACTCTGAGCAGAAGGTGCTTTCATCTAGAAAATAAAAGCCTGAGTTTCTCGAGAATGTGAGAAGTCATGGAAGTTTTTGAAGGTTTGGGAACTGGTTAAAAATTCAGAGAGGCCAACTGCATTGTCAGCTGTAGTTAAAACTAGTAAGAAGAGTCCAGATTCAAGGTGTAGGTCTTGTGCTTGCAATACACCCTACAATCTATATATTATTAGGAAAGGTAGAAAACAAGCTCATATGTAAACACTGTTTACACTGTATGGCAACTCGATCGTGTATTGCGAGAAAGAGTATCGTAGCTGTTACTGAATGATGGGTAAAACAATTTATTAAGTTGAGTGAAGAATTTCCTCCAATGAAAATAAGCCTGCCAGCCTGCTGCAGTGGAGAAGTGATGTTCAGGATTGCTGCCAAGCTAGACTAGACTACTTTCTTTCCAACAAGATAAGTTGCTGCTCATTATGAATTATTTTATATATATATAAAAAAAAAACTATCCCAAAAAATAGAAAAAAAAAATAAAAGAAAAAGATACGAAATGTTTGATTTCCAGTCGGTGGTCCAGTCATGACGCATTGGACGAATCGTGTGCATTTTTTTGTGCCATAATTTGCTATATGAATGTGGTGAACTGTGCTTGGTGCCATCAGCTAACATGTATATGAGTTGTGCTGATGGAAACCTTGATGGAGACATCTCTTTTGTGCTCTGATTTTTCAAAAAGTTCAATTGATTTTTATGTAAGGTCTCCTTTATTATTTGTATTCATATATAATAAATTTTTTTATTAATATATATAATATGTATATTGCTTGTGTCTGAACCTTGGAATAAATTCTTGTGTTTATGCACTTATCAGTATCTAGAAAGCCTGTTTTGCTTTCAATGCCTCCATGCAGTGCTTTTCTGTAGAGGAATTGAGAATCACTAGAAAAAAGGCTAGTCTGCGGTGCAAATTGCAGGAACTTCTTGTTTTGGTTCAATCTCGAAAGTGTAGACCAAACTGGCAGAATAATCGAAATTTTCTTTTCTCACAGTCATGATTTTTGATGATAACAGTTTTGGTGCTGTTGCTGTATTGTCATATGCTTAGAGTGCATGTAGATTATATTTTTTGCTATGTCAGAAATCTTGGGAAAAGAAGTGGGAATTGGGGACATGTATACAGTTTTGTAGGTAACCCATATGGCATGAATTTTAGTAGACAGGTCGAATCCAGCTGCAAACTTAATAGCATGTTGACATGTGTGGTTATAGAGAGAGATGTGCTGTTGGTATCCCCTACTAGTGACTCTACTGCTACTTTCTCAAGCTTTTTCAGGAAAAAAAGAAAGCAGAAAGAAAGAAAGAGGTAGAATGAGGAGGATGGAATCTGTAGAATTTGTTCTTGTTTTTCTGGAGAAAGTATAATCTTTTATTAATGTCAAATCCTCTAAGGTCTTGTCGCTTTTCCAATATCCTTTTCCTCCATTGAAACTTGCATTTTACCATTGGATATCATTTTATGTCAAAAAAAAAGAAAGAGAAAAAAAAAAAAAAAAAAATTCCCCCTGTATATTAAAATCTCCACTACAACAACAACTTGATCCTTGTAAAATGATTTTCTGATTGACAGAAGCAGTTGTATTGATAAGTGAAATGAATGGCATCGACCTGTGATCCTAAAACTTGTCATTTTCTTTTACTACAATGTAGTGGAATCTTTACATTTTGTTATAGTTAGAATATAAATTCGAAATTTGTTCTTTTATTTATCATTAATTTTTGTTATATTACACTAATTATTATTATTATTATTATTATTATTATTTAATGAAATATTTTGTCTATTGGATTTTCCATTTCATGATACGTACCTCTCATCTACAGCAACTTATTGAGCTGGAGACACAGGAAATCTGACATGCGTCGGTATGGACTTCAGAGTAGCAAATATTATACACAGTATAACCAACGATGTCTTCAACTTGCTCAGTCCTGACCCTGTTGCTCAAAAATACATTTTTTTTTAACTGTTTATTCCATTTTTTATTTTATTTTTTGTATTATTTTTGGTGAAGGTGATGATGGTATTGCCGTTGCCTCGCCAGCCAGACAAAGCCAAAGCTCTCTCTCCCTACAGAGAGACAGACTCATCTCTGTTGTGAAAAAAGGGATACAAAGTAAATGGTTGCAATTGGAGCACGTAATTGTCTTTCAGTGTTCCTTTTCTTCCATCTGCCTCTTCTCTATACGGCCATCTTCTGTCTGTCACAGCCTCTTCCATCACCCACCTATTATCGTTTAACATTTAACACTTCTTTTCTTCTTCTCCTTTTAGTGGTCCCTTTTTCTCTCACTAATTTATATATTCCTAGCACCTAACTCCACATTCTCACTTCAAGATAACCTTTTTTAATACTTATAAACATCAATTTAACATTTTTTATTTCTTTTATATAAAATTAAAGGGAAAAAAAAAAAAAACAAAATTACAAGTTTCACTTGGCCTCTGTTTGTTTCTATAAAATAACTTGCAGGAAAATATTTTTTACAATTTTTGTTGTTTGGCGCATTTAGAAAAATAAATCAATAGAAAATATTTTTCTAGTCAAAGGAAAATTAAGTTATTTTTTTGAGAAAACAACTCTTTATTTCTAAGAGCGTAAAATATTTTTCAGATATTAAGAAATCTTATAAATTCATATTTTTTTTTAATTTATTAATCATTATAGTTATTGCCACCAATCACTATTTACGATTGATCATCACCATCTTCCACCGGTGACTTTCATAATTTACTTTTTTTTTTTTTGTATTTTTCTCTTATTTAACAATAAAAATTTTTAAAGTTCTATTATTATTATTATTTATGGTCTTATGAGATAAAAATTTTAATATTTTTAATTAATTTTTAATATTATAATCAAATGATGGGAGTCATTTAAAAAAATTTTATTATTCAGCAAATTATTTTGCTATAAATTATTTTACAGGAAAAATATTATACATGATAATGTTCCCTCAATGCCATAACATGGCAGGGAAATATATGGAAAACCAACATTTTGAACTAATTTAAGTTTAATTTTTTTTTTTATTTTATTTTTTTACAAAAATAGCAGGAAGGGGACCTAATTCCCAAGGTGTCCTTTTATACCATAAAGTACATCTGATATGCTAATATTATTTACCTATTTCACCTTTCTCATGAACTGATAGTTACACTTACATGGATGGTCCTAATAATGAACATCACATTAAAATGGCGAGCAGAATTTACTGTTGGAAAAGGATCTTTCTTTCATCGTCTTCTTACATAACATGTACAGAAAGTTCAGTGTTTCGTAATTAATGAATTTTATATGAATTAACTAATTTAGTCATTCATTTATATACATATTATAGTAATAAGGGGATCTCTTTTAACAATCCTGTGGTCAGCCATCCGATTTCCACTTTCTGAAGAAAGAAACTCCACCACGAGTTGTATTATAATTTAATTACCCTTTTCCCCTTTAAAATTGATAAGCTTGAAAACAACAGCAAAAATGAAATGAAGGAAATATATGTATATATAATAATAAGCCAAAAAGAGATGGGGCCTTAAAAGCAGAAATTAACACAAGCTTTGTCACCTCTGAAATTGGGCAAATTGTGAAGGGTATGTTTTTATGTTTTGAGGATTATGAGGGTTTCATCACATGGGCTGTGGCTATAGAAAGAATTTTTTTGGCATGCATGCCTTCTGCCTTAGACATGCAAACATCTCTCTGCCCACAAAAGAATATCTATATAACATGCCATTCTTAAAAAAAAAAAAAAAAAAAAACTTTATATACCCATTAATTTATATATATATACAAGCACACTATTTATATTTATATTGGGCTGATGTGCTCCTGTCATTTCACAACTAGGATATGGAATTTGCTTCTCCCACTTGCCACTACTACTCCAAAAGATAAACTTTTTTAATCTTTTTCATACCAAATTAATTAATTAAGACCTAATTATGGTTTATTAATTAAATTATCCAGACTTTGTCTAATTTTTCAAAGTTAATTAATAATAATAAATAATATTAATATTAATAGATTAAGAAAATGCCAATAGGAACCTCCATTAAACAAGTTTCATGGTCATACATGTAATGGCGGTAAAAAAATAGGAAAAAAAAAAAAAATTGAAATTATATATCGAATAACTCAATCACTCTTGTTAAAGATAAGGCCTAGAGCTTCTTCTTCTCTTCTGCACTAAAACATAAAAGCAACAAGAATTTTATATGAAGTGACTAACCTCTAATTTACTTCTTGTTAGAAAGACAGAAAGGAGAGGACCCCTCCCCTCTCCTTTCCCTTCTCTCTCTCTCTCTCTCTCTCTCTCTCTCTCTCTTCCTCGCCTTCTCTTCTATCAACCTCTCGTGCATTTTTCTCTATTCAGTAGGCACTTTTTCATAGCATTCTCTTCAAAATCTCGACACGTTTCTTGGAACCCAACAGTAGGACCCATTCCTTTCAACTATATATAGCCACTTCTCCTCTTCTTCTTCCCAAGTATCCATATTCACAACAGCTCTTCCCTCTAAAACAAACAGACCGCACCAAATTAAAGCTTTCAGAGTATAAAAGGTTTATATTTATAAGCATAGCATTATCTTAGTTTTTATGTATTATTTATATATCCACAAGAAGATATAGTCTACCTTTTCTTGTTCTGTCCTTGTTCTTGTTCTATATGTGCAACCCAAAATCATCATCTCCTTCCTCATTTCTTTTGTGAAACCTCTTTTTCTAAACCCAACAACAAAAGTATGGATCTTTATTCTGATGATGGTGAACTACATAGATGGCCTACCCCTTCCGAGGTAAATAAAAAATAAAAAGAAAAGAAAAGAAAAACTCATAGTAGTAAATTATTTTTCATCAACACGCATATATGAGTGTCAAAATATAGAGGACATTAATTAATACTTACTTTTTTTTCATGTTGTTGCTTTGTTTGCATTATTCAGGTCTTAGAAGAAATCAAAGCTTTAGGGAAAATCTCAGGCCCAACAGCAATTACAGGTCTTATTCTTTATTCAAGAGCTATGATCTCCATGATCTTTCTTGGCTATCTTGGCGAACTTGAGCTCGCTGGTGGTTCCCTCTCTATCGGATTCGCTAACATAACTGGTTACTCTGTTATCTCTGGACTTGCCATGGGAATGGAACCCATTTGTGGACAAGCTTATGGTGCTAAACAATGGAAGATTCTTGGATTAACTCTTCAAAGAACTGTTCTTCTTCTTCTTTCCACTTCTATTCCCATTTCTTTCATGTGGATTAACATGAAAAGGATTCTTTTATGGTGCGGTCAAGATCAAGAAATATCTTCAGTGGCTCATACTTTTATTCTTTTTTCAGTTCCTGACCTTTTCTTTCTTTCTCTTCTTCATCCTCTTCGAATTTACCTTAGGACTCAAAGCATTACATTACCATTAACTTACTGTTCTGCTATCTCTGTTCTTCTTCATGTTCCTTTAAATTTCCTTCTTGTTGTCCATTTTAAATTGGGTATTGCTGGAGTTGCTATTGCCATGGTCTGGACTAATTTAAATGTCTTTCTCCTTCTTTTTTCCTTTGTTTACTTCTCTGGTGTATATAAAGATTCATGGGTTTCTCCAAGCTTGGATTGCCTTAAAGGATGGTCTTCTTTGCTTGCTCTTGCAGTGCCAACTTGCGTTTCTGTTTGTCTTGAATGGTGGTGGTATGAATTTATGATAATGCTATGCGGTCTTCTTGTTAATCCAAAAGCCACTGTTGCTTCAATGGGTATTCTTATCCAAACAACTTCCTTAGTCTATGTCTTCCCATCATCGCTAAGCCTTGGAGTCTCAACAAGAGTTGGAAATGAATTAGGGGCTAATCGTCCAGCGAAAGCCCGCATTTCAATGATCGTTTCTTTAGCATGTGCTGTTTGTTTAGGCCTTTTAGCTATGTTATTCACAACTTTTATGAGGCATCAATGGGGAAGGTTTTTCACAAGCGACTCCGAGATTCTTCAACTTACTGCAATAGCATTGCCAATTGCAGGGTTATGTGAACTTGGAAATTGCCCGCAAACAACCGGTTGTGGGGCTTTAAGAGCAAGTGCTAGGCCTACCATTGGGGCTAATATCAATTTGGGTTCTTTTTACTTAGTGGGTTTTCCGGTTGCAATTTTCATGGGTTTCGTAGCTAAACTGGGGTTCGCAGGGCTATGGCTTGGGTTACTTGCTGCTCAAGCCTCTTGTGCTACATTTATGCTGTATGTTTTATGGAAAACTGACTGGAAGGTTCAAGCAGAAAGAGCAAAAGAGCTTACACAAACTACTACTACTACTACTACTACTACTTCTTCTTCTTCTTCTTCTACTTCAATTTTACCAATGTCGTCAAAAGATTCAAAACCACAAGAGGGTATAATTAGTAACTATAAGAAGAAGGGTAATCGGGAAGAGATATTGTGCATTGATGATGAGCTTGTGAAGTCAACTTCACTTGAAACAGATCCTCTTCTGATATCTTCAACAACTACTGTGCAATGTTAATTAAAAGTCCACTCGATCCCCACCACCATTTTTGCCCCACTCTTGAGGAACTGATGTGAATTTTTATTTATTGTTAGAGTTCACTATTAAATTCCACTTGTACTCTAGAATTAAAAACCTTTTCTTTCTTTTTTTTTTTTCTATCTTTTTTGGAAGATGGGGGCTTTTTTGTTTCTTTGATTTTCTAATTTTCTTCCTCTTTGTTTGTATTAATAACATTGTAGAATAGAGTAATATACTTTTTCATTATCTTTTTGGAGTTCTCCATATTGGCATTGAGAAGAGAGAAAGAATAAGAGATGGAGAGAGAGAAAGAAAAGAAAAAAAGGGTTAAGCTGTCGGTTGTTTTTAAAGCTTAAACTTTCTTGTTGTTCCCTTCCCTATTGGGTAACAACCTTGACTACCTAAAATGGAAAATTAGCATAATACCTTCTAAACTTTGCCAAAATCTCTTCCTCTAGCTACCCTATTCAACAATAGCCTCTTAATTATTATTAATAATTATAATATATAAGCATAAAGTTTTGTTCTTCTAACCGGAGGTGGACAAAGAGGCAGTTCAGTTCTACAAAAATCGATAATAGTTTGTGCTTGAAACTAAATCAAATTGAAGTAAATTTGAAAATTGAATCAAACCGGTCGATTTGGTACACGTTGATTCGCTCGATTTTACTTAAAATAAGTGTTTTGTAATAACAAATCTAAAATTCAAATCGAAATTAAATAACCGAAAATAATTCAATTTTGGAAATTTTCCTAAAATTTGCTCATCCCCATTTCCAACACATGAGTGCGGAATCCAGTACCGTCAGTAATCTTTTAATTTAAGCAATACATTCCCCTTATATACAAAAACTACAGTGGATTCTTCTTTTGATGGACCTCCATTTTGTTAAAAGAATATGCATATAGTTCAACATTAAGGGCCATTATACTTTACACTTTCTTTTAATATCTTGCACATATAGGGGCAAAAACAGAAAAAAAAAAAAAAAAAAAAAAAAAGAAAGAAAAGACTCTCTTTTGGAATTTATTAGCTTAGCAAGCCAATATTTTATTGGTTTTGATATATTGGCCACACTTTAACCTGCTTCCATTACTTTTATAACCACAAAATGGATGTCTTTTTCAATTTTCTCTTGATATTATTATTATTATTATATATATATATATATATATATATCTTATGACACATAGAAAAAATAGAGACGACCCTTTCGCTACTGTCACACTCTTATTTAATTTATGTTGAATTTTCAGGCCAAATTATATAATGTCGTTTTATTTGTACAGGGAAGATATTATTTTGTAATTGATTACTGCATCTACTTCTATAGCCACAGCATTTATATAAATTGAGAAAAACAGAATTAATTAAGGTAAATTACAAATTTAAGATGGTGTAAATATATTAATTTAAGCAACAAAGTAAAAGAGGGAGAGTAAATGTAAAAATATAGGGAAGAGTGAATGAGGGTAGTGGACAAAATAAAGAAAAAAGTAAAATAAGAAGATAATGGGCATGTTGTTGCAGCAGAAGCAGAAGGAGCAGTAGAGAAGTATCTACTGAAGGGGGCCATGGATATATGGAGGAGAGGGGGGGCCCTGCTTCTAACTCAAGAAACAAAATCCAGCCATTATTGCCTCTGTCTACTTCTCAGATGACAAATTTACTACCGATGCCTCTGAGTTACCCACTTCCCCACACCCCACCACCTTCATTTTCTCTCTTTTTATTTATATATATACACATACAAATCAGAACACACAGAGAGAGGGATAACAAATTAAGGCTTGGCTGGGCCATCCCATTTATTATTATTTGTTTATTTTATATCTATACTTATGTATGTATGTGAAGGCAGTGCTATACGATCCACTTCCCTTATCTTCTTTGCCAATGTGCATATGTGTGTATATATATATATTCTCAGTCTCTATCTTGCTAGCTAGCTAACTATATCTTTGTATATAACTCCATGTATGCCCATATGTAATTGTGGCATGGAATTGTCGTTGTAATGAATGGTGATTGGTGTGATATCAAGTCTTACTGTATCATCTTTCAATTCAATCAGTTTTCAGAACCGATTTAACTTTAAAAAAAAAAAAAAAGGGTTAACTTCTATTTCGAGTGCAGAATCAACTCTATTAAATTAGAAATTTCAATTTAATTTCCGAATTGAAAATATTATGGCAACAGATGTTAAATTCTATTCAGGCATTCTATGTATAATACCATAGTTAATGATGTATAATCGTAATTCCTCGTGATTGTTCCTTTGATGGAGAAATGGAGATGAGGATGACAACAAAAGAACTTGTTGGGTGTTTGCTCCCCTACATAATAAACATGAAAGAGAGATGCTTTAATTTGTTCGCAAGTTGAAACTAGTAGACAGTGTTGGGTTGGTTGGTCAGTGTTCGTGCACATCGGTACAGATGTGCGCAGTTTGGATAAATAGGGAGCCCCTCCAGCCTCAGTCCCCCTTCTAACAGGACAACTCCCTTCCTTTCAAATTTAATTTTTGTACTATTAAGAATTATATATATCGGTCCTACTCTTTTTTTTTTTTTTTTTTTTTTTTTCTTTTTCATATAAAGTCCAATTTCATTTCTACTGTATATATACATATTTATATGGGCCCCCTGCCCTTATTGGTTTTTCATTTAACATTGTATAATTACATTATAAAATTGATTGAGGTAATAATTTCTTTTATATATGATTTTCCATCAAATTAATGAAATGGATTCTACAATTTTCTATGAAAAAAAAAAAAAAGAAAAGAAAAGAGGAAAAAAAGCTGATATATGTATGTAGGGCAGCATGGGGCAGAAGATGAAAAGGAACAAAAATCTTGTGCGCTTATTGTTAAGCTTGGAATAATTTATGGTGATCTCTTTATGGTTGGAATCTTCTAATATCGGATATATCCATCATTGTCCAGCACATCAATGTTAAACTTTGAATCGAATAAGTTTAGGCCACGTGGCACGAACAATATTTGTCAATCGTCTATTATTCGATAAAATAGTTGATCATAATACGACATGTGTTTTCCAACTCAATCCAACTTTTTCTTAAACTTAGTAGTCTACCCAATAGCATCATTCTATGTGCCACAGAAAAGATAAACTAAAAAAAATAATAAAAAAACCCTTTTTTGCAATTAGGGTTTTTTTAATAGAAACAAAACACAATCAAACCGCCCCATTCAAATTCCCAATTGGTGGAGAATAGTGGTTGGCTTCAATTCAGCAAAAAGAAACCCTAAAAAAAAGAATAGAAAATACTTAAAAGGAATTGCTTTAACTAGCTTAATTAATATTTATTCAAAAAAGAAAAACCTAGTTTAGTTAATAGAGAATTTCTTTTAGTAAATTGACATATTAAAAAAAAAAAAGAAGCTCTAATCATATACCTAAAACTGGTATCGGGGATATGTCCCTTTTCCCTAAAAATGTCTTTTCAAAAGCCAACACATAATTCTTTTATTGAGAGCAATTATAAGTGCACCTTATCACCTTCATAAGTGAAAGGAGGCTGTGGCCACTACATGTTTTACCATAACAAGTGTTGGAGGACGACCTCCTCATCTTCGCAAAAAAAGAACAACTTTGCCTATTCTTCTTTGGATTCCTTCCATGGCCGAAAGTCCCACCTTCAAGCTCTATAAAGCCTATATTTAATTACTTAATTAACAATAATTAATCCTACTACAACAATAACCACACATACAGCCAATTAAATAATACCCTTTGATTCAAAATTAGAAAATTTTCCAAATGTTGGATGTGCGGTTTCTAAATTTAATATATATATATGCCTGGCCTGCACAGTAGCATCCCTAAAATTATTGCCCCTTTAGTGCATCGTACGACCCATGTCTCCCGCAGCCATTGCCTTTATGCATTATTGTGTACTCCGTTACAAAAACATGCATGCAAATTGCAATTTTACACATAAAATGAAATCAAGATTTGATTACCACATTTTTATTTTCAATGTTTCAACTTAATTATTTAATTACCTTAATAAAATTCATCGACTAATTAAATTAAATTGTAGCCCAATTCATAACGATCATATACTTTCAAAGAGGGAGGGGCTGTAGGGTTAGTTCAACGAAAATGGATGATGGAACTGTTTTATATAATTTAGTTATTCATAACATATACGTATTGTACCATTCAAAGATGCCAATCGTATGGTATATAATATGAAGGACACGGTGAGTTCCGTAATGGCTTTCTAAAAGGGTCCCCTATAATAGATTATAGATTGATAGAGAATGCATGGTGGAATTGTTGGACCATTTCTAAAGAAAAATAAATAAATACATAAATAAAATAATAGTATATTTTTTTATTTAATTTATTCTTGTTAATGGCACGTGTACTAAGTGACGGACACGTTCTGAAGCCCCCCTTTTTTTTTAGTGTCACCTTGTAGTGGGGGCTCTGGGTAACACATTAGAGGGAACAACTGTTGTTATTTGTTGGGTAGGAGGTAGTGAATTTTGGGGGACTCTTTTTTTTTTTTTTTTTGGGTTTGTTTTGACTATTTTCTTCAGTTTTCTAATTTTTTTTTTTAAATTCTCCGTGCACTTCTTCTTCGTAAGTTTTTTTTCACAAATTTAATACTTAATCTTGAAAAAATCATCCGCTAAATTCAGACGTGTCTACTATTTCCGGGTTTTATTTTTCGAATATAAATATATCAGTCCACTTAATAATTATATTAATCCAATACTTTTTACTTTTAATTGATTATAGTTTGAAGCAAAAATAGTAATAAAAACAAGTTAATTATTCTAATTAAAAAACCTAAAAGGTCAATGTACAATAATACGATGATAACTAACCACCCTTAATGATGGAAGATGAGCCACGCCTTTTGCCACTAGCACACAATAACCAAAAAGAAATAAATAAATATTTCTTAGATTAATTTTTTTATATCGGGAAGAAAATATGTAAAGACATATGGTAAGAGTACTTGTCCTTTTTATGCTAATACACGTGTACCATATAGCTAGGGCTAAAACGGGTTAAATAACTAAGTTTCATATGTATTGATGCTTGATAGCAGAGTACCTTTGCTTGGAAGTGAAAGGGAAGCATATATATATATATAAACATGACTAAAAAAACTCTTCCTTCAACACTTAGTAGTGATGTTTGACATTTTGTTTTGTTTGTTTGTTTATGATTTTTAGTGTTTGACCCTTTTATTTTTTTTTCAATTGGTGGGTTTGACCATTGTATATATATATATATTGCTAGCTTAGCTGGTCTTCAACTACATCGACATTTCTTCTAATAAAAAAAAAGAACGAAGCACATAACCAATTAGAATATTTGTAAAGCTAGTGGGAATAGGAGTCCAAGAAGCTATTGACTCTATATGAAATTGAATTTGAAAGTCAAGTAAAAATTGGTTAAAATTATTGACTTTTCTTCTAATTAATCCATTTCTTGATTTTAGCTCAATCATTGGTGTTGTATAGCACATTTTTATTTTTATTTTTTTGTTTTTTAATAATTAGATTATTTTTCAACATGATTTGATGGTACATTACCTCGGCTCGATGCATCCAAAAATTTCAATTTTGATATTGAATTCTTGACTTTATAAGTTAATTTCGTTTAGAAATGTAATCCATCCTTGGCGACGTCCTTTTTTTTTATTTATTTGTTTTATGGAAGGAAGATCCTTAAAGAAGCAACATGCCTTGTTGTGGTGGGGTTGGCAATATTTTCCACGGTCAAATTATGGTTAATTACTCAAGACTGAAGAGACCGAGTCAAAAGAGACACTTGTTGGTCTTAAGAGAACGACAAAGATTTTGGGTCTTTCAAGCACACAGACTTTTTTTTTTTTTTTTTTTTTTTTTTGAAAGGCTTTCAAGCACACAGACTATGTCATACGAAACCCATTAACCACATGTATACATACATATATATAAATGTGCTTGTTTGTGATTAACACAAGTCACTGAAAGTGCAATTCTTACCCCATATGACATATGATGTTTGGTTTCCATTTTATTATAAATATAAATAGAAACGACAAGAGAAATTTTCTCACGTTTAATGATAATATGATCATCATAAATCATAATAACCTTTTGTCTTGTTTTATGTGATAATGTACAAAATGAGTATGCCATTATTATTATTATTATTATATTATTATTATTATTATTATTGTGGTCTTACCAATGAGCACTCATCGAAGGAAAACCTTTTATGCAAGTCCAAGTTTGCGTCTTAGAAACCAACGTCCATTTATTTCCTCAACAATGACATTACAAGGCTTGTCAGTAGTTGCATATAAGAAAACTTAAAAAAAAAAAAAAAAAAGTGCACGTTAGTTATTTCTTCTATCATTGATATTTTCTAAAAGAATAAATATCATAGGTTTTTAATCTGAAAATTATCTGTATTAATTTATGAAAAAAACGAATTTATGGTGTAGCATTTAGTAATTAGAGAGTTAAACGGGTCAAATCATTTGTAAACTTTTTGAGACTTTTTTAAAAAAATTCGCTTGATAAATTTCAAAAGCCTGATTTTAACCAATTTATTAAACTTATTTCATAAATAAGCCGAATTTAAACTTTAAAATGAGACTCACGAGATAAGCTAGCTTGCGAGTTAGAGTCTCGACAAGCTAAAAAGCGTTTAAATAAGCTCAAGCTTGAAATCAACTTAATATATAAATGAGTTTTTTTTTTTTTTTTTTAATTCATGAAATTATCAAATAAACTGATTTTGAATTCAGTCACAATTCAAACAAGCCAAGCTCGATTATTTTTAAATGAGTTAAAAGATGGAGCGAAATCTAATTAATTGGTTCCTTTTCTTTGCAAAAAGAGGATGTACAAGACCAGTCAAACTGGGAATGGAATTCTACGTAACTGACCACTCAAACACTAAAAATTGATATTGCGGCCAAAAAAATACGAACATCGTTTAATTTTAAGAAAAAAACATTAGATATTATTGTGTCCATAAGCTACACGCAATGAAAAGCCCATCTCATTCATTTAATTACAACCTAGGACCGGGTGGTCCCTTTGGTAGAAAACTAGAAAAGAGCTAGTTAGTCATGGTCAACTCAAGTTGCTGGATTGATGAGCTTAGTAACCATATTCTTGGCGTCCATTTTCTTAGATAAAATATATCAACTTTTTGAAAATAAACTTTGATGATCTAATCAATAATAACTTCATCATAGTAACCTAAACAAAAAAAATACAAAATAAATCCCATGTAATCCCATTTTTCAAATAGTTTAAACAGAAATCCCAAATAGATCCCACAAAATCCCATTTTGTAATTTGCAAAAAAAAAAAAAAAAGAGATATCAGCATTACAATAATGCATCCTAGGCTCCTAGCTAGCATATAAACTGAATTTACCCTAATCTTGCAAAAAAGTGGAGAGTAGAAGTACTGTAATTGCAGTTTGATTAACTAATTTAGTTAGGGCAGGACACTATGTGAAGGAATAGGTGGTCTTCAACTAACAAAGGGAAGAAAATAGGAACTAAGTGCAGATAATGAATTGGATATCAACCTGGAGCTCAAAGCCTCAATGATGTCCTAACCACTCTACATTCTTGATTCAACTTCAACCTATCATTATTGTATGGATATTTAACTGGTAGAAACATTTCACCTTCACCTACACTTTACAACCCATAGACTCTATCTTAATCGCCTGATCATTTACAGAAAGTTTCTGTGCTATACCAACACATGCCTATAAAATTCAGAAAAGAAAAAGGCTACACTGCGCAGGGCTGGACCAATACATTAGGGTATGGTACAATCCTTTTAATTATCTGTTCATTCTTCATGTCCTAAGACGACATTCTAGCCCTAGAAATTTGAATCCTCTATTATGAGTTCTTGATTTCGAATCTTGTTAGCTGGATTTTGAGATGATATGAAAACGAAAGAACCCTGTCAGATTCAATATTTTAGGGGACGCGAACCTTGTAAGACCTAAAACACTTATTCACTTTCTCTCTCTATTATTGAAGACATAGATAAACCATGAATGAAACTTTCAAAGCTAACTAGCTCTGCATGCAATGCAAGTGAAGAAATGGAACCAGAGATGATGAATAGTTGCATCAAAACTAGAAATCTCTTTCCATTTATATAACAGTGAGAAATTAGTTAGATTTAGACTGAAAGTGGATCCAATCTCATTATAGAATGGGTTGGGCTGAGATTTAAATCACTTGATCATGAACCGGCCCAATGATACTCCACGTTTGTATCATCGTTCGGTTCCTGTGGTTCAATAAGTCCAGCGAATTTGGGCTTCCTTTTGATCGAAATGTAATCAATTGGATTGAGTCGATAGTTCTTCTTGGATTTGGGCTTGAATTTATAAAGTTGGTTAAGAGAGTTTAAAGCTTCAGATGGAAAGCCAGAAAAAAAGTTTGATTTTGGCAATACGGCAGCAAGTGAGGTAGTTTTGCCAAATTTGTTATATGTTTTTTTAACCAAGTTGGTTTGCTTGCCTACCTATTCTGTTACTTAATTAGTTTATATCTTTTTTTTAGCTAAACTGCAATAGTTAATGAGTGTAGCAAATTTCCGTATGCAAGATCATGCCTTACCAATTTTCTGTTTCATGTATATTTAATTCAGTTTCCAGAAAAGCACAAAAATGAACCAATTGAAAGGTCAAAACGAAACAATTAAGCAAAACTGTCAATTATAATTCCCTCATAAGGTTGTCTATTTTTTGGGGTCAAAATAAATTTACCTTGCTTCCACGTGAGGCAACACATATTGCTACGTTTGCGTCTATATGTCCATCGTAGCTATTGTCGTATAGTCGTATTTAGCATGCTAAATGCACTTTTTTTTAATATACCAATAGGTAAGATTAAACAAATAAGTATTATTACCAAATGATTAAGCTGTCTCTTGCTAAATAGTATTAATTTCTTTAGCACAAAGAATAATTATTAAGAAAAATAATAGATGAGCAACGACGCGTCGACTTTCCACTGCAAGTGGCATACGTAAGTCTGTCAATGGAGGGCACCGTTTTATTTAGCATTTTACGTCATACTTTAGTTCTCGCCGTAGCCAGCTGGCGCGTATTCCGTACTCCTACCATTGCCTCTACGCGGTAAAATCACCCAAAAAACTCGAAAACTGAAAACAGAACCGCCCCACCCCTTTACAGATCTTATCTTACGCCAGTCACAGCTCCTCCATTTCCATTTTTATCTCTTCATTTCCAAAATCAAATCTCTCTTTGAATTTAGAAGAAGAACCCAAAATTGGCAAATTATTCCCATTGAAATTTTGGCATAATATTCAATTTCCATATCTTTTCTGTCATATCCATTTTGGTTTTACTTGATTTCAAGCGAATCTCCCTATAGATTCCTTCCTATTCTAGGGTTTCGCCGAGGATTCCGATGAATCTACGCCGTCGATCATGTAATTAGTCAGTCGATCAAAATGGCTTCTATTCGTCGAACGCTGTCACCCGCCTATCACGACCGTACATATCAAAACGGCAGTTCTGGCGTCAACTCTCCATTATCAGTTTCTTCACCGTCTCATAAGTTTTTCACCAATAGCGGCACTAAGTACTCCACTCCGTTTGCCTCCTCCTTGTTTAGTTTTAACGTCTTTCCCCTCCGCTGGTTTCTCACCGCCGCGTTCTTTCAAAAACGGAAAGGATTTCGTAGATCTTTATATAGATGCTTGATTTTCTTTGCTGTAGGGTTCTTTTTGGGTTTGTTCTTGTTTGGTCCTTTGGAAAATGATGTCCAGAATCACGACTTCTCCTTCGAGATCAAGCCGCCGCATGTCAATGTTCAATTGGATGACGGCGGCGGCGATAATCGCGGTATTAAGCGAGACGTTTTTGCCCTAAATTCTGTGAGTTTGGGGGTTGATACGCAAGTTAATTACATTTCGAGATTTGATTATGTTCCGAGGAAGCAATTAATCGTGATTACGCCAACATATAATCGTGCTTTGCAGGCCTTCTTTCTGAATAGATTAGGGCAAGTTCTAAGGCTAGTGCAGCCTCCGTTACTGTGGATTGTGGTGGAAATGAAAACCGCCTCTGTGGAGACGGCAGAAATTTTGAGGAAGACGGGAGCTATGTATAGGCATTTGGTTTGCGAGAGAAATTCGACTAATGTTAAAGACAGAGGAGTCCACCAGAGGAATGTGGCTTTGGAGCACATAGAGAGGCATAGGCTTGATGGTATTGCTTACTTTGCCGATGATGATAATGTTTATTCGCTTGAGTTGTTCGAGAGCTTAAGAGATATCAGGTAATTAACACCTCTATATTGGAATCTGAAAATATTTGAATCATTGTTGTTAGTTCCAGTCTGTTAATTGATCTATGGTAGTTTGCAACTTTCTTCATTATTTGCTTCTGTCATTTTCTTTGCTTTGAATTGAGTTGGTCGATCGAATTCCCATGTATTGTATTTTGTCTGAGTGAAATCACTTGGCATCAATGTAACATAGTTCTGATATCTAAGTGGAGTTGTTTCTGTTTGCTGCAATGTATAGTATTTTCCCTTAAAATATATGCTGCATAATCATTGAGGTGAAGCAATTTTCGTTTAGTAAAGATAAAGATGACTTTGTTATTCTCCTTTAAAGCAATGGGAAACATATAGTGTTGTATCATTAGAGTTTGCTAGATATAATTATAGCCAATCTCTCTTTAAGTGGATTTTTTGTCTTCAGGCTTTTTCTTAAACATTATAGCTATTATGTTATTTATTGTCCTGCATTGGCAAGTTCTTTATATTACCCTACTTGTTTTATAGCCGATTTGGTGCTTGGCCTGTTGCGATGCTTGCCCAAAGCAAAAACAAAGCTATTTTGGAAGGTCCCGTATGCAATGGAAGTCATGTAATTGGATGGCACACCAACGAAAAAAGTAAAAGACTCCGAAGGTTTCATGTTGATATGTCAGGATTTGCTTTCAACAGCACTATCTTGTGGGATCCTAAGAGATGGCGGCGCCCATTTTCTAGTGCAATTCGACAGTTAGACACAGTGAAAGAGGGTTTCCAAGTATGCATCATCCTACTGTATTTTCTGGATGCTCTTTTCCAAGAATTCAACACTCCTACAGTTGTGTAATGCACACTGACTTTGTGCTTTTTCACAGGAGACCACATTCATTGAGCAAGTGATAGAAGATGAAAGTCAAATAGAAAGTGTTCCTCCTGGATGTTCAAGGATACTGAATTGGCATCTCCATTTAGATGCCCATCATCTTGTCTATCCGAGAGGCTGGCTATTTCAGAAGAACCTTGATGTTATTCTCCCCATCAAATGATGGAGGTGTTGAATTGCAATTTTTGTTCTCAAGACGGGTAGGTTTGGCTTCTTTCTATGATGAATTTACTTTTTAATTTTGACAATCACGCCTCAACCTCCTTAAGGGAAAAGTTTGGTCTGTTTCACCAGTTAGTATTGGGGAAACATTTTGTGGATGAATGATTTTTAGCCTTTTGAAAGAAGTAGAGACAAATAGAAAAGTACAAGTCTAAAGTTGTTTTTTGTCTACAATATAATATTTTCACCTGCAATAAATGTAGTCACTCACCCAATTTTTCCTCATTTAACAGCTGTGCCCATGTTTACTGTGGGTAGTCCTTAGTGTGGCTTCACATGCAACTATCAGTGTCAAGCAAACATCAAAAGATGCCAAGCAGACATTGACAAAGAAGCAAAAAGAATTTTTTTTTTTTTTTCCTCTTTACTTTTGTTTGCGGAATTTTCCTGGCATATTATTCTTCAACAGAAATGCAGTCCTGTTGTAGATTGCTGGTTGGCAGTGTGGGTGGGAATATAATTGCTTAATTTTTGGAAATTTACCTGGCCTCCAAAATTGGAGGTGGTTGTACTGTGTAGGAGGATATTTGCTGAAGATACATATTCTTTATATGTTGAGTGTAGTTTCTTATCAGAATCGAGTAACAAAGAAAGGGTAACTTGTTTGATAGTATCTTGTACTTGAAATTGTATTTTGATTTTTCTTCTCCTGGCACTGTCATCGTAATACAAGCATTGATAGGGTGTTATGGTTTGAAAATTAAGGAAGATATTATGTTGATCTCATAATTTTTTTTTTTTTTTTTTTTTTAACAAGTTCAGGGAAAAGAAGTTTTAATCTCAATGCCAGTGTTTTTGTTTCTACATTTTGATTGCCAAAAATAAGCGGCGGCGGGATGTTATTTGAGCCATTGTCTTTTATATGTTTCTTTACGGAGGTTCAGATAATACTTTCCCATCTTCGCGGGCGTGTCGTTCCTGTACAATACTTGGTAGCAAATCCGCGTCCATAAAACTGGCTTTGAACATGTCTTGACAGCTGTAATCCGCTGGTCTATTACCAGTTGTATATTTGAATATCAATGGAAATTCCGTACTCGCCAATTACTCGATTTAATGGACGAGTGGTACTGGTACTAATTTGGTTTGCGCGAAAAATAAAACTGGAAGCCATTCTAAGTTGAGATGTATGAATAAAACTGGTATTTATTTATTCTTAAAAATAACTTCTAATATCACTGAATTATATTTAATCATTTACAAGATGAACTTGAAGCATCTCCAGTGTAAAATTCATTTTTCATTCCAGTTAAAAACTCCTTTGCAAAGGCTTGACAATAAGACCAAACATCCTTAGTATCTGAGCCGCCACAGAAACTAGACAGTTTTACAAGGAAAAGGAAATGGTATTACTATTTTAAATATGGCCAAATCCAAATCCCTCCGATTATACACCCAGCAGTGCTTTCATATTGACATCCTTCAATTTACATGGTGCTCTGACCTAAAGCTACGAACCACACTTGTTAATCCCTTCAACCCGAGCACAAGAACAGTCGATGCCTCCACCTACGTGTTCTACATGCCAACCAACATTGCACCATAGAAGGGCTGGAATTGAAGATCAAAATTTTAAAGAATAGATTACACTAAGAACTGATAGAAAAAATGAGACTAGAACTATGGTACATTTGCAGGAGCAGGGTAAGGGGAAGGTTAGCATTCTTCTAAGGCAATTTCTTCACCAAAAAGGGAACAATTGCAGGGCTGACTTCCAAACATCAGGTATCATTTGTCAGCGGTCAAGTATCCGTTGAAGAAGTCAATTGGTATTCCCCTTTGATAGGGGCAATCCAATGGATGAAGACCAACATCTAGAATGGTCTTTACAGTGCCCTGCTGAACAATTAGTCAATTTCTGATTCTTCTCTACTTTATTCTCAGGTAAGATTTGCTCCACGAACAGATGAACTTGTGTCAGAAGGGTGTAAAGAAGCCACATGAGGTTGCTGCATTTGCGATTCATTGACAAGTCCAAGTACCACTAATGTTGATCTGCAAAATTAAGTGTCAAAAAAATGAACCACACAAATTAAGTGCCACCATCCACAAGAGTATAGCTATGACCAAAACTCAATTCCAAACACACTTCTACACCTGTTTAGCATAAATGAACTTTTGAAGAATAGAACTCATTTACAAATGATAAATTTTTGATTTAGCAATGTTGAATTACATAAAATTTAATTCATAGGAGCAAAGCAAAATGAATGTCTCCATTTACACTAAACAGGATATTAGCAGCAAATATGCTGCAAAATACAGGCTTATCCCAACAGAACAAGCAATCAACTCCTCTATGCAGATAGCCAATAAGCAGGGGAGGAAAAAACCAAAATGATTGCATGATTCAACTGATAATGCTATAATAACTTGCATAGTTTATCAAAAGAGTATCACAAATGAAAAAAAACCATAACAAAAACCACTTCATAATTAAAATAAATTCCTCAAAAAGATATCCGAGGAGTAAAAGACTCATAGATAAGCTCCACGACAACCATACCTAGGTAGTGAAGTTTTGATACTTGGTTGGCTGGCATAAGCAGCTAAGGGGCTTCTGAGACTAGAGTGCTTGTTCAGGGCACTTTCAAGTACTGGAGGTGGTAACTGTGAGTAGCATGCAAAGATGTAATTTGAACACATAAATAAGAGTAACAGGAATCTATGGTAAACACAAACCATGTAATACCTGCAATAATACACGGAAAGAATGTGGCCTGGTTTGAGAGACACATTTCAAGAATCCAACCCACAACTTTGGCATTTTCCAGATCTGAATACCAAATATTCAAAAGATGAGGGTTCTAAAAGAATAATTGAGCAAGCAAGATGGTCAAATTTCCTTTCTATCAATTTAAGTAGAATAGAGAACCAGCTTACCTGTCTACTCACAAGTTTGGAGAGTATCTCCATAACAAAATCAACCTGGAGATCAAGCAAAATTATCATGATTAGTAGTTGATCTTTCACATCATTTAATACTCACTATTGTGAATATCACGCGCTATAGTAAAAACTCTTTATATAGAAACAGAGAAATGTCCTACATAACCACAAACAGGGAAGGGCCATGCAGAAACCCAGCCTGGTTCTTAACAGATCAACTCAAAATGAAAAATCTTACAAATTCCACCTGAAACTGAAACTCGTGGCCATAAAAACATAGATATGGTGTCAATAAAAAGGGTGAAAATCTTCTTATAGAACTATATTATTTTCCATGATGCATCAAACAGTTGGGGCCCTAAAGGATCTTTATTATCATTGGATAGTGGGGCATATATCCCTATATTCTAAATTGAAACGGCTTAAATATTTCGCTGCAAGGCACTAATGAGGTATCTCCCTCTCTCTCAAACGTGAATTAGCAAAAAAATAACTATTTAAACATAAATATAGAAATTGAAGCATTAAAGTTACCAGGGTAGGAAATGCATCGATTGCCTGAATTACTGTTCGCATGAAGAGTAGAGGCAAAGGAGTTTGATCAACCTGGCAACAAAAATAGTCAGTACAAAATATTGAGCTAAATATTGTCCATCATCCAGAATATGATCTTTTTTACATACCATCTGATTTAGGGCCTTTGCCAAAACCTGCTGTGTGAAAACTGTACGTTGTTCAAAACAAGCTGAGCAGGCATCTGTTATCTGAAGAAACACATTAAATTGAATGAGAAACTAACTGATAGCCCAAAAAACTTTTATGACCCATCAAAGTAATCTACAAGCAGCAAAGGCTGAGAAGGTCCTACATTAGAATATCCCGTATTTGATGGGTTGAACTGGGTCTGACCTAAGTCTACTATGGTTTGGCAAACTGATCAATGATCAGTATGAATTGATGATTTAATACTTAGATAACGCCACATGTAACCAAAAGAAGGCTTCACATGACAACAGGAGGAATCATTCTTTTTTTTTTAAAAAAAAAAAAAAGGGAAAAAAGAATCAATAGTCGCTAACAAGAATATTGCAAGTTACGAGCAGAACTACCAAAATTTAGAAATGAACAAAGAAAAATGCATTACCTTTTTTAGTGCAAGGCCATCTTTCTCAGGACTGATGTCATGGATGGCAACCAAAACTTCTGCAGGTGTTAAAGCTGGACCTGTATGAGCTGAACCCTGCCATAAATAATCATGAACTGTTAGCAAATTTTCATTTACAAGGGAAAAAGAAAAAGCTTAAATAACAGAACAGCGTAGCTTAGCTCATAAAACATAAAACCATATAAAGCATTAAGCATTCACACATACCTGTAAAATGTGAGCAAGTGCCATTTGGAATTTCTCTATTGGAAGGCCAACTAACCGAGGGAATATGGGTAAAACCTGAAATCAAAAAATGATTTAAAACACAACTCTATAGCGGCAAAAAGAAACAATAATACAAAAATAAAAAGGCACATTTTACAACTAAAAAGAAGTTGTGGACATGAGATTCAGAGATCATCTGGAGTGCCATATAAAGAGTAACTGAACTGAACATGTGGAAATTGACATGAATCCCAATGCAAAAGAACCATACAAAATTCATGTAATTGAGCTCCTACATCACTTTCTGATATTATATAGTCTAATCCTACTCCATGTCATGCCCAGGTCAACAATTACACTAAATGAGCACATTAACTTTTTAGCCTCAATTTGAAATGGAACCCTCCTTGCAACACTCATTCTGTGTTAAATTACGAAAACTAAAATAATTTGCCAAATTCAAGGAGCTATCCAAAATTCAGGATTCTTTTTGACAGTGATTTCTCGATCTTACACTAAATCTTACACTAACTAGAGGACAAGATAAATCCACTGGGTTTAAGTCTTGGTAAACCAAATTATACCACTCTCTTTGGTTTGATCAACCAAAAAGTTAGTTGCAGTGTCCAGTCACATCCTCCCCACTTCCAAAGGTTTAGCCACTAAATGAGCACGTGCGAATTATATGTCATTCAACATCATTAATAGGAAAGGAATAAAAAAAAAAAGTGAAGCAGACCTCATTCTTGGAGAGTGAAGATAAAATTGGAATAAGTATAGTAGCATCCTGCAACAGAACAATATGCCACAGTAAGATCAAGATGACAATTATTTGAAAGAGGAAAGATTAAAAATATGGTTGCTAATAGAACCTTTAGCTTAGTTTCGTATAAATGTTTCACAGTAGAAATCAGATCAGCAGATGGCGTTGTCTCTTGGGTCAATTTTTGCAGCACCTTGAGAGAAAATAAAACCAATTTCAATATCGTCCATGAATAGAAATAGAGCCTAATAGCAAGAAATTTCAAGGATTAAACAGAATTTCAAAGTAAATCCAGAAAAGGAAACTACAAGCATCAGAAGATTTTCACATCCTTCCGGTGGATCAGATATTATCCGAAGCAGTTCAGAATAAGAAGATCCCAGGGCCCTGATAAGAATAGGGATATGGCGATGAACAGCCTGTATTCCAAAAGTCAAGTTAAAATAGGGAAGTCAATGAACAGAATTTGTAGTTACATTTACTACCAGAAGTATGCAAGGCACAAGATCAAATCTACTCCAAAAGAGGACAGGTATCCTGGGGAAAGACTGGGGAATACTTAAGCCTCATGTTAGATACTGTTAAACTATCATTCCACATGAAAACCTAAAATCTAAGCAAGCATTCATTTCTATCACTGGAGTTGCAAAAGAAATTACTAAAAATAAATAGAAACCTGCTTTACTGTTTTTGGTGCTCGCCCATATATGTCAAAAACAAGTTGAAGAAGAATAGGTCTCTGGCAGGGTAAAGGCTTTGTCAGCATATTTCATAAAAGAAAAAGCAGAAAATCAAGTTTGCAATGACTTTTCAGAAAACCACAAACCTGTGTACACAAAGCAAAAAATAAAGAAATTAGTCGATGAGCTTCAGATAATGATATCATGGACATATTTTGGACAGCTGGTTGTGCACTCCTCATGGAGTTATTTTCACAGTTTACAGTATCTGAGACTTGAGAACCACTGACTGATGTCTCCTGGCTTCCAACCTGAGCATTTTCCAGAGGGAAAAAAAAGGAGAGGATAAGTGATCAAGGTAAATTGATAGATCAAAACATTTGTCCCCAAGTTTCCAACAGGCACAATATGTGTACATTCTATCTGACTGCACTTTTTTATTTTTATTTTTTTTAATTACTAGTCCGTATTAGGTGTAAGCTACCATACAATTAGGTCAATCTTATAAGAATGAAGGGATCAGAAGTATCATTTGAATGACAGCCATGATGCCGGCTGTTAGATATAGAGGAAAGCTTATCCATCTCTCTAGTAAAAGGCCCACAGCAACTCCTTGTATGATCCCACATTCACCTCACTCCACAAAGGAGTCAACCGACAATTAAGGAATTGAACATTTGACATAAATTACACAGATGGATAAATATGATAAGAGAAGTAAATTATAAATACCTCCCCTTCTCTTTGGTCAGTGGAACCTGACTGTGAAAGCTCTGTATTTGAAGTATGTTGATCCACAGCTGACAGCAACATTTTTGTTGCAAATTGCTCAATATTTTCTGCTATATAGTTCAGTTGATAAAGTTTGTTTGCTACCTGTCCAGAACATAGAAAGATGCAGGGTTATTGGAACACACAATAGGAAATAGCATAATTGTCACAGGAAGGAAGAAACTGAATTTATTTTCGAACAAAAAGCCAAACCAACTATGTGTGGAGAGTTTTGATGGGTAAAAAAACCATACCAGCCGGATAGCTTTTGCTCGAATGTCGTCTTGTGAATGAATAGCACACTGCGATTGGGACAGAAATACAAAAGGAAAAAATGTGATTTATAAATTCATACATGCTTAAATAACCCTGCAAACTACCATAATATGTTTCATGAAGGCTTCACCAGTTTCTCCTTTTTCCTTTTTCACATGAGAAAAGGCTAATGCATTTTCAGGATGTTACCAACTTTGTGTTGAATATTAAATGAAGTACCATGCTTGATCCCAATGTTAGCGGACCCCGCAATAGGAACACGAAAGAATAAGGTAATTAATAATCTAAAAAAAAAATTTTGACAGTAAGTAATTTTCCATGATATAGAGGTCTCACAATTCAGAAATTAACATGCCAAAAAACATCTGTCCAGTAAATAGCATAAAAAAAAAAGTGATAACTCATTGACAGATGGACTAAAGGGGAAGATAGTTTTCACTTTTTTTACCTCTTTTTCTCATTCCTAATCTTTACTAGTTTATGTATTAAGCCGGAGACCGGTTAGGGTTTTCTTGTCTCAATTTCTTTCACCTTTTCTTTTTTTTTTTTTTTTTTTTTCTTTTTCCTGAATAAGCGAAATCTGCCCATATGTTTTAACGCAACTGAAAAAGCGCCTTCGCAATTGCTGTTGTTTCAATAGTCAATAATTTACAATTAAAATATAGTACTGTATCTCAGAAAGGAGTACGACTGACTTGAAGTGAATATTTCATATTCATACATAAGAATCAAACTATGTAGATTAGTGCTATGCGATTTTGCACGGCCAAGTTACCTTCAAAGCTATATCTAAGCATGCTTGCCGATTATTTGGACGGCCCAAAATCAAACCCCACACAGCTCCAAGGCCTTGAGTAACACGCTCACCATCACGGACCTCTTTTCCATGGGAATCCAAAACATCACTATAACAGAGATTATCTAACAATTTCAAAGCTGACTCTGGCAAAAGTGGAACTTCTCCAAGAAGTCTACTAAAGGACTTGTCTGAAGCAGGAAAAGCATCTAATAGAGATTTGGCCTACAATGAGAGAGTAATGTAAATCTATTTCTCAGGCAAATAAGATAAGGTTCAACCATTTAAAAAGCTACATACCACTCCCAAGAGGAATTTCTCATACACAACAGAAGCATATGAGGAATTTCCAACTGAATCTACAATCATGAGAGAATGCAGATGGTACAAGATGTGCAATACAAGCTCATGCCCCTGACCATAAAAAAGAACAAGTTAGAAAAGAAACGATTTGTAAAAGATATTTTTTAAAAAATGACAAAAAAGTTCAACCATTTCTATTGTCAAAACAACCATTTGTTACTCCATAGATCATCAACATATAGAAGTATAGAAACACTAAATACAAAGCTTAAAACTCCAACAGTGCATTAAGTTTTCATCTAAGCACCATAGCACCTTGCTTTAGTTACATTAAACAGAAGATGGCAATAATAAACATGAAAAGAATCATGATACAAATAGTATATTTAAAGAAACAAACGCAAAGGCTATATGATCTCGTTCCATGAACCTCTAACAGTAATGCCTATAGAGAGAGAATCATAATGACAAATCAAAAACCAACAATCTGTAGATCTCTAATTGCAAAGACAACGTTATCTATCACATTGTTTGGAATCAATTAACACACCAGCTAAGCTTGATGCAACAAACCAAAACGCATGTTCCTATAAATATTCCATGCAAAAAAAAAAGGCAGATATGTTATTTTTATGAATTTAAACTTGAGAAGAAAATATAATTGTAAAATATGTTGGAAAGGGAAATGAGAACATCATACAGACTTACATAAATTGAATAGCAGCATGGGGGCATTGTTCTAGCACCTTCTGGCTATTCAGAAGCAGTTTTGGTATATACTCAATACAGAAAAATTATTCACGTTGTTCCACATAAATGATATACAAGACCATCATTTTAGGGATCCTCTAGCATGTTTCTAAATATTTTGTTATAAAGAATAGAATGAGGAAAAGAAACTCATGGTATTTTGAAAATTGTGAAGAAGATTTGCAGAGAAATCTTTCTTGCAATTTTCCCAAATCTTAAAATTGTGTAAAATAACTTGTAACCTTGCTATGCCATAAACTGTTACATGCTATTAAAACACAAGTTTCAGATAAACATGATTTGTAATCGAAGAAATTCAATAGACAAATAAAAATAATTCACACAGACCCTAGGGAAGTCATAAGACGTGTTAATGGTGGCAAAAGGTTCCAGTGCCTGCTTTAATAATCATTTACCAGACCAACCCAGAAAGCGGTTAGACAGAAAATGCCACATTACATGTTTCAGTCCCACTGTAGAGACTATTACACTTGAAATATTTTACCCAATAAATTTCAGAGGAGTCACCAGTACAGCAAATAAAAAGTGTTGCAGAAGATATGTAACAAATAATTGAACTGCAAGGTTAATAAAATCATTTACCTTCTGCTGTCGGTAATCCACAGTAATATGGTTTTGCAGCATCACAACAACATCATCATCTACATCAATCTGAAAGAAGCAAAAAAAAAAAGGACATATAATTTGCAAATGCAATTGTATACAGCAATAAAAGATAAGCAAAAAAGGTCTCATTCTAAAAGGAACTAAAATCTACAGAGAAAACATATATAACTACGTATAACTTATTTGTAAACATGTTTTTCCTTGTCCTTATTATCAATAAATCTCCAGCATCAACTTCAAAATGTATAAATTTTTACTTCACCACTTTCCTAGTACCATTGAACTTTCTACAAGTCAAGAAAAACACTTAGGTTGTTTGTCAGTGTAACTTGTGCAAACAATACAGGATTGGTTTGCAGTCTCCTCATTCATCATCCACGAGCCACAGCATGCAGTAAATGGTCTTCTGAGTTATACAAGATTGACAAGGTTAAGTTTGAGTGCTAGATTGTGAAGACCTTGATCTGGTAAGGATTCTCAATGCTATTGGGGCAAGGAGAAATAGCAGGCTTTTGATGACATTGGACATTCTATGGCTTTCTTAAGGAATTATGTGTCCATCAATTTTATTTTGCGTTCTGCTAATAGACTTGCTTTTTAGATTCATCCCAGGATTTTATTCTAAATATTCTTGGTTCAGCTTTTTTTCAGCACTGTACCATCATGCACTAAGGCTGCAATCAGTTGTAACATTTTATTTCTGATGAAGATATTATGAAACAATAGCTACAAAAGAAGTGGGAACAACAAACCTTAAATCATTAGAATCACACAATATCAAGAATCCAAATTCAATTATTATACTAGGTCTCATTCATTACATGAAACAAGTGAACTAATTTACAAAACTTGATAAAACCAACTCTCACATCACAAGAATCCAAGAGAAGGATAATTGCATAAGAACAATGAACAGTCAGAGAATGATACGTTTAAAAAGCGTTCAACAATCAAAAAAAATGTTGCCCCTACCTGAGCAACCAATCGAGCAAGTAAAGCCATGCGTGTCATGCTACAATCAGATCCAGGCAGATGCTTGTGAGATTCAACAATTCGTTCAACAGCCAATTTTCTCAAATTTCTTTGTTGTTCTTCAGTTAGTTCAATGTAAAGTGGAAGCTGAGGTAACTCCTGACAGGTTTCTTCAGGCATAGATGCATTTGAAACAGTTGGAGAATGTGGATCTAATTCCATCAAAGATGCAGAATCAGCCCCATGTGCCACTTCAATATCTGATAACTTCGAGGCAACAAAGTCCTCCTCAACATTGTGGGGAGGAGAAATAGTATGATCTGAAGAAGCCTTGACTTCTGAAGTGGGGAAAATTTCCTCAGGTTTGCTGGAAATCTCCTCTTTCAAACTTAATTGATTGTCAGGCACCAGTTTACTTTCTAGAGGTTTGTCATCATTTTCACTTTTTGATATCAGAACCGCAGGAGGGTTCTCAACAGATGTTGCAGCCAGTGAAAGAGCATTACTCAAAGAAACAGAACCATCAAATTCAGGTTCTGTGGCAACAGTATCATCTGCAACAGGCATGGATGCTATTCCAGCAGCTGTTGCTGTACGTCGTGGATCCAGGCGACGTGGATCCTGGAAACAATTACAAGCAAGTTATTTCAAAGTAAACAAGTTATAATAATCACAAGTAATAATATACAACGGATCTATAAGTTATTCTGATAAACTGAAATTACACAGAAAAGAAAGTATCACAAGGATTTGTGCTTTACCCTTCTTGGATCACGTTTAGAATCGACAGGAAAATTATTGATAGTGGATGTATCAGAAAGTGACAAATTGTTTGTGACTACTGCAGAAAATGTTAAGTGTGCACTGGAAACTGAAGAAAAAGAATTTGTAGGAGCAGATGGTGCCACAACTTGAGCTGGACTGCTTAGAGAACCAATTTGACGAATTACTGGCGAGTTTCCAGACCTCGTCAAAGGTGGGGGGTTCTTAGGCAAATGCTTCATATTAGTGATGACAATATCAGCAAGCAGATCAGGATGAATATTTGAAATGAGAATTTCAAGTGATTCAGCTCCTCTCTCTCCTTCAGCAAGCAATGCACCAATCATAGCTATCATTTGTTCTGCAGGAGTCAAATCACTATCTAATAAAGCAGCACTAGAGGATACTCCATTGGTTGCTACAGAATCATCCTCAGAATCATTTGGCACGGGTATTGTTGACGAGATGTTAGAAACATAACGAATTCTCTTGGATGACACCTCATGACCATTAGCTAGCTCTTCATTATCCAGAGGCATGGACCTTTTTCTTAGCTGATCTCCCAAAACTGGCAGCTGGTTTGATACTTGATCATCCTATATAGGAGAAGTTAAATTCAGTGGAAAAATAGGAATTCTGCTACAATAGCTACTGGATTCAAACAATCAAATAAAAATTGTGAGGCCGTATTCAAGAAATTACCCTGCTGAACCTGGATTCACGTGATGCACGCTCACTATTTTTAATCATTTTATCTACTTGACGGATAACTTGGTCAGCAGCATCCCCAGCATTCATACTTCGTAAAGCCCGAAGCAATCTATCTCTTGACTGAAAGAAACCAAACGAAAATTATAAATTGCCACTCACAAGGCCATGTATACAGCACCACAACTATGAAGCCACTAAACTTAATAATTAATGACCTAATGCATCAATTCCTCTAACTTTTTACGATAAAGAAATGTTCCCAAAAGAGCTGTATTAACAAAACTTCATATCACCCTTTGGGTTTAAGGAACTTTTTGCTTAAGAAGGACCTTCTTTGGATTTTCACTTACTACATTTATTCAATGAATGAGAGAAGAGAAGTGGTCATTTACTTATTAAAACAAAAAGGAGATGATACCATTCAAGTAAGAAAGAGAAGTTGATTTCTAACAAAGATCTTCAGAATGAACATTATGGTTCTCCTATTACTTTTTGCAATTGATAATGCAGCAAATGTGAGGAAATGGCAAGCGACTATAACCTGAAACAAATTTCAAAACTCAAACAATTTTGACGAAAATACTGTTTATTAAATTTCCAGTCTGCTTAAAATAAAGATAAAAAGTCTATTTAAATTGTATGCAATTCTAAAATAAGTACTAATAGAAATAGCAAACAAAATTCTAAACTAACTAGGAAGTAGAATCCAGAAATTTTCAGTGAGCCCACTCTTTTCTTTTATCCCAACTCTCCTAGAATCCCAAGGCTTCCTTTTCTACATCAATTTCTCATCCTCATAACTCTCCTCGCTGATATTGCGTTTCTTTTGGCTGTTTGCATAACGAGGAGTTATGATGGCCCAGTAATACATGAAGCAGACATTTCACATTCAAGGGCCATATTGAGTAACACGAGCTGATTTGAATATTTACAGCCCCATTCATTTAAAATACAACTTGCAAGAAGTAGTTTTAAAATAGTTCAATTTAGCAAAATCAGTAGGTAGGAAACAGATATGAACCCAATTCAAAACATGAGCAATGCAAACTGAAGGTACTTTACCTCAAATATGACCGGATGTGTACACCGCAGGAATCCCAAAAAGGCAGTTCTCAAGGAATACTGGATGCTGGCAGTATGACACCCATTCGACATCTCAAATTTTGGGTTAAAATCAAGCAATGCAGAAAGAACAGTGCCATAGTGGACTGGCCTCTTCCTTGCTATAGCTGCAAGACTGTTAATAGATAAGTATGTCATTAGACGAAAAAGAAAATGATAGAAATATAACTATACATTGTAACTAGAGATTAATCACAGACAAAAGAACAGAGCAGGAGACCAAAACGACAACAAATTAAATTAAAAGGAAGAATTAACATAACACACATTCACACTCGGGCTTATGAGGTTTGAACGAAGCAACAAGATTAAGATAAACTATATATTTGTTAGGAAAAATGTACTAGATACAGGATTCATTTTTCCAATTATCTAAGTATCAGGACAAGGTATCCAACAACAGTGCTTGAAACAAGATACATGGAACATGTAGTACAGATGAGATGACAACTGACTCCCAATTCCCCATACTTAATACTTATAAATATCTCGTAATGCCCCATGGCATCCCAAACTTTCTCATAGCTCTCAATAAACTGCTACAACATGATAACCATGCTTCTACATTCAACAGTTCAGTAATAGCATCCGTCCACATTATCTAATACAAGGCCCATTAGCAGGAAGATCCCATAGTGGTTCAAATATTTGGAGCACGGATATTTTATGCTACAAAGGCGTGCAATTTTGAAATAAAAGAAAAAAATAACATGTAATATCCCCGAAGGTCGGTGACACATTCATTTATTTCCAACTCGAAAGGTGCTACCAGGAACACCATTACAATAATTACCCAAAGGAATCAAAAAGTTATCACACCCAATGATATGCAGTCCATGGTGCACCAAGTCTTCAAAAACAACAACTTCCATCGTGTGCTGCATTCTAACTTCTTTATTTACAGGACAATAATCAACTCACTGCAATCACCCTAGTCATGATTTTAAATATCAGCCATAACTTAGTACATCAATAAAATCCTAACAGCAGAAGTCGATATACTTCAAATAACTTAGTACACATAAGCCATGACAGAGTTACATGTCTCCACCGCGCATGTCTGCATGCACAACCACAATTTAAAACCTCAACTCTAGTACAACTGCCAGCACATCCAATATCAAAAATAATAAATCTTGAAGAAAACAATTTAGATTTCACAATGACCCTGGAACGCTTTATAAAAACATATTTATCATTGCCATAATCATTATCTCCTTCTTAGAGAATTACAGCATAAAATCTTGAGCAATTCTTCTCTTATCTATAACTTAGAGAATAAAATTCATGAGCACAATTTATTGGTCAAGAAAGTTTAACATTCTCGACAGTCCTCTGTAAATCTAGATTTATAGGTGTAAAATCACTGCTACAAATATCATCTTCCTCCAAAGTTTCCCATCTTTCACTTTCAGAAAATCTGACCTGGTATGCCTGTCAAGGCTTCAAAACTGAAAGATCCAAATTCAAGACTCTATTTGTATTGATCATCACTGCGCTCTTCATACTATCTCAAGAAATCACAATGTATGAGCTGTTCTAGCCCATCTAGGAAGGAGCCCTTCTGGTAACATTAAACAACTCACAAAGATTCTGGGAATAGAATATTGACATAACTGATCAACATACAGACCATAATCAACAGACTTGAGACTTGTAGTACATAAATAAAGTCCTGTGTACTGCTAAACTACAGTCAATATAAAATAATAGACTTAGAAAGCAAGCAATCTCATGGACCCTTGAAACCATTACCAAAAAATGGAATCTCAAAGCAAAGAAGCCAACACAAACTGAAAATAGCATATACATGTTACACAGCAGAATATATGGATACCAAAATCCTCAGAAATGAGCCGAAGTCTGTATAACCAACCGTCGAAAGCATGCTTAATTTCTATTAAGTTCCATTCAAAGAAGATGTCGTTACTTATCATCCTCCCCAACAAGGAACCAAAAAGATGCAAATAGACAAGTAAATGTTGCACAGAAGCCTGTTTTGCCATAGGCCTACTTAAGGAGAACTATTAAATACCATTCCTAGTGCAATATAATCCCGGTAAACAACAGCAGTTGAAAGCTGAAATATAAAGCGCCTAAATGGATATGTCACCTTGACATCCCAACTGAAATTATTTTTTAAAGGTAAATGAGCTAGACATCAAGCATCAGAACATCCATTGCAAGTTCATAGCAATACAGTATCATAGTAAAATCAATCAACAAAAGAAAAGTAGAATAAAAAATTCATAATCATTCATCTTTCAACTCAACAAACCAAAACCTCATCAAAGTTCCAAATTTTTAGTAAAAGTAACAAAAACATCTATGATGATGAAACGCAATGCCATGCCTAAAAGGGTGCTTCTACTTCATGTAAAATATTAAACAACTAATGAAGCATACACTTTTACTTGCATAGTGTAACTACCTATGATAAACTCAGTGACATATCTTTGCAAGTGAGACAACACCTTTTTGTCATCTAATGTACCACAAAAAGACATCATGGCTACCAATAGCAAGAAAAAACATATACATAATTAGAAAAAAAAAAAAAAAAAAAAAAAGAAAACATCAATATCAATTTTAGTTAATTTTCTTGGCAATCAATCGACAACATGGCTTCCATTCTTGTCCCTTGTTTCAGAAACATATTATAACTGCACAATGTTCTATGTTCTCCATGTGATTATGTGCTGCTGAAAACTCGACACAAGTCCTTACATTGAACCTCAAAAAGACATTTGGTACTCAAAAAGGTTGAATTTTTGCTTCACATAGTTCATAACTTCAATTATTTTAAAAATTGCAACCAAATTTACATGGCAATTTATAGAGTTGCAATGAGAATTTGCTTAGTGGCCTCATTTCTAGAAACTTCTTTTTCCTGTTACAAGCACATCATAGCTTAAATTATTTCTTCAAGCTCCTGACAGATCAGTAGGAATGCAAGTGCTTATTTTATTATAAATTTATTATACTTAAAAGAACCTTGATTTGAATAATAACTATAAAAATGCAAGTGCTCTTTATTATACTATATATCAAGGCTTTGTGGATGGAGCAAGGTCTATGAAAGCCAAACTCTACCTTGCAAACTCCCAAAGCATGGTAATCAACTTCATATTTAGCTAATAGTCTAAAAGAGGAGAACCATCCAGTATATAGGCTGAGATTTCATTGGTAAGTAAATAGATAAAACTTCCCAAAAAGAATGCAAGGCTAGTAAGACAAGTAAGATGGCCAGTTCAAACCATAACAAATGGAGAAGAGAATTATAGAAGGTAATCCCCAGTTAAAAGAACTTTTAATTTCTTAAGGATTAAATGTGTATCAAATGTAACAGAACAATAATACATTTTCAATTTGGATATTATCAGCTGTATGCACATATAGTGCCAAAACTCAAACAACAGTAAAGTAAATGGCCCTTTAACAGTTTACAAAGCATAAACTGTCTTGCTTGACAACCCAGTCTCTCTCAGCACCTGGGATGACAATTTTACCATCAGTTAACCATAAGTATCACTGGCCACTTGTGCTGAAAAGTACCCAAACAATGAGAAAATTGTCTAGCCCTGTAACTCCCATTATCTGAACCATCATTCAGCAGTATCCAAGCCCTGATTCCTCATAGGAGAGCTGGTCAGCATGCTGCAATCACACCACAAACAAGCAGTTGAACTTGTACTACAACCTGTTTCCAAGCTTCAGTTATCCCTCCAAAATTTTCAACATAGTGTAAGTTTAAGGCAACATGTAGTTTACTCCCTATATCAATATGTAGAAAATTTTAAGGCCTTGATTAATCGGATGATGCTTGACAAATCAGTAACAGGAATATACAAGGCATGTTTACAGTTATTGAAATCAAATTTCAAGTCTGCATATGAAACACTAGAAATGTAAGTAAGTAGTTCATATCCTGCTTGGAATTAAGACAAGATCTAAAAAACAATTTGGCTGAAAAGATTTCAGATGAGTAAACAAAAGCACATTTACTCAGAGCATATAGACCTTCCACAATCTATTCTTGTTCCTTTCTTCACTTTTTCCCCGCCAGGGGACAACAGGTGTAAGGGGTGGGTGAAAGGGGAAACAAAATGGCATACCAATCCACAAGTATCAGAATATTTATTGGGTACAGAAAACCACAAAACAAAATTATACAGCCATATTAATGTCATAACCAGACCAAAAGAAAGTTCCAAAGTGACTACATTATCACATGATATATGGTATAATATGCATAATAAGTACACTATAAACGTAAGCATGCATAAAAAATCTAGGCATATTACAAACACTTACATCTTCAACAAAACATAGCATATGACCTTTGGAATAAAATAATGCATGCTAGGTGGATAAATGACCAGGTGAGATTTCTACCATATGCTTAGCTCTGCCAATTCTCTCTTCGCTCTCCTTTGCAGTTAATCACTATTAATCTTTGAGGTAAAGTGTGCAAGGTGATGGTATTTTTAATATGTTAGCAACTCTAAAGTCATATAACACTGTAAATATAAGACCAGAAACAGCTATATAGATTTCATAAGTTTCTTCCATAAGACAACAATATAATAGCTTCACTAGAAAATGTACTTTTTAAACCATTTAAATCATCTATTAAATAGAAACCAAATATTAAGTCAGTTAGCCCAAATGAAAACAAATAACAAAGACTAATAGAGTAAAACAGCGGATGGCAGACCATGTCTCAGCATAGCTGAACAAAGGGATTCAATTCGAAGTTATGGCCGTTGACCACAGAAGAAAATGTCAAGGAACTAATAAGGCAAATCAAACAATAAAATATGCAAAAAGAAAAGATAGCATCAATTTGAAAATTACCACATCCTATTCAAGTATTTATTGTTCAATTTTAAAAATTAAGGAGGCAAGAACTTTGTGATGTCCCAAAAGGTAAGATGGATAAAATGCAGGCCAGACTTTAAACACAAATGACTGTTCATTAACAAACCTAACAATTTAATAGCAAAAATAGTTATTCAAACTTGCAGCTCTGAGTAAAGAAATGTGATAATACAAAAACTTGGAAGGTCAACCCATACCAAAATTTCTTAAGACTACTGAAAATTTAGCTAAGGTTTTTAGCAACCATGTATGCTGAATTAAGGATCAGATAATGAGCGTTCACAAACTTATGAAAATGAGAGAAATAAAATATCGGTTTGAAGGTTTAAGGAAATAGAAAGCAAAAGCTAGAGAAAAACAGAAACACAGCTCAACTCTTACATATCTGAGTTTGATAGCAACTCAAGACCTTGCAAAAATGACCAGAAACACATAAATGGAACAATAAAGAATCATTTGTGTGCTTAAAAGCATCTATAATTTGTGGAAGCTTAAATATATCTGATGTATGTATAAATAGTAAAATGTAGCCTAGATATGCATTATAAGTTAGAGAAACACAAAACAAACGCTCTAACTCCTATAAAATGATTTCAAATTGAAAAAGGAAATAGGAAGGAATCTATGGAAAAACTAATCAGAAAGTATAAATGCAAGTATCGAGATAATTTAAGGATTAGTATGTGAAGCCTCACCAATTGACAACAGCAATAGTCAATGGACCAGGACAACTGCTGGGAATCTGTAATAAGTCTAATAGAATGCCAAGAGTCCGGTCTGCATCTGACATAAGTGCGACTGGATCCAAAACAGGATGGCCACCAGCCAGCCAAGAAACATTAAATAAGCGCCTACTTCCTGTGATAAGTAGAGCCAAATCAGCAGGCAATGACAGTTATTTGTTAAAAGTAAAATACAGAACTCAAAAAGGACATGCAATTGTGATATCATCTCATATAAAACTTCTATCTAAACTCTTAAAGGTCAGAATCCAATACCTTCAGTAACAAGTTTTTCAGAATCACTGGTGTCAGCTGTAAAAAGCAATATATATGTTTCCAAAAATTTCAATGACAGCAACTTTGTACCAACAGAACCAGGCTGCAGGGAAGTTAAAAAATATAAATAGAAAAGATTAGCAAAAGATTTCAAATGCTTAGTGATCAGATTATACAGTTCTACAAGCCCAGATATCTTCCAGTGTCCAAACTGAACCAGTTTTTTAGAAAGTCTAATAAATGCCTTCCCCAGAAGCCATTAAACATGGATGTCAACAAGAAAACTATAGTAGCTGTTCTTGATCAAGAGAATTCCAGTTTCAAAAGTAAATCTAGAATTTTTCTCATCAACAGCTTCTTCATCTAATCACACAAAAAGGAAGAACTTTCTACTATACAATCTGTTAATATGTAGAATTATCACACAAATATATTGCTTATACAGCTTTCAGGATGTACAGATTAATGAATTGATAATTTGTAACACAAATTTACTGTAATGAAGAACCACATCTTCTGAAAAGGAAGTGGGGGGCAAAGAAGATGACTTATAATCACCAGGACCAGGCATTATTTCAAAGGGGGAAAATTGCATTAAGTTAATTTTGCGAAGAGTATTATATACCTCCACTGCAACTGCAAACACTGCATCCTTGAACTTAAGCATCCATAGCCATAGTTCTTCTAGCCATCGATCCACTTTACCCCGCCGATGATACTGAAATTATTTACAAATGCAAGATTAAAGGAGGATAATAATGAGGGAATCCAGTCAAAATATATAAAGCTAAGTTTGATAAGGATGAAAAAAAAATGAGCAAAATGTGTTTCCAATAGCATATATTACAAATGACCAAATTAAAAAAAGAAAGAAAATTTGCACATTATTGCAACACCATTTAATTAAATCAAACCTACATTTAAAAAGCAGGCATTGTAAGTAAAACTAAAACTAATACCCAAAAATCAATTCACTTATAATCCAAAACCAAGATCAAAATAAACCGAAGGTGGTTCATATTTTCAGTTCCATTCCAGGAAGAGAGTTTTTCCTTTTTTTTTTTGTTTTTTTTTTTTTTTTTTGGGGGGGGGGGGGGTGAGAGGAGGAGGGAAGGGAAGGGGAGAGAGAGAGCGGAGACCTGCAATGCCATTTCCTCTAGAACACCACAAAAGAAATGTGTGCCACTAACAATAGACTGCTTAGCAATATCAGGATCAGTATCTTTCAAAAAAGCCACTAAGACAGGCATGAATATAGAACAGTGCTCCATTCCTTTCAAGCCAATTTCTTCAATTATCCTGCCAGCCAAGAGAAACAGAGCTTAATAAAACTCAAAGCATGCCAGGAAATTTCCAAAGCAACATCAATTAAATTTATCTACAGTAATCGGTATTAAAACAATATATCTCACAAATTGATTTAATTTACCGACAGTATTAAATCAAAAGCTTAATTTGAACAGAAAAGGGCGCCTGTGCATTAAATGCTAGCTATTTGAGAGGAACAAAACTAAACAGCATTTAAAAAGAATTAGCAAATTGCAAGAAATCAGAGAACAAATAAAAAATAAAGAGCATGCAATGTTAAATCACACAATGAGTACCCAAATTCCACACTTAAAACAGAAAAAAAAAATATCCACAAGGAATTCGATAAAAGTATAAATTAGGGTTTGAACTGACTCGACAAGCATTTTTCGAACGAGACTCTCATGTGAGAATTGGAGTTCGGTCAAGTAAGGGAAAAGCTCGGCAGCTGAAGACGGCTCGACTGACAATAGAATGTCCTTTGCCTGTCTTAAAGAAGAGAGCTTAACCGCCAAATCGCCATGGTTGTTCGCTGCAGTGAGAAGAGATAGCGCTTGGTCCCTCAAAGCCATGTCTGATTATAAATTGGTCAACAATCTACAGAGACAGTTTTAGGGTTTTGAAGAAGAGTGGTGAGCTTTCACCGGAAACAACATGAGCGTGGAAATCAGAGATTGAAAAACAGCGGGATTTTTCATAAAATAGTGATTTTTAGTGATGACTTCGTTTCCGAAGGTAGGGCTTTGTCAGTCATTAATATATATAGATGGATCGACACGGGTTTCAGTTTTGTGGATGAACCGTAGTTTACAGAAATTTTAAAGGCTCCGCGCTAACGTGCGCTGGTTGTGGTTATTGTTTGTAACAATATCTAAAGATAAAATAATAATTTAAGAGGAAAATCATTATCCTTGCTGTATTTATATTCTTATCAGTAATACCGCTGCTCCTTAGGGGTGAACAAACCAAATTCTATTAATGGTCTATTCGGTAATATTAATTGTTTTTAGTAACTGTTATAATTAACTATAAAACATTATATTAACTTCCTAAAGTTAAAATCGAACGTTATGTTACCAAACACTATAATAGATAAATGTTAAAAGCTACTTAGAGAATTATTGTTGCCGAACACAACCATTACCCATTAATAGTTGTTAGCTGTTATTTATTAGTTTTAATATTTAACTGTTAGCTATTTATTTTTATCTAATAGCTACATAGCTAGTTGTAGTAATTGTTAGCTATATAACTGTTAACATTGCACAAAAAGTTCTCTCATTCTCTAAAAATCGAATACTACAGTTAATAGAAATAAAATTTTAATTTGATCAAAATAGTAAATGATAGTTTAAAAATTATTGCTGAAGATAGTTTAATTTACTCAATTTGACCAATTTGATTCGTAAATATATATTGGGCTAATCTTAAGTTAAAGAAAATTAGATTTGTAATCATCCGTTAAAAATTAATCAAACTGAATTTTCTTTTTTATTTTAGTAATTTTGATTGTTTTTATTTCGTTTAAAATCAGTTTATCACAAATTTGGATTAAATACATCGATTAATTATGTTTTAATTTTTTTAATTTCAGTGCAGTTAATAATTAAAATTATTTCAACCAAAATTATTCAATTATATTTGGTTAATTCAAAATAAATCAATTTATTTATTTAATTAAAAGTATTATTCAAATGGGTTGAATTTGCTAGATACCCACCTCTATAATCCCTGTGTGAATAGAAACCCGTCGCCACGTGGCTTGACATCATTAACCTCAATTCTTGGAGGAAATAATTGTGATTTAATAAAACGGATAACCGCAGTAAGACGGAGATCATAATTAATTTCATGAATATTCCTACGTCATTTTGATTTATTAAGAGAAGACAGAGTATGTTGAGCAATATTAATTATTTCAATAGCTGTTAATTGTTTTAATAATTTTTAACTGTTTTAGTAGTTGTTAGATATTAATTGTTAGTTGTTAGCTATTTATGTATGGTTTAAAGTAAAATTGTTTAGTAAAAATAGACGTTTGATTAATTGTCTGAATTAAAATGCCAAAAAATTTAGAATATTGGCCATAGAATTGAAATTGAGTAATTAATAAAAAATAACAAGCGTTTTTTTTTTTCTTTTCTAAATTATTATCTTTTTTATTTCAATTTCTTCTATAACAAAAAATTATTTCTTATAAAATTAAAATGAAAATATGAGGAAAAAAATTCTTTTCTAATTTTCATTTAATTTTGACAACATACTCTTTTTTTTTTTTTTTTTAAGATATGCTCTTATCCTTGTTTTAAGACAATAGAAATAAAATATTTAAATAATTAAAATGGCATACATTTCTTTGAGATTTGAAAAAGAAAAATTAAATAAATAATAAGAGTACCAAATTCAAGAAAACATAGATAAGAGTGTAAATAATAAAATTTAAAAGGCTAAACTTTAAAGGATTTAACCCCTAACCTGTAACAGTTGTTACATATATTTTTAACTACAGTCAAAATACTAAAAACTGCCGAATAGGCTCTTTAGCGTTAAGGTCTAAAATTATTCTTTTTATTATTCGCATAAATTCACTTTTGTACATTTTTATAAAATTAATTTTTCTTTCATGACGTGCACTGCACGTTGACTTTACTCGTTATACTTATTTTAACTCGTTTAATTTTTTATTTACATAATATTAAAGTACAAGTTCTTATTTATATTATAATAAATACAATGATTAATTTATATTGCATTTTATCTACGCAATGAAATTTTTTTTTTTTTTGCTACATGTCTTGTACTCTAACATCTAATTGAAAAGAAACTGAAATTTATATTTCTCCATTTTAAAATAGCATTTTTCATATGTATTCTTTTTAAAGCACTAATCCTAACAAACATTATATTAATAATCATTATCTAAATTAGATTTGTGTTTTTTTTTTTTTAGTTATTCAAGTTGAGTTAATGTAGTATAAATGCTTAGGAGATTTTTATCTATTTAATTTATATTTGCTTTTGAGTTTGATTTTATTTAAAATACATACTTTAAATATAATAAGTAATATTTAATATTGTACTCATTATTTTACATTATTATTTATTTTGATTAAAAATAATAAAAATTAAGATGTATTTTTACTCGTTTAAAATTAACGATATAAACTATTTTTCTCTCTTTTAATAAATATACTTTATAAAATAAAAAATAAAAGACTATTATTTCAAAAAGAGTGCTAAAAATTTAAACTCGTTGAAAAAAAGAGTATTTTTACTCATTAAATTAAAAGCATATTTAAAGGAAACTAAAAATTTTACAATATCTAATTTTATATTTAACATGTAATGCCTTTATTCCAATTGTTTAAATATTTTTTCTTTACTAAAAATGACTTCAAAATGACATAAATAAATGTTAATATGTAACTTAAAAATCAATGCAAAAGCAATAATATTGGTAATGGAAAATCATCCAAAATTTATAAATAGATATATATGAGGTTAAACTAAAAAATTTTCAAAGCTGTATATTTATTTTAAAACAAATTAAAATATCAAAGGTCTAATTATCTTTATATATATTTTAAAAAATATTTTTAAAAAATACATCCAATTAAACCATATAAATAAATGAAATTCCATAAATTAAAAAATGAAATATTGAATAATAAGAGAGCTCTTGAATTTCTTCATCATTTCATCTTTAATATAGAAAAAATAAAAATGAAAAAGATAACAAATATGCCTAAATAGCCATTTTTTCATGAATTCAATTTTTTATAGCGTATTTTTAAATAATATTTCATTAGATTAAAAAAAGAAAAACTTTTTTATATGATATTAGTCAAATAAAACAATGTATAAATATTCCAAATAAGTGCACACCATCATCTCCAATATATTTAAAAATTTTATTTTAATTTCATTGTATTTAAATAATAGAGTCTAGTAGTAGAGTGTTTATCTATATTTTAAAAAATTCACAACAAAATTAATTAAAAAATTTTAAATTTTCAATATCTGAATTAAGGTTTTCAATATCGTGATTTCTTATTTATATTTGTCTCCCACAGCAAATCAAAACCAAAATTGTTGAATTCAAAAATTGATAAAGAAATTCAAGATCTGCTATATAATAATTATGCAGTGTCTGTATGTTTAGTTAAAATTGCTACTTTGAAATGCAATTAAAAACAAATTTACTGAAAAGGGACATAAGTAATAATTAGTTGATAATATTGCAAATTAATCCATAATTAAAATTTATTATTATCGTTTTAACTCAAAGTTGCTGCGTTTATAACATCAGTGAGAGGAGCACTCTGTGCCATCACTTTGCAAGCCATTAGTACAAACCATGAGAAACGCATTAATTAGGTAAATGCACCTGTCGTTTACTTCAAAGCAGAGTAAAAGAAGACAAAATCTTTACACTGCAAATCCAAACACAAATTGAAGACAAGGCTGGGAAACAAGTAACTCCATCACAAGCAACTGTCTATATGTACTGCTTGCACCTGCAATTTTGTGTAGTTTGATTTACAATACAATTGTTATAATTGTTTCCGAAGCATCTCCTTAATTGTAGATTTTGCTAAAAGGACTATATTAACTAAATGTCATTATTAAAAGAAAGAAAGGAAGTCCAAATTCAAACGAGTTATTTGAGTAGAATTACATACCTGAATGATGAAGCATGACCAATTCAATGAGCTCTTGAGCTGCTTGCTGCACTGTGATCCTTGCTTTCCTGTGATCCAATATAGACATAAGCTATGTGTATTATTTTTGGCCAATCCTCACCAATATCCCTTCTGCATCGTTCCTCCAGGATAGGACAATCTTGAATAGATAGATGTTGAAGGGAATTTAAATGTTGTAGTCCTTCGGGTAGAAATGTTAAATTTTGACATTCTGACAATGCCAATGATCGAAGCGAGGTAAGGTTGGATATCCAATTTGGCAATGCTTCTAGACCAGGACAGCCACGAATTTCCAAATTTTGCAAGTTAGTGACATATTGCAGGCCCTGTGGAAGAGATGACAGCTCTGGAAGGTTTAAAATGGATAAACTTCTAAGAGCAGATAAATGCTGCATATTATCAGGCAAATTAGCCAGTTTTGGACAGTACATGATGGTTAGATGCTCGAGTGATGTGAGGAATTGAAGTTCTGGTGGCAGAGATGTGAGGCTATTGCAATTCTCAATGGATAGAGACCGAAGAGATCTCAGACCTTGAATGTCCTCTGGCAAAGAGACAAGACTATGGCACTCAACAATCTCCAGTGACTCCAAAGAAGTGAAATTTTGCAATCCATGTGGCAAAGAATGGAGCTCCTTGCACCAGCGAACTGCCAAGGATTTCAGATTTATCAGGTTTACTAAACTCGGAGACATGGAACTGAGCTTTGGGCAAGAGCTAATCACTAAAGACACGAGAAGAGTATTGCTTTCTAGCAAGTTCTCCAAAAAAACCAACTCAGCAATTTCATCAATGACAAGAACAGTGAGGGAGGTTAGATTTGATGCTGACTTTAGTACCATATCGTCACAATTTCGTAGCTCCAGATGTTGAAGAAAGGGGAAACATGGCATGCTTCTTAGCTTCAAACATCTATTGATGATCAATTTGGCAAGAGAAGGAAAGTCCTCTCTCCTATTAAAACTCCACCAAGTTTCTAAATTGGGGAAATCTAGAAGGGTTAGCTCCACCAATGATGGGAATGCTCCCTCTTTTTGACCATAGAACTGACTGCCAATGCTTTTCACCGCATCCATTCCTTGCAAGTAAAGGACCTTAAGGAAGGGAAGTTCGCCCAGTGTAGGAAGATTTTCGCATCTTCTACAGTTAACCAAGATAAGCTCAGTTATATTTGGGATTTTAGAAAAAGATATCCACCCTGGAAACTGCATTCCTTGGTACTCTTTAACACTCAACTTCCTTAGATATTTATGTGGTTGTAGGCAATTGAGCACTTCCTCTACTCTGCCATCATTAGCATTGTTCCTGACCATACCATTGCGATCGCTTCCCCAAGATAGATCCAATGACTGGAGGTTTCTCTTTCCAACTAAGTCAGCTTTTATTGCTTGTTCTGGCTCCTTCACATGCTCCAAATGAAGAATATTCAGTTGCCCTCCAAGGTTCAGATTTCCTAGCTCGCTAATGCTTTCACCTCTCTCCCTTCCCACAATAAACATTGACAATGTTCGGAGATATACAAGTTTTCCAATTGATGCTGGTGTTCTGCTGAGCCTGTCACAACCATGTAGGATTAGATGCCGTAGCTTATATAACTTGGTTATGTCTCTTGGCAACTCAACAAGATCATAGCAACCAGAAAGGTTCATCACTTGTAAATTTCGAAGCTTGCAAACACTTTCAGGTAAGTTCTTAACATGTGTGTTAGAGATGTCGAGATACCTCAAAAATAAGAAAGAGGAAATTGATTCACTTAGTCTTTTAATGCCGCTACCACTTACATCTAAGACCCTCAAATATCTGAAATTTGAAAACACATTAGGAGGTAGCTCTCCGAGGTCTCCTTTTGGCAACAATAAGATTAGGGTTCGCAACTTCTTTGCTTCATACAGAGCTTCTGGAATCCTATGTGAGCTGAAATTACAAATCATGGAACAATGGCGGATTTGGGAGAAATTTTGTGGCATCCTGTCAATTTCCACCCATACATATTCACTTCCTGCAATAGATTGTGCCAGATCATGAATGAGATCATGCATTTGGCACTCAAGAATGCTGCCATTTTCGCCTCTGTGTATATCTTGAAAGAAAAACATCCACACCAAATCATTGAAGTACTCATTCCCAATAAACTCAAATGTTTTTCTCCCTTCAGGTGATTGAATCAAGCCTGCTGCTATCCAAAGTTGGATTAACTTTTCCTTTTTGATTACGTAATTTCTAGGAAATATTGAGCAAAATGCAAAGCATGCTTTCAAATGGGATGGCAAGTGACTGTAACTTAACCTTAACGCAGGTAAAATGTCAGTTTCATTTTGATATAGATCCCAAAGGTTACTATCCTGCACTAGAAGCCATTCTCTTTCATCTTTTTTGAAGCGCATCAGACCTCCTAGAGTCCTTGCAGCTAAAGGTACACCTCCGCACTTCTTCACTATTTGCATGCCAATTGGGAATAAGTTTCTATGCTTGTCTTCATCCTGACCAAAAGCTCGTTTCTTGAACAAACCCCAACAACAATCATCAGACAAACCTTCCAAATAATGAATATAAGCACTGCCCATTATAGATGCAACCTTTTCGCTCCGAGTAGTGACAATGATTACACTACCTTCCACACCACCTATTAATGAAGTTCTCAGTTTATCCCACTCATTCACATCCTCATTCCACACGTCATCTAGAAAAAGCAAGTATCTCTTTCCAATCAATAGTTCCTGAAGCCGAAATTGCAGTGCATCCATTTCGGAGAAGTCACACTTAACCTTTCTACCAGATTCTAATATAGACAACATAATTTTTTCCACATCAAAATCATCATTTACACATGCCCATATTTTCAGATCAAAATGTCTTTTTAACCTCTCATCATTGTAAACTATCTGAGCAAGTGTAGTTTTACCAATACCACCCAAACCAACAATGGACAAAACTGAAATACCACCTGGACTAAACCCATTATCAGCAGAGAGTAAAAGCTTAACTATCTTCTCTTTATCCTCTTCTCTCCCTAAAACTTCTGATTCAATTATAGAAGGCCCAGTGTGTCTTCTACTTCTACTACTTGGTCTAACAACTCGCTCTCTTAAATGAAAACTAGACCTCTCTTCTACCAGAGTTTCTAAATTTTCTCTAATCTGGGTTATTCTAGGAAACATATCAATGCGATTAACAAATTGTCCCAAAGAAGGGTGCAAGTTTCGTACCTGTCCAATAAAACCATCATAGTTTCCAGCTTGAATGGCTTCTGGAGAGAACTCGTCAAGGAAATCCTCTACATCAAAAGCAACTTGTTTAAGCTCTGCAGACCAAATCCTAAAAGCTCTGGTAGCTAATTGCTGCTCTTCTGCATCTTCAAGAACTGCTCTAATGGTCTTCAACTTATGGCGAAGTGCAGTGACCTCTCTTCCAAGACCAGACCGATTGGCTATTTCTTCCAGCAGTGGAGTGCTTAATTTGTCAAAAACCACTTGGAAAAGTGGAGATAAAATTATGTCTGCCATATAAAGGCAAAATAAGTTTGAGAAGGAACTGGGATCTAATTAAAGATTGAATCTTTGATTAGCTACAGTCTCTACCGCAGTCTTTTGTTGATAATATTTCTCTTCATTGTTTGGCAATATCTTGCAGGGGAAAGTGATGCGAAGTCGTTATATAGACTTTGGGCCACTTCCACTCTCGTGCAGAGCGGATGGAATAACTAAAATAATTGAGCGAAGATACTGCATGGGTTGATTAAGGAGCTTTTTCTTGGGAAAAATTGAAAAGAAATTAATCTTTAATTAATGGTTAAAAGAGAATATTGAGAATTAAGCTAACTGATATTATGCTCTTGTTTTGATCCAGTTTGTTGTAGTATTATGTATTTTATGGTTAACTTTGCAAAAATGAACAGAAATTAGATGTTATGTAAGCTTGGAATCAACCACTAATGCCTTATTAGAATAAGCAATCTCCTCAGTGATTAATAATCTGCCAATTATGTGTACATCTTAATATTTTATTTTACTTTATTTTTTTGGTTTTAAAGATTGTTCCTATTCCTTCTATTAAAAAAATAAAAAATACTACAAAATAATTATAAATTAAGTTCAATGATTTTTTGGTGTATATAATGTTTTTTCTTTTTTCATCTAAAGTTCTAAACTACAAAGGAAAGCCATTTAAAGTTAATCGAGACCAGGCCATTTCAGTTGTGGAGCTACACGCAGGAGGCCGTTTTTAATGGCCAATAGTAATCTCTTTGCCTTTTCGCAAGAACGACACACGACCGACATTTTGTGCGAACAAAAACTCGTCACCTAAACAAGGGGTTCTAATTATGCGACGTGATATAAGCTCTTCACGTGGTCGTTCACCAGCACAACTGCCGTTTTATGCAGATAAATTATCGTCAGAACTCAAACGAGACGATAATTCAAACAGATAAATTCTCCTGCGACAGACAGCTTTGTTTCCTCTAAAAGTTGTCGTCAACTGATAAAACGGCGACTTTGCCATAAAATTAAAAAAGCCCTTTGATTCCTCTCCTTGCTTCCGCGGCCCTCCTTCGCAACCTTGACCCTTGCAAAGGCAAACTGCTAAATCAAAATTAAAATCAAAATTAGGGTTAGGGTTCATAAAAGAGGGGTAAAATGGAGGGATGGGATCCAAACACTAAATCCACATTAACACAGATCCCGCTACTGACAACCAAAGCCGGGCCAAGAGACGGAGCTGCATGGACACAGAGGCTGAAAGAAGAGTACAAGGCTTTGATCGCCTATACTCAAATGAACAAGTCCAACGACAATGATTGGTTCCGTATCTCCGCAGCCAATCCCGAGGGAACACGTTGGACCGGCAAGTGCTGGTATGTACACAACCTCCTTAAATACGAGTTTGATCTCCAGTTCGATATACCGGTTACTTATCCATCTACTGCTCCGGAGATCGAGTTGCCTGAGCTCGATGGCAAGACCCAAAAGGTCATTTTTTTTCTGGTTTTATGATGATGTTCCTTTCCTTTCCTTTTTTAGGTGTTTAATTTGGCTATTTTTTTAATTTAGTTTATTTTTGTGGCGTTTATAGATGTATAGAGGAGGAAAGATTTGCTTGACTGTTCATTTCAAGCCACTTTGGGCCAAAAATTGGTATGATTATTTGTTAATTTTTATGTTTGAAATGTATGTCAAATTGGTTAATTGGATATTTTTTGAAAGTTATGATATTTTCAGGTGTTAAAAAGAGGTTGAAAGGAACAAAATTTTGGCAATGTGAATGATAGCTTCTTTTTTGATAGGGATACGCAGAATATCTACCTCCTTAACCTCTATATGCATAATCCAACTGACTGGCATAATTGACTTATGTTTTTATTTTTGTGTGTGTGGAATGTGAAATATAGAGCATGGTAGTGTGAGAGAGCTTTTATTATTTTTTCTTTCACTTGTTTATAATAGCGGCTATTCGAAATATTGCATTACTTGTTTCATTTGATACTGTGTTTATCTTCATTTGCACATTTGATTTTTTGAGAATTTATTATGTCAATGAATTTTAGATCATCGTCACTTTTAGGTTGTATTCGTCAATTCTTTAGTGCTTCTCTAGCATGTATCAGTGTGTCGGGTGTGCTTGCTTGTGCTTCCCTCCACAGTGTTTTCGCAGGTGTACTGGCCAATTATAAAGTTCTGATCTAGGTGCCATAGTCACCCTCTTCCTAGATCTCAAATTGAATTTTGCATTATGACTTTATATGTGTAACTCATTATACAATTTGAAGAATGAAACTCTCCAATTTCATTTGATGATTAACAATTTTGCTTCACTGCTTGTGCTTTCTTTTTGAAATGTTGTTTATATTTTTCATTTGGTTGAATCTTTGCTTTTCTCTAATAAAATTACGTAACAACAATATTTTGGATCTTGCCTGATTTGGCAGTCCTAGGTTTGGCATAGCACATGCGCTTTGCTTGGGTCTTGCTCCATGGCTAGCAGCAGAGGTTCCAATTCTGGTCGACTCTGGCATGATTAAGCACAAAGATGATGCTGCTTCAGCCAGTGAATCATAATCATGTTATACAACATCCTGGCTGTAAAATGATGCAGCAGTTTCAGAGTTGTTAGCCTGGTCAGAGAAAATAAGCCTGAGGCAAAAGTGTGCCATTAACAGGATGTTTATTTACATACAATTTATCTGCAGTAACTAGAAACTAAAAATAAGTTTCACATAAATGACATTCATAGTTTTGAAATGCAGCCACAATCTTTACAATATTTTCCTTTGCAGCCACAATCCTTACAATATTTTCCTTCTCAACCAGAAATCTGTTCTTTTAGTTGTATGTTTAAGCTCAGGAACTGGCTCCCTGTTCAAAATACCAAAGAGATGGGAAAGCAAGTGGTGGCATGCTAATTAAAATTGGGCAGTTGATTACAGTTATTCTGTTTAAGGTAGTGAATGCTTCCATACAGATGCGGCACTAACTCGGTTAAGCTGCACAGGTATTCTTTGCAAGATCGAGCAGTATAACCGAAACAGTTACTCTCGATTTCTTCAAATAGTTGATGTTGCTGAATATGGAAATAATTCGATCCAAGTTCTATTTTTTTTTTTGAGTGGAATTTGATCTAAGTTCTATAAGACTGAACACTGTGAAGAAATTATGAGATTCCAACAAAGATGAGAGCCACAATTGAGTTAAACTTTGTTTGGTTGCTAGTAGAACTTGGAAAAGTAAATATAAGACGGAAACTGAATTTTTTTTTATTTTTAGAGTTGAATTTAGATGTAATATAGGGGGAAAAAAGCTGAAATTATGATTTTTCCCCCTAATTTAGAAAATGGAAGTTATATGTTTTAATTAGTTATTTATTCGAGATTTGATCACAAAGATTGTCCTTTTCTTGATTTATTGAGAGGCTTAACGTGCTAGAACAAAATTATAAGATAAATAATAGGAACAAATCTGGTTTGATCCACTAATTCGGTAAAATTTTTGTGGTTGATAAAATTCAAACTCGAAATTTCTAGTTGATTATATAAAGTGAAAAGATTAATAAATTCACGATGTATCAATAAAGATTGTCCTCTTTTAAAAAATTAAAATGGGATTATAGTTTCAGTCAAATGAAAAAAATAATCTATTTTTATGCGATGGAGGAAACAGTATAATATGATCTTTTTCCCAGGTTAAAAATAGTTTTAAATTAAATGAATAATCCAATGTAATAGATACTCTATTTATGACTTTTAAGTTATTATAAATGGTTTTTTTAAACCAAAATACTATTCTACTTATAACATTAATTTTATTTAAAGTAATATAACTAATTTAGCAAATGCATTCTTATATCGATACAAATGAATAACTTTTCTGCTCGTAAATGAAATATTCCAAATATTTCTGAAAATTCTTACACCCGTTATGTCAAAATTTTTGCTACTTATAACATTAAATTTTCTCGATTTCTATCTGGATAAAAAGTTTCATAGAAGTGTTATATTTTTATAGCATGTTCAAGTTCAATACAAACAATATTAAATAAATAGAAAACTTTAAATGAAAATATTTTTCTAACTTTTTATTCTTCACTCTCCAAATCTAGATGTTTTATTATTATTATTATTATGAATAATACTACATCTGTTACACAATATTTATCACATTTTAGAAAATAGTTTGTTCCAAAATACTTGTTATATTTATGATTTCAAGAAGTAATAAATGTTTTTTTTTTCATGTTTATACTTTGTATATGACCAATAATTATTACTTCAATTTAATGGTTTTTTTAGATAATTAGTAGTATTAAATTAAGAGTAATACATTGAATTTACTCAATAATTTATTATAACTTAGACAAATTTAATGATTTTCTTAAGAAACTTGAAATTTATTGCTTTTGTGTTTGTATACTTTAACTCATCAAAATAAATAAATAATTTGCTCAAACAAACAAAGGATTACTTGTATTAGGCGTCGATTAATTTTTGACATTTATGTAATTTTAATCATACAAATATTTTATTGATATTGGAAAAGGAATTTATAAAATTATTAAACAAATCCCTTTCAAAAAAAAAAAAATTATTAAACAAATCATATTCTAGAAATTAACTTTGCTTTTGAAGGACTGGCCAAACGCCCAGTTAGCAGGTATCACGTCAAGAGCTGTGACGGAACGCCCGTCGATTGCATGGACTGCGAACGACAAGCTCTGCCCATGCAGATTGCTTAGGCTCTGCCAATTAGCCCCCCAATTCCTCGTCAAGGATTCCCATTTGTTTGATCCTGACGCTTTCATCCATACCTGTGAGATCTCTCCAGTTCCTCCTACATTTGATATTAGCACTAGCTCAAAGTTGCTCTTTCCAGTTACCGTAAATCTTAAGCCTCCACTTCTGGTGCATGGAATCCTATTCGCCAAATCAAAGCAACCACAAGTTAATTTAAAACTAGTGATGGAGTTATTTGGCAGAGAAATTAATTATTTAGAACGAACTCACTTTCTATAGTGAACAGGTACAATCCCAGCTTTGTAATGGGCAATAGCTTCAAAGGCAGGCGTAGACATGTCAAAATGTTGGAGTGGAGGGTTGCACCATCCTCCCTTGTCATTAGGAAGACTGGAATTTGGTGGGCAGAAATTTGTAGCAGTAACTGTAATGTATCTCCCCTTGATGCACCATTGAGGGTCTTTGGCAGAATCACAAGTAATCTCATAGCACCCACCGCAGGCCGCACCATTCTTGAACAAAGCTGTGCTTAAAGCTGTGTTTTTGAATCCATACCCATCGGTATTAAGATTTGCATATCCACAAGCACCGCCAGTACCTGGACCATAGAAAGTGGCATGGGCATGCTGCCAAGAAAGTGCTGCTTCTACATTTGGTTTTGTGGAAAAAAACCCTAGCAACATGAAGATAAAAGGCATCACCATTTTGTCTGATTTCTTCTCAAAAAAAGATCAGTAACAATATTTTTTTGAACAGTGTATTTGATGATGATGATGATAATATAAAGATGATGGCTATTTATAATAAGAAGGAGTGCGATCAACCAAGCCTTTCAATTATTGCAAAATCATAATTCAGTTCAGTAAACCAACTTCCTTTGCCATCTGGAATTCTCCCTTAATTATGATGATTAACCCTAAGTAAAATATCATTCCATTTAAAGATTTCATTGTTAAACACCAAACCATTTCTGGCTCTCCAAATCTGCCAAAGGGTTGTACTGTTTTTAGTAATATTATTATGAAAAAATCCTTATTTTCATTGGTTCGATTTATAGATAGACGTAGACCGAGTCTAAGTAACTCTAATCCTATTTTTATAAATGTAAATTGAAGTTTCTTATATAAGTTTTTTTTGAAGGATTGATGGGTTTGAATAGATTTTATGTTTTTTACTGTTTTATTTTAAAAATTCAAATGAATGTATCTCAATTCAAAAGTTTGTTTGCAATTATAATTTATCGATTTAAAATTAAAGATAGTAATGCTTTTTTTAGATAGGTAAGAAATTAATTTCTAATTTTTTTTTTCTACACCTTCATTAATCTTCCATCTCTCTCCTCTTATAGAAAAAAAAAAAAAAAAAAAAAAAACTAGAAGTTATTTTTAAGAAACATTAAAGATAGTTACACTCGTTACAAAATATTAAACATTAAACATAGAAGTTATTTTTATAGATTGGTACACTCATTTTGTAACAATATCATGAATATATTTATTCATGAGATTCTAAAATTTTTATTTTATAGATCGTTACACTCATTGTGTAGTAATATCATGAATATATTCATTTGTGAAATTTGTAAATTCGAACAGAACTTCTATTTATATTCATATAGAGATTCTTCTGATTACTCGAATGCACCAACTAGTTGTAGTTACAAAATTATATTAATAGTCTTACTCAAATTTTCTTGATTCCCATCATGATAAAAAGTTTTAATAAAGTGCTAGTTTCATAGCATGTTTAAATTCAATACAAACAATATTAAATAAATAGAAAATCTTAAATGAAAATAATTTCCAACCTTTCATTCTTGGCGCTCTCCAAATCGAGATGTTACATGATTGTGAATAATTTATTTACAATATTTTTAAACTTTAATTCTCGAAAAATCAGGTTTTAAATTTAACAACCTCAATAATCCAAAGCATTAACTTTTTTTTGTAAGAGATTCAAAGCATTAACTTTTGATTAAAGTGCAAGGTTTAATTTTGCCTGCATTAGCAAATTCAAATTGGAGCTTAATTTCCTGCTTTTGTGTTCGTGTGCAAAATGAATAAATAAAAAAATTCTACTCAAACAAACACATTATTACTTGTATTAAGCGTCAATTAATTTTTGACATACAAATGGTTTATGGATTCGAGAAAACGATTTTTTTTTTTTTTTAGAACAGCAAAGAAAATAAGATTTTATTAGTGAAGATTAAGAGAAAGGGTAGGAAAAACTCCACAACACTAGGAACTACATCCAACCATCAGGCTTTCCTGAAAAAGGAAATTATTTATATATATATATATATATATATATATATATATATATATATATAATTCTAGAAATTAACATTGCTTTTGAAGGACTGGCCAGACGCCCAATTAGCAGGTATCACGTTAAGAGCTGTGACGGAACGCCCGTCGCTTGCATGGACTGTGAACGACAAGCTCTGCCCTTGCAGATTGCTTAGGCTCTGCCAATTAGCCCCCCAATTCCTCGTCAGGGATTCCCATTTGTTTGATCCTGACGCTTTCATCCATACCTGTGAGATCTCTCCAGGTCCTCCTACATTTGATATTAGCACTAGCTCAAAGTTGCTCTTTCCAGTTATGGTAAATCTTATGCCTCCACTTCTAGTGCATGGAACCCTATTCGCCAAATCAAAGATAGAGTTATTTGCAGAGATTTCTCTTCCTTTAATTAAAAATAATGATAATGAGTTATTTAGAACGAACTCACTTTCTATAGAGAACAGGTACTATTCCCGCCTTGTAATAGGCAATAGTCTCAAAGGCAGCTGTAGACATGTCAAAGTGTTGGAGTGGAGGATTGCACCATCCTCCATTATTATTGGGAAGACTGGAATTTGGTGGGCAGAAATTTGTAGCAGTAACTGTAATGTATTTCCCTTTGATGCACCATTGAGGGTCTTTCGCAGAATCACAAGTAATCTCATAGCACCCACCGCATGCCGCGCCATTCTTGAACAAAACTGTGCTCAAAGCTGCGTTTTGGAATCCATACCCATCGGTATTAAGATTTGCATATCCACAAGCACCGCCACTACCTTCACCGTAGAAGGTGGCATGAGCTTGTTGCAAAGGAGTTGCTGCTTCTACATTTGGTTTTGTGGAAGAAAGCCCTAGCAACATGAAGATAAAAGCCATCACCATTTTGTTTGTTTTCTTCTCAAAAAATTTTTTTGAAGAATGCATTTGATGATAATAATATAAAGCATGATGGCTATTTATAATAAGTAGGAGTACAATCATATCTTTGCATTTGCAGATTTCATTTGTTAAACATCAAACCGTTCCTGGCTCTACGTAATTCTATATTTTATATATATTTTCGGGGAGTTTTATTTTCTATTTTCAATCAAACAATAAATTTTATAATATATTTTTTATAAATATTAATAAATTGTATTTATTTTTTGTAGAATAAGTTACTTATTGTAGAAAATAATTATAACCAATCAAATTAAAGATTTATTAAAATAATAATTAAATATATTATATTCTCATCATATAATAGTATAATAAAACCAATTAAAATTAAATATCTTTGTTTTTCCAACCAATAAAATTAAATCCTTAAAGATGTTATATTCTTACCATATTTAATATAACATTATTTAGTATATAATATAATTTATTAGTTTATTCAATAGAATTTAGATTTAAATAGAAAATTTATATAACAATCAAAATTGAATTATATTTATTTTTTTCAAATCAATCAAATTAAAAATATTAACGATATTTTTATTGATCCATAAACTTAGTAAATGTATTTTTACTAGCTCCAATTTTCTTCCTACCAATTTCACTTTTATGTATTCACTCTGTCCTAAAATATAAGTCGTTTAAGATTTTTACACCGAGATTAAGAAAATAATTAATTCTCCTAAATTATGACAAAATCAAGATTAATTTGACCAAATTATCCTATATCTCAAACAAGAGTTACTTTGTAAAGATAGTTATTGTATTTAATGTAAATAAGGTTAATAGTGGAAAAATGTCATTTACTACTCAAAAAAAAAAAAATACTAAAAACAATTTATATTTTAAGACAAAATAAATACAAAAAATGACTTATATTTTAGAACAGATTGAGTATATTACAGACATATAAAAAATATTTATTGTAAAGAAATAAATGGAGTTTTAGATTTGCCATTGCTTTGCACTCTGCGGAAGGAAAAGTGCCATCACTTATGATGTAACATATTATTTATGGTAAATACGAGAATTAATTGATATAGTTGATTTTTTTCCTCTAGAGTTGTCAAGTACAAATTGATTTTTCCATATTTGATTACAATATTTATCTATTAGATTATAAGAAATTTAATACTCTTTGATCAATACGTTGATTTGCCATTGCTTTGCAATCTGCGGAAGGAAAAGTGCCATCACTTAATGGATGCAACATATTGTTTATGGTAAATATGAGAATTAATTGATATAGTTGATTTTTTCCTCTAGAGTTATCAAGTACAAATTGATTTTTCCATATTTGATTACAACATTTATCTATTAGATTATAAGAAATTTAATACTCTTCTATCAATATGTTGATTTTCTATATTTGGTTGCAACATTTCTCAATTATGTTTGCGAGAAATTTAGTATTCTTCAATGAGATTACAAATTAAAGAGGAGTGAGGTGAGGTTCAAATCCGGACATAATGATATATATTTTGATTGTAAGGTCAGGACCCTAGGGTACAAAAAAAAGTACATTTGACCATTCAGACACATAATGTCTCATTTTTAATTATAAGTGGAAAATTACACATATGAAGACTTGATTTTATGAAATTCATATGAATTTTGAATTTTTTTAAAATTTATATTGGGTACATGCTAGATATGCCCACGACTTCAGAACCACTAGTTTTGGTTTCAAAACCACCGATTCCAGTTATAAAAAATTAGAACCGAATATTATTACCATATTTTGTATATACCATATAATGCATAATATAATTACTTATTTTTTCTAATAGAATATAAATGGAAAATTAATATGACGAATCAAATTAAATTACCTTTATCTTTTCAACAATCAAATTAAAATCTTTAATGATATTTTTGTCTATCCATAAACTTAGCAGAAACATTTTTTTGGGAATTGTAATATTCCTCACATCCATAAACAAAGATTTGTTATTGCTTTGCACTTTGTGGAAAGGAAAATATTGTTATTTGATGGATAAACATGTTGCTTGTGGTAAATTTATGCACAATTAATTGATATAGTTGATTCTTTCATGTAGAGTTGTCAAGTCCAAGTTGATTTTTCTATATTTGATTGCAACATCTATCTATTGCCTTGTACGAAATTTAATACTCTTCAATCAATATATTGTTATCTGCATTTGGTTGCAACATTTCTCCATTAATTTTGTGAATTCTTCAATGAGGTTCCACATTAAAGAGATGCGGGGTAAGGTTCAAACTCGGACGTAAAAGATTTTTGTTTTGGTTGTTAATTCAGGATTTTATTGGTTTATTAGAGTACAAAAAAAGTGTCATCGGCCATTTTAGACACGAAAGCTCTCATTTTTGTTAGAAAAATTTGACACAAGTAGAAATTTACACATATGAAAGCTGAATTTTATGAAATTGAACGATTATATATTAAAATTTTATATGGATTTTGAATTTTTTTAAAAAACTTTATATTCAATACATGCGAGACCACGATTCCAAACCGTATTGTCACGAAACTTTTTTTGTTATTGCTTTACACTTTGCAGAAAGAAAAATGCCACTATTTGATGGACACAACATGTTGCTTATGGTAAATACATGCACAATTAATTGATATATATGATTCTTTTGTTTAGAGTTGTCAAGTATATATTGATGGTTTCATATTTGATTGCAACGTAAAACTATTACCTTGTAGAAAATTTAGTACTCTTCGATCAATATATTGTTATCTACATTGGTTGCAACATTTCTCCATTATTTCTGTAAGAAATTTAGTATTCTTCAATGATATTACAAATTATAGAGGAGTGAGGATAGGTTCAAACTTAATCGTAAATGATTTTAGTTTTGGTTGTTAGGTCAGGCTTTATTAGCTTATCAGGTTTATAAAAAAAGTATCATTAGCCATTTTATACATGAAATGTCTCATTTTTATTAGTAAAATATGATACAAATAGAAAATTACACATCTAAAAGCTAGAATTTATGAAATGCAGTTATTATATATTAAACTTTATATAGATTTTGAATTTTTTTAAAATTTATATTGGGTATATGCTAGACCACAGTTTGAAAACCACCCGTTTCAATTATTAAAAAATAAAAATAAAATAATAATAATAATAATAATAAAAGATGAAACCAAATAGTATTACCATCTTTTATAACTTACATAATATATAATATAATTTGTTATTTTTATCCAATAGAATAGATACAATATAATTTCGTGTGCAGATTATAACAAAAGTCTTGCCTTGCTTGATTTATACTAAGCATTTGGTATCCATTTCCGTCGAGCAAAATAAGACAGACAAGAACAACTTAAAGGCCAGCAAGTGAAAAGAAAATCAGTATGCATGAGGTTTTTGAATCATTTGGGAACCAAATATCATTGGAATGCATCCTTAAAGGAACATTGGTTTTTCAAATTAGCAAAATGTTACATTTTATCCACACCGTAGATTGGATTTGGTAGTAAACCCACAACCTAAAGCAAAACCCTACCAAGGTGTGAATTAAAGGCAGGCAGGTTTGATCAATCAAAAATTGCCACTTCCTATTAATACGGTACTGTCATTCATGAAATGTACTTCTCCTGCTGCTCTTGAAGTACCTTCGCTGAAGACTTGGCATCAAGATATAATGCACTTACTTCCTCAAGATCCGCCTGTACGTTATGCCAACAAATGGTAATGAAAATTACATTTCATTTGACAATTTATCGCCTTCTTAAGTGTGAATTTACTGCAAACAATAATAAATGCTACTGGTTTATCGATACAACACTTACCTTGCAAATGTTGTCTCGCCCATTCATTTTTGCGACAATGCTGGCAGGTGATAACAGCTGAACTGCATGCCTGAAGTGGACAAGAAAAGAAAAATACAAAGATCAAAGTGCATTTAAGATAATAAATGGAATTGATTTGCAGCACATAATAAGTTGTATTTAATCCAAACCTTAATGATGAGCGTTGACCAATCTCTCCAAGAAATGCCAAACTTTCCTCATCTACAATCAGCTCCTCTACTTGTGCACGAATTGCTAAAATCTGACCAAACAAGAGTCCATCATGTGGTGCATTTTTGAGAAAATGAAAGAACTTGTGATGATATCAATATTCAAGGCTTGAACCTGTATCATTTCAGCTGGACCATAAATCTGTGTTCGGATGATCACCAATCGGTCCAACAAGTCAACAGGAATGCCATGAGGGCTATTCATGTCTGTACCTCTACAATCAGCAACACTTCATTTCAGAAATTAAGGCATTGTTAAACAGAAGCAGACACGCAAAGGCAATTTGTCATCTCAAAACGAACCCTAAAACATATTCATCTATCTCTGTGAAATATTACTGAACTAGACATCCATTCATGCTACAAAATTTGGTTTCTCAAAGTATAAGTTGTTTCTTCCCATTACCACACTTTATGCATTATTCGAAAACACAGGGGAAAGAAACATTAAAAACAACAGGTAGAAATAAGACAGACTGTCATTGGATAATCATAAGTGCTATGCCACAAGCACATGGTTGAGTTACATTCACCGATTCAATGTACAGGCAGATCTTGAGAAATGCAAATAACCACTTCGTCCTTAGCAATAACAGTAATAAATAACAAATTGAAGAGCCACCAAAAGGGGGAAACAGGATAGTTAAATGTGAACAAGCTTGGTCTCACCACCATAGTGCATAAGGAAGCTTGTTCCAGATACCATAGTACATAAGGAAAATATACACACATATTCTTCATACCTGACATTACATATTCCTCTATTTGTAGCAAATATTACTATTGGAGACAATGAACTTTCCAAAGCGCGATTCAAGTATGAAAAGCACTCCATATCCAGCATATGTACCTATTGATTGTAATTTCAGAAACACAAAAGAAATTTGCAAATGGATAAGATGTGGAAATGATTTGAGAAACAAAGAAAAAAAGATAACCTCATCAATGAATAGAACACCAGGGACAAGCTCCGCAACACCTTCATCAATATATCGATTAACAACCTGCCATCAATAAAGTTTTTCAGCAACATGTTCCTTTATAATTAGAAGTTTGGAAGCCTGAATATTAGGAACACAGTAGAGCAAGCCACCTCTGATAAAACCAAATTAAATATTTACAAACCAAATATGGAGAGTTATTCATTAGTGCTTAAAACACAAAGATAATATTAAATGTACTGTATTAAGATCTAAGATTCCTAGAAGGTCGTATTGTGAATAAATTGTGAACTAAGTCTGAGCATTTCCTAAGTGGCAAACCTTGCATATAACCTTTCCAGTAGAAAACATTTTGTGTGAATAAATATCTCTGGTATACGCAAAAGAGTTGAACCTTATTGATTTCCTGTCGCAGCTTGTCAGTAATTTCTGTTTTTCTGGGCTTCATCATTTGACCCATTAAAGACAAAATATCTTGCCCACCTTGAGGTCTTGCATTTGCAGCATCTAGATCATGTAAGGTTACATCCTGATGACAAGAAAATTATAAAGGTCAGAGCAACAAATTCATAATCCACCTGAGTTCCTATCTTTTAGATGACATATCCTTCACAAGGTGATGTCAGGCCAGTTAAAAGTACCGCGACTTGCCGCCAACAAGACTTAATGAGTGTATGGAATGAAAGATATATGAAGAACTTCTCCCAGAAAAGTTGAGAAAAGACACCTGAACTATTTCCTTCTTTTTGTGAACCTCTCCCTTAGGAAGTGGGACATATTCTTCTGCTTCAAGGTCAAATTCAGTAGCAAAAGCATCACTTCTACCCACCCTTTTAACTGCTCCACTATTTGCTTCAATGTATATAACATCTCCAACAGCTACCTGCAAATTGTATGACAAAGGTATTGCAAGGGACTAAATTGAAAAGGAAAGAGTAAATAAAACGAAAGCAGCTTAGCACAAGAAACCCAATGAGAATAAATGAATGACACGAGTGCACTTCCACAATTAGACAAAAAAGAGCAGCAAGCTTACACATAGCTCATAACAGTCTTATACATATAAATTAAGATGCATAACAATTGAACATCCAAAAGCAATATACTAGAACACATTACCTTCTCCTTGATTAAGGCATCATAGATGGTTGGGTCCAACTTTAGTTGTTTTGTTCCTTTGACAGTTTTGAGCCCAATAATTACATGGCTAATGCTTTTACCATAGCCACCTGTGACACTTTCAGTCTCTTCTGGCGAAAGTTCAGTCACCTGGAATAAGACTGGAAAAAAATCACAAACTGGGACCAACTTAAAATGTTCTTAAGATGAAAATGATGATGATGTTTTGACAAGGAACTAGAGCAACTTTAACTTGCCTCTCCCTCATAGACCTCTTTATTTTCCTTGATACGTAGACCAATTGCCCTTCGAAAATTTTCCATTAAGACTTCAGTTTTCTTCACTTCTGATGAGTACACTTCTGATCCCACCATTGGACAAAATGGAACCTGAAAAGAAACAACAACTGTGTAAGTTAACCATTTGAAATCAAAACTCTAAACCTATCCAAAGCTCTTTAATATATAAGGAATTCTTTTCAGAAACATAAGAAACTAGTGTGAATATTCAAAAACTTATGAAGGAGAAAAAAATGTTAGTTATACCTTACTGCCAAGTTCATGGGATATTCCAAGGGCCAAAGCTGTCTTTCCAGTACCAGGAGGACCAGCCAGTAAGAGAGCACGGCCAGCCATCTTCTTCTGCCTTATCATATCAACTACAAGACCAGCTGCTTCTCTTGCCTCCATTTGACCCACAAAGCCAGAAGCCAACGGTATTGCTTTTCCACTGGGCTAGAAAAGAAAAGATCCAGAATGACCCAAAAGGTGATAAAGCAATCAAATAGAGTTGAGTCCATGAAATAATGAAATGAATTCAATAACCTAATATATATCTTACATATCAATTAACTATCTTGGCCTACCAATTTCTATCATTATATCAACGTAGAAGCTGGAAAAATCAGACGTTCGAAACCCATTTGCAAGTTTTTATTTACCAAAGGCATGCATTTCCTTAAAAGTTTGCATTCAAAAATTACTATTAAAAACAAGAACCTAAGATTATAGGAGATATAGAACAAAGGATATATAGAGATACCTCTACTCCAAGGCCTCTGATATGAGTGTGAGTGGCGACTCTCTGTTTTTTTGCTGTGGATTGCACCTCTTCTATCTTCACCTTGTCCATCTATCTCTTGGGTTTTACTCTCTGTGTAGTTTATGTCTATTGTTCACAGCCACCCGCAAAATGCACAGTGAAAGAAATTTCCAATTTCCACAATTCCTGATTTCTGAGAAAATCGAGTACAGAGAAAATCTAAAGTGAGACATATTTAAGCTTTTTAATAGTAAAAATATAATTTATAAAATTGCGAAAAACTCACAATACAAAGAGTATCATAAAAACCCATTACTTGAGTTCCATAAATAATCAAACGAAAAAAGACAATACAACTGAATGAGGAACAAAAAAAAGAATCACAATTATATAATTAAAGAAAAAAATCACAAATTAATCATGAAGAATAATCAAGAACACAAGACTGACAGCAGAGAGAAGACAAGAGAAATTAGAGTTAGGGTTGAGATTTGTTACCATGCGATTGAGGGTTTTGCAGGAGAAGGATGGTGGGTAGGGAAAGTATTCGGAGATGCGTGAAGGAGAAAGAGAAATAGGGTTTAAGAGTGTTTTCTACTGTTTTTTTTTTTTTTTTCAAACTGTATTCTACCATATAACTTTAAGTAATAGGAATACTCGAATTTTGAGGTTCTCACTTCTCAGCAAGCAATTTTTCAAGGCTTGATGAATTTTTAATAATATAAGGGAATAGTCATCGAAAAAAGTTAAAATTACCCGCTACCATCCCTGAATCCGAACCCTAAACCCGAATCAAAACTTAATTTTATAAATTTGATCGAAGCTATATAGATTAGTTTGGGGTACATAATTAATTAATTAATTTTCATTATTTCCATTATCAATTAGTGAATCAAATGTATATAATTTTGTGCATGCCTTACAATTAATTATCATTAAAAAAGGATCTTGAGAAAAATTATATTAAAATAAGCATGAAAAATGATTCTGAGGAAAAAAAATGGGAATTTAATTAAGTTTTCATTGTTTCACAAAATTTTATAATTTCTTTGTATCCATGTCATGAAGAAGAAACTTAGATGCAGCATGCAGGTGTGATGGCATATTTTACCAAAGTAATAAGAGCCGCTTGAAATAAAAAAGGAGAGGGTAATAAGTACAGAAAAGAATTATTCTGTTACAAAGAAAATATGAGATTTAACTTTATCAAAAAAAAAAAAAAAAAGGAAAATATGAAAATAAAAGATTTAGACGCTGTAAGTATAAAATTATCTGTCGGTGAATGTAACATTATCAAAAATATTATTTTGATTAATAAAAATATATGAATAAGAATTTATTAGACCCATGATCAATGGAATTATCGCTTTCCTTGCATGATGCTGTTCACAAAAATACTCAAGCTACAATTCTTAAATCTTTTATAAATTTGTAGATTATTTATATGAATGATAATTTAATCAATATTTGTTGACCTGAGTCTAAATTTGGCCCAATTAGCATCACAGGCTTTATCTAGAAGGAACGTCGATAAGGCCCAATGCAAGGCCCTGGCCCATGGTTATGGGGCTTATGAGGAGAATCGTATACATACACGCATACACATTGATTTACGTTTCTTTCTTACTATAAGCGATAATTCTTGCTGCTAGAAGTTGATTAATTTCAGTCACGAAATTACCAGTAATAAGGGCAAAGAAATCTAAAACAAGAAAGAATGAATCACACTCGTTTGAAAAATCTTTAAAATACTATAATCCCAACACAGCGAAACCAATCTGCTCAGACCTAAATTTTAAAAACTATCTTAGTATATATAACTTCAAATAACATTATAAGCTGCTTATGAATTCAGAGTTTCTTATTTATACACACTACTCGATCCATCAATGTGAAAGCACTCTGTTTAGAAAATAGGACCAGCTGCAAGAATCTCCTCAGTCAGACTGTTGTCTTTTCCAATCTTATAATTTGCGAACACTTCAAAATTCTTCCTGAACAGACCACCCAGCTTCAACAGGGTATCCTGGTAGGCTTTCTTGTCTTTCCACTACAATTCGGAAAAATTCACATGAAGTCTGAAAGAAGGTTGAAAAAGATTTGATAAAATGAAAGAAAGAAAGGCAAGCTGAAGCTTACAGTGTTAACAGGATCCAGGATTTCTGAAGGCACACCCTCGATCTCAGTTGGGATTTCAAGCCCAAACACTTCAGTCTTTTTGTAGTTTGCTTTCAAGAGTCTCCCAGAATGTATGGCATCGATGATTCTTCTAGTGTATGCTAACTTCATACGGCTTCCTGAGCCATAGCTGCAAAACAAATTATGGAATTTATAAAATGAACTAAAAACGGAAGATTTAAATGCGTCAAGTTAATAAGTTACGGACCTGCCACCTGACCAGCCGGTATTGACAAGCCAACCTGTAGCCCCATGCTTCTGCATTTTTTCAGCTAACATGGCTGCATACTTTGTAGGATGCAGCGTTATAAATGCTGCACCAAAGCAAGCTGAAAATGTTGCTTGTGGCTCCTTAATTCCATCCTCTGTGCCTGCTACCTATTAAGAATAGGGGACGATAATTAACATCTTTTCAAGCTGCTAGTGATTCACTTCGAAGTGTATTGAAGGAACTGAAAGGTTTAGCAAGTACCAGAGCAGTATAACCACTAATGAAGTGATACATGGTCTGTGCCAAGCTCAGCTTGCTCACAGGTGGGAGAACTCCAAACGCATCACATGCCAGAAGGATTACATTTTTTGGATGGGGACCAACACATGGTATCTTAGCATTTGGAATGTACTCTATTGGGTATGCTGCCCGTGTGTTTTCTGCAACATTTAAGAGCCAAATTGATGTTTAGCAGAAAGTAACTGAAGTGCTTGAGGCCCATTCAAAAAAAAAAAAAAAAAAAAAAAATCCTTTTGCCGTTGCTGCAGTTTATAGTACAGTAAAAACTAGGACTTAATTAATGGCATAGTCAAAAGAAACTCTTTATGTCTGCAGATTCATTATTACCAGTGACAGATTTGTCTGAGTAATCTACTTCTCGAGTATGCTCATCGAATACTACATTCTCCAACACTGCAATGCACAAGCAAATCTTATTATCACTAGTTAAACATCAAACGAAGCTAAACAAATTCTTAAATGATGTCAATCAAGCTAAAAAATGGATCAGAAAGTTACCAGTTCCAAACTTGATGGCATTCCAGATATCAGGCTCTTTCTCTCTTGAAAGATCGATGCACTTGGCATAGCAACCACCCTCTATGTTTGAGACACCATTTTCGCTCCAGCAATGTTCATCGTCCCCAATTATGTACCTATTGTGATCAGTAGACAGAGTAGTCTTTCCAGTACCTGTAACAAAGAGATCAAGAAAAGGGAATTTATAAGCAAAAAGACTTGATGTGACAAAATAGATCATCAGGCAGAGATCATAAAAGGCATGCATCGATTGGTAGCTGCTTGCTCTCCACTGCAAGAATGATGATCCAATGATACTGTACCTGATAATCCAAAGAAGAGGGCAACATCCCCATCTTTTCCCATATTGCAGCCAGAGTGGAGGGACAGAATTTGACGCTTAGGCATGAGATAATGCATTACGCCGAATAAACCTTTCTTCATTTCCCCAGCATACTGGGTTCCAAGGATAACCATTTCCCTCCTAGCAAGATTGAGGTCTATGCTAGTCGAGGAAGTCATGTAGTGGGTGAAACGATTACATGGGAACTGCCCCGCATTGTATATAGTGAAGTCCGGAGTTCCAAAGTCCTCCAGCTCTTCAGGAGTGGGTCGGATACACCTGTAACCCACCCGATTATCGTTTATACACTATGCTATTATATTATTGCATTTTTGTTATACTTTGGCCTCTTATTTGGCTACTTATTTCTCTTCTAGACATAAAAAATTAAATATCTTTACCCACTAATGCTCAAATGTATATGCAATGGCAAACAATATGCTGAGGTAAATCTTTTAATAAAGCTTGCATATTTCTCTCCATTGACTCTGATCAAATCTGTCAAATTAAAAATCTTGCTTAGTACTTGGGCCTCGTTACTTACATGTTGTGCATGAACAACGAATGGTATGCCCTGGCAGATACAATACGAACTTTAATTCTGTGCTCTGGGTCCCAATTCAGGAACTGATCATTTACAAAGACCTGAAATGCAGATTTTACCAGTGTCATATCTCAAACTCACTATAGATTTGAACAAAAAATTAAACCCCCATAATTGGGATCATATATAGTTGCACTGGATCTTGTGAGTTTAGACATGAAAACATTTGAAGTTACTCAGATTGAATCATTTTTAGTCAGCTCTTCACTCAAATTAATTAGAAGTCTGGAATTTAACTGATAAAGCAGAAAAAAAGTTCAACAGCCATAAGAATCCTTTAAGCCAACATTAAATATACCTTTGTATTGTATATATATATACAAGGAAATCATTTTAGTTATAGAGCTAAATCATTGGAAAAACTTGAGTACAGCTCGACTCAGAATAGGAAATTAAAATCAACAACTAATTGTCAGGTAGCTATTACTTGACAAAATTCAAAGTGCACAACCAATTAACTAGAAAGAGGGCACCGATGGACACACAAAAATGACAGGATTAGAAAACCCACGACCTTATGCATAAAAATCTAGTGTTGTATCAGTTAGTGGAAATTTTGTGATCAGTGCATCAAAGTTTTGTGTCCAGACAAGACACAACACCAACTCTTTTCTGTACAGGGACACCACTACCATTAACCTTAACGGGATTTTTCATGACCATCCTGTGCATCCAATAGTTGAAAAGAATGCGAACAAGGATGGATAAGGCACACCAAACAATAAAATCCCACCTCAATAAATTTTAAGTATCAGGTCCCAATCTTACATGCAATACTGTTAGAATCGATTGACACAGCATAGAACACGTGATCCCGGGCCATGATATCTTTATCATATGCAAAACGACAAAAAATGAGTCATGGGCTTCTGTTAGAATGTCAAACTGTGAAAACCCTGAGGTCCTCCTTAGGATTGCTACACATATTTGTAGGTATTCTTCCAGGTTAACCATGTTTGTGGCCTCATATTTCTTTATATCGATCAGTTTCTTCTAAATTTAAAATTCCGTGACGTAAGGCGTGTATTTCATACGACCGTAATGAATTTAGACTCTATATGTTTTCAGAAAATAATTTAAAACTTAGTTACGTTCTGTTTTTTTATTGTAATATTAAGAATAACTTTTAAATTGAAATTTATAAAACTATAAAAATGTTTCGAATTATAAAAATTTCATATTTTTTAAAATTTATTGTTATTAACAAAGATCTTGATCTTGTGAACCAGAAAGCATAAGAGAGATTCCTCGGCGTAAGGTTGTTATAACGCTCTCAGGCATAGACTAAAATTTGGACATGTGTCTGCAGATACAGATGGGTATCTCTCTAACACCCACTACATAAGAATTAGTCACGTCAGCTTCACAGAAAAGGTCAAATAAGCATTCATCATCATTAGAAAAATGAAAAATAAAGTGAACAACTGTTATAGCCCAAATTAAACGAGGTACGATCGCGAAGTGACCCAGTCCCTTACATGTAGGAATGGACGGGAATATGCACACCAAGCTAATGCGTCTGAATTTAATGATTACTCCCTCAATTTCTTTTTTTTTTTTTTTTTTCTTTCCATTAGTGAAAAGAGATTCAAACCGGATCGTAAATACACTGCACTAAATTATATATTGATATGCACCTTTTAATTTCATTAATATCAACACTTTCTCAATTGTATAAATTTTTTTTCAAAAAAAATTGCAACTTTTTTTGAAGTATTTGGAAAGGGAACTCAAACTTGAATCTATTATTAAATCGTAAATACTCTTACTACTAAACTATGTGTTGGTGTGCAAAAAAAAAATACAAATTATTTGCACACTTTATTAATTTTCCAAATAATTAATGCTTAAAATATAAGTGTAAAATTAAAAGAAATAGTAAATAATTAAAATTTTCTTAATTTTGAAATCTTTCAAACTAAGGTAAAATAAAATATAAAAAAATGTCAATTTTAATGAAACGAAAAAAATATATTAACAAAATCTAATCATCCCTTCCGATGAATTTTAAATATCTAACTATATTAGTCAAATATTTGGTAAGATAAAATTGCAACTTAAAGGCAATGCGATCAATTGGGATTTAATCAAATCTAGTGCTGATAATGGATAAGTTTGACTAGTGAGAGGTTTTTGGTAATTTAATTTAAAAGACTGAAAAATATATATATTTCCTTCAAATCACGAAAAGAGAGATTTTAAAATATCCATGAAATGAAATATATATAGAGGCCAGACGATGGAAACCGAAATTTTAAAAGGTTAAATTAAGTAATTTATACCTTTTCCAATGAGTTCAAGTAATCAACGGCTCTTTCCCTGTTAACTAAGAAAGTGTGCTCATCCATTTCAATATTGGGTGAGCCCCTGCAAAAGAAATTGATACATTTAAGGAATAGATCAAACATTTTGTTAGACATAATAAATTTGATTAGCAATAGACGAAATAATTTGTGTGCGCGCGCGCTCAAATTACGCAGAAGAACTTACTTTCCCCACCAAAGTTCTTCTTTGGTAGTTTCATCCTTGACAACACGTTTGTCTCTTGGAGACCTCCCTGTTTTTGCCCCGGAAAGAGTAGCCAAGGCACCAGTTGATGTTATAAATGAACCTTTCTCGTACTTAATTGCTTGCTCGTAAAGCTCTACAGTAATGAAACTCCCAATAAATCAATATCATGCTATATGAAATTAAATTCATGTCAGTTCAGTAGCTATCAGCTTCAGCTATAGCTAAACCAAACAAACAAAATGTTTTTTTTCCTTTTTAGCAATATAATAAATGTAATCAATTTGCTTAAAAATGCTAAATATATTCCTTTTCTTAATTAAAAAACAACTAAAAGGTTTTTTACTTTATCTATTTTTTAAATTTATCTCTCTGTTTAGAAACAAAAGCTAATTAATTATACCAGCTGGAGAGAGATTGTAGAGGACATGGGTGAATTTTAGAGAGCTATCACTGACGCTGATAGCAGGAGTGTAAAGGAAGGGATGTGCCACATGAGAATGAGACACTGTCTGCCCTTCTTTCCTCGCCGGGTCCCCTTTCACCAGTTTAGGACCTGTTTCTCTCGTCAGAGATGCCAACGATGCACTACAAACGCACAATTCAAAATCATCAATCTATAATCATTTCTTAATTTCAATTCTCCTGTTCTCAAAAAAAAATTTTAAAAAAATCAAATGTTTTAATTAATTAATCACCTGATGGATTCGAGTTGCTGTTTCTGCCGTTCCTCTTCTGACCTAGGAGAGAAAGGAACCTGTGCACCTTTGATCGGCGTCGTAGGCGCCGATTTCTTCCTTTGAAGAGAATGAAGCTCATCGATTGTTTGTGCTTTCACCGTCGGTCCACTATCGTCGTGACAAACGTCGTTCGCCGGTTTCTGTGTCGTGATTTTAGGCAAGCCATGGCGTCCGCTTGCATTGCTTTTAAAGCTGAATTCTCCATTCTCTGTATCCGCCATCGCAATTTTCTCTCTGCGAAACAAAAATAAAGAGAAACTAATTGAGTCACCATTACATAATTAAGCACCTACAACTAATAATATACAGGTGAAAGCAGAAGGAGAACGAACCAGGTTTGTTTGGATAAGAAGGAGAGAAAATTCTGGAAAAAGCTTAGAGAAAATGAAGATAAGGATCTGACAGTGATGAGACAAGGAAGTTTCTCCCTTTGCATACGATACAGAGGGAAACCGTTAAGAAAGGGAGGCTTCTTTGCCAGGGCAAATGGCAGTGATACACTGGGGCGCTTCATCGCCTCATTTATAAAGGCTTTCTCTTCCACTAGAGAGTAGAGACCACCGCAAACGCAACCTTACCAGGGTTTTAGTTAACCATGGTTAGGAGGTCATGAACATAGTTTTTTATATTTTTATTTTTATTAAATTGAAATAGAATTCGAAAGGAACAGAAATCCAATAATGGAGATAAGGACGATACTTGTGTATGGAAAATAGAGTGGCGTATAGTAGTTGATTTCGTCATTTTATGGTTTGGAAAATCTGTCAAGTAGTTAAGTAATCAGTTAGTTGCCCCACATTAATTACCATATATCACTATTATTTTTTTTTTAATTTCAAAAAGTTATTAAAAATTTATCTTTACATACTATTACATATTTAATTGTATTGTATTAGTTTTTAACTTACTTGTTACTACTTCTGTTCTATAATACTTGTCACATGTGTCACATTTGTAATTTTACATTCTTTAAAAAAATCATTAAATGTGTTTAAGTTACAACAAATAAATCGACTATATTACCCTTAATTTAATATTAAGTGTGACATCCTACCGAGTCGAGTCTTAGCATAGAGTTGAGTAGTCGAGTTGAGTCGAGTTGAACCAAACCCGGTTGGGGTAAAATGGGTTTATAAGTGGAGTTACTTGATTGAGAGAAAAAGATCAAAGCATATGGGTGAGGATTTATTTGCATTAAAAGATCAAGCTTGGGTATTAAGTGATAGCCTTTTGCTAATTGAGGTACCAGTTAGGAAGTTTTACATAAAATCCTTTGATTTTTGATGGCCTACCCGTGATTATCACTTCACTTTCCCATTTTTCATCTTTATCTTCATCTTCTTCATTTTCTACCTTTCCTCTTCCACCTTCCTTTCAATTTTAATGGTAGTTAAGCCTTAACTTCAATTTTTCTTCTATCCAAGTAAGTAAACATTCTTTAAGTTCATGATTGAATCATTTGGTGCTATTATTTTAGAATTCATAAGAATTCTTATTTATAGGTGAAGTGAGTTCAAAGGTAGTAGAAAAAGGAAGTTAAAGAAGAGCTCAAGCTTTTTGGAGCAAAGGTTTGATATCTCTTTTCCTTTACCATTTTCTTTGCATGAGAATTTGTGTGGTGTGTTGCTAATGAGATAATATTGCTTCATGTTGAGTGGGAGGACTGGTAATGGTGAGAAACAGGGGAGAACAGGGGAGGTATTGAATAAATGAAGTAAATAGTGAGTTTATGCTGAAACAGGTTTTGCTGGAAATTTTACCAGTAACTTCATCTTGATTTTGACCCCCATTTAATGATGGAATTAGGAAGTGTCATAGAAGAGTTATTTGTTCCTCTATGTGTTAGCTTTACATGGGTTTTTGAATCATCCAAATCGGAGTTGTATATTGAGAGATATGACCAAAAGAGTACAGACTGTGCAGGCTGGAAAACGCGAAGCGCGCGAGCGAATCGCATGACGAGTTCGCGTTGCCTTCTCGCGCTCGTGATTTTCAAATGCGCGCTCGCGACTTTCACCTAAAACTCTCTGACTCTCATTTGGCACTTCTCGCGCTCGCGTACTTGGCCCTTGGCCTGTAAGCGCTCGCGACCTTCATCGCGCGCTCCCGAAATTGGCCTGGAAACTCACTGTCTCTCATTTTGCACTCTACGCGCTCGCGACTTTGCAAAGCGCGCTCGCGACTTGTGTTTTCATGCACTTTTGGACTTCATTTTCAATGCAATTGTATTCCTTTGCTTCACTTATATGCCTCCAATCATTTTAACACCAAAATACAACATTAGAACATGTATCAAAACAACATGCAAGCATGCAAATGATGTGAAATCAAATATACATTATGAATTATGAAGTTATGAACTATTAATATGATGTTGAGTTATATTATTGACGTACCAACATTATGCTCCATTGAGGTTAGGTAGAAACCATGTAGATAAGGCTATGTCGCGACATAGGATAGCAGATCTGCACCTCATACAGTTTGATACTCCGGCTACAGGCCGTTGAGTGGATATGATTATATATGGGCCATAGCAGCCAAGCATACAGTATTCATCCAGTTTCATACAGTTTTTCTTATCACTTCGGTTTCACTATAACCTTATGGAGCCATACAGATATCTTGATATAACATTTCATGAATTATACAGTATTATAAACAGTACAAAAGATAATTAAGGTATCATGAAAGTATCATGATGTGTGTGCTTATATGTGCCATATGTGTTTACATGGTTCTTTCTATACATGTATGTGCTTAATTGTTTCTTTATATGTTGAGATATCCACTGAGCTTTATTTGCTCAGCGAGTTACCTGTTTAACTCGCAGGCTCTGAGTTTGGACCATAGAGAGTCGGCTTACAACTGCTGCAGTTCATCTGTAGAAGACTCAGTCTTCAGGGTAGCTACTCATTTGGATGTGTATCTTTTGTCTATCCTTTTCATGGCATGTACAGGGCACACAGTTTGGCCCATTTCATTTTGACACTAGTATCATGTTTTGTAAATATAAATTACATTATTTTTGTATACAACATCAGCATGCTATTATATTCAACATACATTATGATTTCAGCATGTCAGGCCATACAGTCAACCAGTTTGTAGCGTCTCGGTCCGGTTCATTCGGGTTTACGGGTGGACCGGGAAGGGGTGTTACATTAAGTCTCCAAGAAAACCATTAAATTGAAGTAATAATTATTGGTCATATACAAAAGGAAAACATAGAAAAAAAACATTTATTATTCCTTGAAACCACAAATGTGACAAATATTTTGAAATAAATTATATTCTCAAATCTGAAAAATATTATGAAACATGGGTAATAATTAATAATTAGAGCTTACTTTATTTATTATTTTACATTTTAAACAACCTTTCTATACTTCTATACTATTTATCTATACTATATATAAATATGGGAATAAGATGAATAATGAGATTTTCTATATCTGTCATTAATAAAATTTAGAATATCCTAAAATAGCTTTAGTCGTAGCTAATTCGAAAATTACATTTTATACTAACGAGTTTTTGGATGAATAGTTCGATACTTTTCTCCCTTAGATGAGGTTGGGGGTTCAATCCTTGTGTATGGAGCAAATATTCACTGGAAGCACTTTATCTCTTTTTGGGCTGACCTGATACAAGCAGGATTTAATTCTCTAGTCCAGTAGGCTCGGAATACCTGTGTTAAGACAAAAGAAAATTGCATTTTATTATTTGATTGGATATAATTTCTAAAAATTATTTTTTAGATAAATAAATATATATAATAAAAAAGAAAAAAAGTATACTCTTTTTTTATGGCTGTATGAAAAATTATGAGTTTATTTGGAGATGATACAACGTTTCTTTTATGTAATTTTTTTTATTACTTATTTAGGTTATTTATTTATTTTAAATTTGCAACTTAGAACAATAGAGAAACAAAATATTTAAATAAACTCATTAACCGATCAATATTGGATTCTAGCATGATTTACTTTGTAATTTTCATTTATTGACTTTGTTTTATTTATTTTTTTCCATCAAAATCAATTTTAATTTTCATTTTTTTTTACTTTGTAATATTATCATTATAGCCAAAATGATTACCATTGTTAATTCAAATCATCTTCTCATTTCTTTTCTTTTACATGTCAGTAAAAAAATTTTATTATTAATTTTCATTATAGCTGTATATAGATTATTGATTTAGGATTGATGGCAAAGGTTATGAATCGAGTGATAACTTGATTTTCTTTTTGAGCACCTATCAGGGTTTTAAGAATCTGTATTTATAAATTAGTGATTGAAGGATTAGGTATATGGATTGGATTGAATTTTATTTTAAGACAACTTTATTATATAAAAATAGAATTAAGTACATAAGAAATAACATTGCAAATAACTTATACAGTAAAATTTAATACAAATTAACCAATTGTATTATTTTAATATAAATAAAAATTTATGCTTTAATATTATATAGATAAAAAAAATTAAGAAGTATAAAAAATGAAAATGTAATGAGCACTGTCAATGTGCAACGCACGTCTTAAAAAAATTACTTTTAAAAGAACTAGTATATCAAGAACAAATATTGATATAAATCACTTAATTATAACTCTAATATTATTTTAGTTGATAAAATGAATTTAACTTTTAAATTATTAATTAGAGTTTAATTATTATATAAATCGATATACTTCACATGATTATATACGAAGAGCTGTTGTGTATAAATTGAGCTTTCTTAAGCTTAAATTCGAATGAATTCAAACTTAGATTTAATTTATTTATATCCTATACTTAGAAGAGAATCTCATTCATAGTTTTTTTTTATTTTAAATAAACTTGTTAAATTTAACTTATTAAATAAGTTCAAATGAAAGTTTTTTTAATTAAGTTTAGACTTCAGATGGGGAGAAGGGGATTCATCCTTCCTTTAGAGGATGCGATAAACTGACGCGTTTCGTTGATGGAGAAGGAGTCAGATAGATTCAAGACTAATGTAGAAATGAAGGTAGCGGCTGCTGCTAATGTTTGACACCTCACATCTTGTGATGCCTTTCATAGTCAGTTCCAGGTGGATCTAAAATATCTAATAATCACAAGGTTCGTGTGGACACGTGGATTTATCATCCCTTTAAATCATCAATCACACAACCCAAGACTTAATGCAAGCAACTTGAGCCTACAGCTTTCCCATGCCTTGCAAAATTTTATGGTTGAAAAGAAAATACGTTAGTTATTCCTTTAAATTTTCATTATTTAATTATTCAATAGACTATTCTTTTTTTCTCCCAAATTATTTTCCTCAAAAAGAAAAAATAAAAATAAAAGTATAACACTCTAATACAATTTATCTAAATCTGATTTATGAATCTATTTATAATTTTTTCACCATATTTTTATCTTTGTAAGATTAAGATCCACGAAATAACTAAAAAAAATAACAAAAAATTAAGAATTATTCTTAATTTACTTTTTTCAATAAATAATCGAAAATAGTTTTATTTAAAAATAATATATTTTTTGTTAATTTAATATATAAATAAAGCAATTTATCGAATCTAAACAAGTCATTCGGATAATAATTAAATATCATGTCTCACCATGCTTTGGTGCGTTCGGTTTTCTTTTTCCTTCAGGGGATAGAACTTGTATCCTTTTAAAACTTATGAAGGGGCGGATCTAAAAGAGAGGACTTTTGGTTTGGAAAGCCAAGTAAGCCACCGTCAACAGCCGTACTATACGTATTTAGTGATGTGGTCAACCCTAATTTTTAGTTTTGGTTGCGCCCGCGTATCACTAATTGACTGGCAGTGCATCTCTATTTAAAATTCCTCCCATCTTGTTTTTTTTTTTTTTTTTTTTTTTTTTTTTTTTTTTTTTTTGAGAATAGATAGATTGAGGGATTTGAATCCCTGCTCCCATCTTGTTTTAAGTGTTTTTTAAGAGTGTTTGGTTATTTCAATTTAACATTCATATGAAAAATATTTTTTTAAAAAAAAGTAACGATAAAAATTAAGAATGTTGAATTGTAATATTCGAACCACAATAAAAATTTTCAAGAAAAATAACATAATTAGGTTCTGTTAAAATTATAAGAAAGTTTTAAAAAATAATATATTATATTATTGCCCTCACTTTGAATATTACCATAAATATATTTAAGTATTTTTCAAAAATTAATTGTTGAAATAACCATAGATATATTTGATAGTTTAACTAAGGTTTTCTTGAAAATAATTATGTAGTTTTGAGTATTTTTATTATATAGACTTATAATTATATTAAAATATAGTCTAGTGTTACGTCCATATACATAAGATTTACATTACGTCCATATACATAACTAATAAAAATAGGTATAACTTAAATTAAGTCAAAAAAAAAAAAATCTATTAACTGTAGCAAGGAATTATCAGCGATTGAACATAAAAGATTTACATTGAATTATTCTCCATTAATGACTTGTAATTCGCTGAATTTAAAAAAAAAAAAAAAAAGGAAAAGGACGATGACCTGAATATGTCAAAAGAAAAAGATGTGCCATTATATTATTATCAACGGTTAAAATTGAATATAAGCTTTAGTTTCTAAGAAAGACAGCCGCTCTTTCAGGAAGTTTGAAAATTTTGGCAGACCAGACCAATCGCGAGCCTTAGCGATCCACGTTGGATCCACACACGTACCATCTGTTTGCTACTTCTTTAATTTCATTATTGGTCAAAAAAACAAAATCATTTTCATGAATACAAATATATATTTTGTACCGTTCCTGTCCCATCGTGTAATCACATATATAAACTATAGTTAATAAACCTGACCCGATCCAGTGGGTCATTGAAATAACCGACAAATCAATATCAAAACCAGGTCAATTTTAATTTTAAAGTATTTAAGAAAAGAGAATCAGATTGGACCAAATAATCTGTAGTTAAAACGGTCAACTCGCACAAACCCGATTGACTCAAATCAATTTTTTTAATATTTTAATTATTTTAAATTTATTATATTTAATTAATATATACTATTATTTAATATATTTATGACTTACTGATTGAACTATTGACCCATTAATTAAACGAACGAGTTATCCATCCAATTCAATTCTTTAGCTAGATCAATTTCCAGACCGGGTTTGATATAAAAAATGTAGTATATATTTTAAATAAATAAGAAATTACTATAATGGCTAAAATTAACCCTCTAGATGGTTGAATTTTAATATTTATATGCCCTTTGTATTTTTAATACACATTCAATGTTAGACCTTCAAAAACACTAGTAGCTTAAAAATCAAGTATATATATATATATATATATTAAGGATTTATTTGTTCGTAGAAAACAACTTTATTATCGAAAAATATTTTTTAGAAGAAATCCATAAAAAGATAAATTTTATTAATTATCATGACTAATATTAGTGGTTGATATTTTTATATTTAATCTATCTTCACTTATCCAACGGCTTGTTGGTTTTATATCCTTAAAATTTATTATATTCTTTTACATCCCTAGTGATTTTTGGTGACCAAAAACACTGAATAAAAAAATGGTGGAACTCATGGGCCTCCAGTACTGATCATGAAAGGATAAGCCCGATATCTTTTCCCTCATTCGGCTGCTTTTGGGCCTAATGGGCTTCATCATCAAAATTGAATAATCTTGGTTTGTCATAACTTTATACATAAATAAATAATTTTATTTCTTTAGGTGATCTGATCCTATAAAAACAAAAACAAGCCTGATTGTGTAAGTTTTGTTCACAGTTGGGTCCAACAAGATTCAGTTTGACCTTAGAACAGCAATTGTTACAGCATAAGATGTATTATTAACAGATCAAATCATTTTTCTATATTTGATCACCAACTCATTGAATATATTTATCTTAAATCATACGAGTTGTTAACAAATAAATAAATCAAATTACTTATATTGATACCGAAATTTTTTATTACAATGCATAAAAATTTTATTTCTTGTTTTGATCTTATTTAAATGTAATCATATTGCACGTGAATAAAGGTGAAAATGATTGTTCTAGAAAGAAATAAAAAGATAAAAAACGTAATAAACAAACGATCGATCTTGAATCATTTAATGTTCACTTGTAAGAAATGTAAGTTAATATTTTAAAGAATTAGCAAGTTGGAGAGTACTAAAATGAACATTGTTTGAAGATATCTTGGAATGCACCTTAAAAATGAACATAGTTTGAAGATAAAAATTTCTCAATGTAGAAAGCACTTTGTGTGCTAAAAATGAAAATGATTCTAACATTTGCCCCTTCTGGAAAACTTAAAAATTACAAAAGACAGAGTCATAAATTAAGTAGAAGAACAGAAATCAAAAACACTCAGGTGGACACCTGCTGTTTTCCAAGTTCCAAAACAGACAGCAATATAAGCTCATACAGGCTTTAATTCTTGGGCATTAAGGCAAGACTGTCGGAATCAACCAACTGAGGAATGGTTTTTTTGCACTTATTTGGAGTTGTAGAACCAAATCAGAACAGAAAATACATTTTTCTTTTTTTTCATGATTTTTTATTGATATGCAGTATTTAATTTTTTTAAATAATTAAATAATTAATTATTAAATGTTTCGTCTATTTTCAAATACTATGTTTATAAATACATATCACATTTATGGATTTCACAAATAATAAATTATTTTTACTCTTATATACGACGAATAGTGATTATTTTTTCGATAATTTAGACAAATTAATTATTTATTAAGGAATGTAAATTACCCGATGCATAAAGATGAATTTATACGACATTCTTAAGAGTAGTGTCTTAACTTTTGTATTCAGTAAAATTAATCTAACATTAACCATCAATCAAATGCCAACAATTGCAAAGTAAAAAGCATATAGTAAAAGTATTATAACCACAATAATCGGATTTAAAACTAAGATTTCTCTTTTCAATTTGACCCCTCCAATTTTTTAAAAATTTCTACTTGGTCCCCTAATTTTAGATTCTGGTCCTTCAATGTAGAGCTCCATATCCCAAAATGTAAGCATAGGCCATTTCCACGACTTTAGCATTAAATATGTGGCAAAAGGAGACCGTAATCTTAGAAAGAAATTTCCATCGCACGAATCACAAATTGTATGTCCCACCTCTTGCCACCTTATCTATTTCTTAGATTTTGCACTATCTCTACTACTCGAACAAGATCTTATTTAGAACGTTGGATATGATTATGTGGCAATCCAATGGACAAGAGAGTGCCATGTTGTCACAATACCACTTTTAGTTGGCAGCAGCCCACGTCAAGTTCTATTTACCTTTTATTTTATTTTTATTTTTAAAAGAAAAAAATCAAATGAAAATTTTCCCTTTCGTGGCATTAAAGAAGGGCTTGAGGACAAATTAAAAGAATCACAAGAATATTGACAGTTTGATGCTTCCTTTTGATTTTATGAAGGATTTCACATCATGGTATTAGAATATCTCTATTCAGTTTAGTGATACTCAATAATCAATATGACAATGAGAATTATTTTTAAATTATTTATATTACTCTATACAGCGGTGGAGTTGAAAATATTTTTCAGTAAATTTATTTATTTAATTTAATTTAATTTTTTTTGAAAAGTATTTAATTTAGATTTTAGTCGACTCAATTAAATTGAAAAAATTTTAATTTTTTTACTTAATATATACATTTTAAATTTTTTATCAATTTAATCTTATTTTATAAATATTTTTTTTAAAAAAATTGAGTGAGGTAAAGTGATTCCATTGTATATGCTGTGGTGCCACCTCAGACTATATAACTACACTTTATTTTTTTTACCAATGAAGTCTTAATCTAGTGATTAAGGCGAAAGCTTGCTTAAATTATAATAATATAATAACGTCTCAAAAAAAAAAAAAAAAACCTCTTTTAACGTACATGGGATAATTCTGCTATTTCACATGCTTCTAGTACCAACCCAATACAGAATTTAACTCATAATACATTTTAAAATAATAATAATAAATTTTTCAAAAAAAAGAAAACAATTTGCAAATAAGATATTATAATAAATTATGATATTATAATAAATTATGGTATAAGTATTTCAAAATATATTTTAAATAAATTTAAGATGAATGTGTATTAAAATTTAAATTAACTAAGTATCAAAATCAGTAGAGATGTTTCGATTCCAGTAAAAATTTTTAGTTTTAAAAAAGCATTATTTCACTTTCATCTTATTGTGTAAACTAAAATATTTTTTAGGCCCAAGGAATAAAAAAATGAACCATAGATTTCAAATGACCAATATTTTGGAATGCAATAAATAAGAAGAAAAATAGAAAATTCATAGAATATCATTTAAATTTCTAAAAATAATAATAAAATTACATATTCTAAGTTCTCAACTGTGAAAATGAAAATAACTAGCTAGCATTGCATGATAAAGACATTGATGGCAAATATTAACTCCCGCAGTCTTTAGCCTAAAATATTGAGTGGGGTCGAAAGGGAAGATCGATACAGGCAACTATAAAGCGAGACGAAGAAGAAGAGAGATGATAAAGGAATGAGTGTGGATAAAACCTGTTCAACACCAGCCAATCAGACTTCACAAAACCAACACAGAAAATCCCAATCTTCTGCACTTTTTTATTTGCCAATTAGGACAATTTACAGCCTCCAATTGAGGAAGTCAATTTGCACCTCCAACATTTCCTAAAAATTCACAGACCAAAACCAAACCCAAACCCAACTAGGCCGATAGCATACCACACGCCCTTTCCTTTTCTTCCACGAACTTGGAGTTCGCTGGACAACCCATTAAACATCTCATCTTCTCAATCTCTCCTTCAAATTTTTGGCTTCTGGGTGCAAATTTTTTACCATAATGGCAGTTTCTAGCGGTTTTGCTACCACTTTGGCTGGTGCCAAGATGGAGACTTTGTTGCTCAATTCTACGTCTTCATCTTCATCTGGGTCTGCTTCTGCTACTTTGAGGGCTCATTTGATTTCGCCGGCACAACAGATACGGGTTATATGCAAGCCGGCGAATAGCAACAATTATCGAAGGATTTTATTGCAGAGAGGAAGGGTGAGATGTGAGGTTGCTGCTTCGACGGATGCTGTTGTTGAGACAGACAATAATATCGATCCGGCTAAGGTTTCTGGCATGTCTGCTCTTGAACAGCTCAAGACGTCTGCTGCTGACAGTGAGTCTCCTATTCTCTCCAATTGGATTTCAGTTTCTATTAAAAAGAAAAAAAGGAGAGAAAAAATTGACTGCTGGTTATTAAGATTTTTTCCAATGCACTGCTTAATTTCTTTGTGAGCAAATTCTAGAAGTATCACCAGTCTCTAATATGAACCTGGTTTTTATGTACATGAATTATACAAATTTTCGACCCGAACTGTATATCTTATTAGGAAAATGCTTGATTGGTTTTGTTCAATTCATTATTATATTAACTTGTTTCTAGAACATTTGGAGTAAAAGAAATTGAATTGAAAGATGTAACTGAAAACAAACCTTGTTTTTAAGCAGTTCTGCTACATACAGTGTGTGGTCTAACATTTCAAGAAATTAGCATTCAAATTTTCTACTTTGCATAAATTAGCATCTGGTATAGTTGAAGAGTGTTGTAGTTTAATTGCCCTGGTTATCATAATGAACGGTTTAAAGGAAGAGAGAAAGAGAAAGGGGGAATGATTTAATAAGTTGTCCAATCTGTGCAGTGGATAACAATACATACCATAGTTTATGTGTATCTAAGGACTTAAGCACTCTCTAAATTCCCATTATCCTGTGAAATTCTTTTTTTACTTTGTATTTGGATTGTGCATCATACTTTTCATATTGGTAATCTTTTGCTGATAATATTATTGCTGATCTCCAATAGGATATACAAAGGAAAGGGCTAGCATTGTGGTAATTGGGCTTAGTGTTCACACTGCACCAGTTGAAATGCGTGAAAAACTTGCCATTCCAGAAGCTGAATGGCCTCGAGCTATTGGAGAGCTATGTAATTTAAATCATATAGAAGAGGCTGCAGTTCTTAGCACGTGTAATAGAATGGAGATATATGTTGTGGCCCTATCTCAGCATAGAGGGGTCAAAGAAGTTACTGAATGGATGTCAAAGGTAACCCCTTCTTTTAGTATACTAAGAAACCCTTTGTAATTTTATCTGGTTCATCAATAGAATGGGAATTCTTCACGTGAATAGGGTTAGATAGAAATTATTAGATGAAAACTTTTGGTAGATTATCTTTGAGCTACTAAAATTATATGAAACTTCCCATGTCTACTGGTAAGGAACGTTTTCATTTATTTATTTATTAATTCATATTTCATTTTTGAAAGAAGAAATTACTTTGGTCTTGCTATTTATGTGATCTTCATTTTTATTTACATAATCTGTGATCTTCATTTTTATTTACATAATCTGTGATCTTCGTAGGCTTTCTGAACTCTGAAGGGCAGGCTAATAAATTGACATCTTTCTTTTGATTGCAGACAAGTGGCATTCCTGTTTCAGAAATTTGTGAACACCGGTTTTTACTGTACAACAATGATGCTACACAGCACATTTTTGAAGTGTCTGCAGGTCTTGACTCTCTTGTTCTAGGAGAAGGCCAAATTCTTGCTCAGGTTAAACAAGTTGTCAAAGTTGGCCAAGGAGTTGTTGGTTTTGGGCGGAACATTAGTGGGCTGTTTAAGCATGCAATATCTGTTGGCAAGCGGGTTAGGACTGAGACAAATATTTGTGCTGGAGCTGTTTCTGTAAGTTCTGCTGCTGTTGAACTGGCTTGGATGAAGCTTCCTGAATCTTCCCATGGTACCGCCAGAATGTTGGTGATTGGAGCAGGCAAGATGGGGAAGCTTGTAATCAAACACTTGGTAGCAAAGGGTTGCACGAAAATGGTGATCGTCAACAGAAGTGAGGAGAGAGTTGCAGCTATACGTGATGAGCTGAAGGATGTTGAGATCATTTACAAGCCCCTTGAAGAAATGCTAAACTGTGCTGCTGAAGCTGATGTTATTTTCACCAGTACAGCATCAGAAACCCCATTATTTTTGGAAGAACATGTTAAAGACCTTTCCTCTGTTGGTCCAGAGGTTGGAGGTTCAAGGTTATTTATAGACATCTCTGTTCCAAGGAATGTGGGCTCATGTGTCAATGCTGTTGACAATGTTCGAGTTTACAATGTCGATGATCTCAAGGAAGTCGTTGCTGCTAATAAAGAGGATCGCCTCCGGAAAGCAATGGAAGCTCAAGCTATTATTGCTGAGGAATCAAAACAATTTGAAGCCTGGAGGGATTCACTGGAGACTGTTCCTACAATCAAGAAATTGAGAGCTTATGCAGAGAGAATCAGGGTCGCAGAACTAGATAAATGCCTTTCAAAGATGGGTGAGGATATCCCAAAGAAAACAAGGAGAGCAGTAGATGATCTTAGCCGCGGTGTAGTTAACAAGCTACTTCACGGTCCAATGCAGCACTTGAGATGCGATGGGAGTGACAGCCGAACTCTAAGTGAGACCCTTGAGAATATGCATGCTCTTAACAGAATGTTCAGCCTTGAGACAGAAGTAGCTGTTTTGGAACAAAAGCTTAGAGCCAAAACAAGCCAGAAGTAAGTTCGTTATAAAATATCACTTTACGATACTTCACCACTTCCAAATTGAATAAGAGGAACACTCTCTGTCACCCCATTGTAAACTTCCCTTTAAGTGTCAAAATACAGATCCCTGCGAGGTATCCTCAAATTCATTTATCTTGTGTAAGACTTACTTCCTAACATGCATTTGCATCCAACCAAACATATATCCTGCATCTTCCTCAGCAGCCATTTGTCTTTAAGATTACACTAGAGAAAATAATCCTCGAGTTTAATTCATGTATGGATTTGTTCTTGAGTTTCCAGACTATATCTTGGATACTGTTTTATTATGATTGTTATTAATGTACTTCATAATTTCAATATAGAGACGTTCTTTGGTTGCGACTGTTCATTTTGGAATTTTCTCTTGAATCTTGATGAGTTTTGCTGAACTTGGTTTGTGGTTGTTCATTATAAGAAGGGCAAATTACAGTATAGTCTGGAAGGCTTAATGCAGTTCTCATTAGCCATGACAGAGAAGCTTTGGTTTTGTATGTCAACTGCTAAGGGTTGAGAATTGAGATGTATTGGCGCGGCCCGGCCCAGCCCAGCCCAGCCCATAGCTGTCATCTTCACGTCTTCAATCTTAACCCATAGGCTATGCTTAACTGGGTTAAGCTTTTCGTCTTCCGAATTGTGAATGCAGATTGGGCTTGCTAAACTGACACTTCATAGCCCTTTTTTAGGGAAATTGTCAAATTTATTGAATTGAATTTGTTAATACTTAAATAAATTTTAAATTTTACCGTATGGTGCAGTAAGCATGATAACACTTTAGAATTTTTCTGATATGTAGTAAGATAATGTTTGGTCAATATTAATATTTTTCAGTGTTGGATTGATAAGAATTACTAGTTTCTACTATTTGCCGGCTTGTTAACATATATATGTTACAGAAACAAATCAATGTTGAAGTTGAACTAATTTCTCCATTTCTGTCAATGTTGCTATTTAAATACACTCCTATATGAACAATTCCCGTGGATTCTGCCAATAATGCGTCGGTGACATTGAAGCTATGTACAGTAGATGGACAAAAACTCTTAGTTGGCAATTGACCAGTAATGTCAGTGATGGTTTTTATTTTTTGTAGCAACTAGAAGTTGATCTGTCACTGTATACATTTCCAGTTGGACAAACCACCTCTCCAGCTCAAGAATCCAAAGAAATCTACTGATACTTGTTTATGCTATCCTGTCATTTTTCCTGAGCTTTTTTTTTTTTTTTTTTTTTTTTTTTTTTTTTGTGTTAAGAGGGGGGGGGGGGGGGGGGGGTTGTGTGTTTGATGCATAGCAAATTTCAAAACTTTCTGTGGGATTGCAGGATGGTGGGTGAATTAAATTATTAGCTACATTTACTTTAATTGACGCTAAACCTGCTGTCCATTTATAAATTATATCCTTGCCTTGAGGAATGATAATGATCGGTTCTATGGATAAATTTACAAAATTTTTGAGTTGATAGTGACAGTAGTCACAAGATAGTATCTGTAGCTGTGCTGTCATTTAGTAAGTTGTTATTTCCAATTATATCTAATTAGTAATCATAAATGTTAAATTGTTCTATATGATGATTTGGACCAGACTATATATGCTTTACTATTATTTAAGATGTAACGCTACATATATAGCTCTTGTTTTTAATTTCATATTGTAATAAGATAAGATCAGGACAAGTTCTTTTCAAAGCATATTCTGTGCATCAAAAGAGAAATTTGGAATTCTTTATTCTTGGAAGGAAGGTTTTGAATTTCGACGGATGGTTCTGGCGGAAGAAATATTTTATGTATATAAAAAAGAGAAAAAGGAAAGGCAAATTTATTTATTCTACTACATGGTCCTAATGCCATCATGAGAGTCTATGTGTAATTGTACTTTATAAAATACAAAATTCATAATCACAAAATGATTCAATCATCATTTCAAAGTTGCAGCTACCCCAAATCATTTTGTCCTATAAATATAAATATAATGTTCCCAACCCTATTCTTCTCCTTTTTACACCTTATTAAAAACCCAAAATCATATATCTACACATTATTGATAATGACAATACCTCCCATATATAAAAACAAGCCTTATCTATAAAATTGCCCCTAACTTTGTAACCACCTTACACAGAATTTTTAAAAATCATAATTTTTTCAAAGGTGCTATTTAATCACAAAAATTGCTAATCTCTCTATAGATTATCAGAGGAAATTCGGGCAAATTTATGCATTAGACTTTTATTATCTCATAGAAGATAAAAGAAAAGAAAATGTCCATTTCCCTAGGCATTTACAACTGAATTGATGATGACAATCCCTACAGTACCATTGGAGCCAAATTCTCTTCAAGTGGATTCAATTTTGATTGAAAATTTTAATTTTGATGAAGACAAGCTTATATCTCTAATTAATCCTGTGGGCGCATTTTTCTCTTCCCGCGCCGTCTGCTACCAGCTCGCCTTTTTTTATATTTATTATATTTATCTAATTATAATCCACGATTCCAATGTACCTTCATTTTTTCTTTTTTCTTTTTTTTAAGGGAAAAAAAAATATTAAAATCTAGCGTTTTCGAAGCCGTGCAAATCGCTAACTTTGTTCAACGACTTCTTCATCATGGCTACCTTAGCCAACTTCTCCGCCGCTCTCCAAGCTGATGTCGGCGTAAGTGGCTCTCCATTTTCGTCTATCACTATCATCGTCTCCTTCTCCCTCTCGCTCCCTCTCCGCCGTTGGATCATCATCTGCTGTTGTTGTTGCTGCTGCTGCTGCTGTTCTAGTTGATGCTGTTTTCTCCAGTGTAACTCCGCCAGCTCCACCTCCAATCCTCTTATGTACTCATCGACGGATATGGAGCTTGATTGCAGTAACAAAGCCCGGGATGATGCCAGCAAGTGGTGAGCGCTTGTGAAATCATTGTGCTCTACTAGTCTTCGAGCCTCAGCTATGGCTCGAGTGGTGATGAAATGATTCCTCAACCGTTCAATTTTGGGAGCCGATGATCTTACTGCGCGGGGACGAGGAACCAGTAAGGCCTGATCGCGGCCGTATACCACCTCTTGAGTGGAGGGGTCCTTGTAAAGGCAACGAACAGATATCACGTGGTGGGACCCTACAGCTGACGACGGGACCCTTAGCTCAATCAATAGTTCCCTCTCTTCTTCTGCGTACAAATCGCCAAGCCGAACCGAGCCGGAGCTAAGCACGGTGGGCCTTGAATGGCATGAATATACAGCTAATATCTCCGCCGGCGCCGATCCGGGGGCGAAGCTGAGCTGAACTCTTAAGTCTCGTACAACCACACTTAGTAGCCCACCAACGCATTTAGCAAATGCGTCCTCGGCTGGCTCCTGGCTGTAGCTGCCGCTTTGACCGAAACCAAACGCATGAACTGGGATCTCAATATGAGCAAATCGAGTCGACGATACATTGCCTGAAGTATGCCGTTGATTGGCAGTATTGCTTTGGACTCGTTCATCCTGACCGTCAGATAATAACATGACACTCGCAACGGGATTTCGTTCTCTCCTGTCTTCAAGCACTTTTGTCGCTTTCCTTAATGCGTCCGCCACACTGGTCCCCTGACCACACACGAGCCGGTCAATGATACGGCGAGCCGCTCGCTGACCGTGAGCCGTCATTCTCCTTAAAGGCAAAAGCCTCTTAGGATTCGAAGAGAAAGCCACAATTGAAAGCCGATCAGCCGAGCCGAGGGAAGAAATCACCAGACGCATAGCTCGCTTAAGCATGTGTAGCTTAGCGCCGGTCATGCTCCCGCTCACATCAAGCACTGTGACCAAATCAATTGGCGCTCTATGAGAAGGGTCCAAAAGCGGCGCCGTATTATTAATTCTTCCCTGTTGCGGCGGTGGTGGCGCTTTCACTCTCAATGCCACGGCATAAGTTTCATAGCCACGGCCCACTGAAACAACAGCAGCTTCAGGCAATAATCTGACTTGAACATTTCTAGAATCTCTGGTGCCATTGACCGGAACATCATCGGATTTTATTGAAGACGAAGGAGTTGGATTCACAAAGAATCCTTGAAATTCCTCAACGTCGTCTTCTTCTTCTTCTTCAACATTCTCATCGGCTTCAGGAATGGGAATAAATCTCCCACCGGCGGTTGGAGAGAGCAATGGCTCATCATCACCATAAGATTTCGAATCAGAGGTTTTTGGTGATGGATTTCGTTGCTGTTGGGGTTCATGTTTTGGTGTGATATTCTTTATGGCTCTAGGTGAAGATTCTACCACGACTTTTTTCTCTTCAAGTTTGGGTTTGTTATCACTGTTGGTGTTATTATAAATGGCAGCATTGGCTTTCTCAACGGCATCGTTTTGTTGCTGAGTTTCAGGATGGAGATTTTTATGGATGGCGAGTAAAGGAACATCCTTCCAGGTAGCGTTACAGACGGGGCACACGAGACTGCCATGCTTACGGACATGGGCGGCTATGCAAGGGAAATGAAAAGCGTGTGCACATTCTGCTGTGTATATTGCGGTGCCTTGACCTGTCTTCACGCTATTCAAACAGATTCCACAGCTACTCTGCAAAAGGAAAAAGGAAAAAACCAAGTCAAATTCCTTCATCATTGCAGCATTAGATCTCACAACTTTTTACGTTACCGAAAGGAATATGATATCAAAAGTACTAAACTTACCCTGAACTTGAAGCTATTCTTGAAAAGAGAAAGCTTGAGAGGAGATCGAGGAGAAGATGGATTTGAACTTTTAGGTGCTTTAGGAGTGTTTTTGCAATGGAGGACAGGACTTTCAGTAGTGGAAGATGGTTCGACCGTATTAGTAACAGTTCGGCAACGCAAGCTTGGACTTGAGACGGGTTGTGAGTGTAGGCGAGGTGTGGTGGGGTTGCTTCCCCCGGAAAGGAACCCTAGCTTAGCATAGCTTCTAGGGCTTGGACTTGGACTAGGACTTGTTTGCTGCTTATCTGAAACTGAGCTGTTATCTGAGTCTCTAGGGATAGTTGTGCAAAAGGCTCTTCTCCAACCAGTACCCATTCTTAGTGATGAAGACTATGAATAAAGCAAGACTAGTTTCCTTTTCTTTTTGCTCCTACTAAATCTTTCTATCTCCACTTTTCTTTATCTTTTCTAGAGATGAAGAAGATAAAGAAAAAGAAGTTTTGTTTTGATCGATCTGAGGTTGCCACAGAAGACAAAAGCGCAGGATCAGATTCAGCAATAAGAGCATGGGATCAAACGAAAAGAAAAGCTAAGAGACAAACAAGTGGGATTTTAAGAGTAAATAACACAACACCATAGCAGACTCTCTGTTTCTATTTCTATTTCTCTTTTGCTTTCATTTCTTTTTTTTTTCTTTTTGCCCTTTTCCTTCCTGTTTCCGCTTTCTATTCTATATTGCGCTCTCTCTTTCTATCGATAACCCCAAAAAGATATCTGGCAACTTAAAGGCTTGAGATCTACTGCTTCTCTTTCTCTGTGTTTGATATAACACAGTTTTGCTTTGAATATATATTCTTTGGAAATGGTAAATAAGGAGTTTACCCAGGTGACCGGCACGTGGTTGTTTTATTTTTACCTAGCCGGTCAAAGTTCAAGCCAAACTGTAGACCACGTTATGGCCAACGACCTGTAAACTGGTCACCAACTCTTATATGCTCCCATGCTCTTTTAAGAATCTCGTTTCACGCGCCGTTACTGCACGCGAATTAAACTAAATTCACGTGATCTCCATGAGCATTGAATGCGTGGCGTTCACTTTCATAACTGAGAGTAGGATCAGAACTGGAAATGTCGGGTTTGTCTCTGCCGTGCATGCATTCGAACATATGGTATGGTGATGGGAGGGTGGTTAATTATCCAGTGTTCCTGAGAAGCAAATTCAAAATCTGCAATTAGCATAATCAACCGTTGATCAAATAATATGATTTTGTCATGATGGTATAATCAGTGAAAGGAATCTGAAACAGTTAGCCCTTGCAATGTGGGACCACAGGAGCGGCGGTTGTAGAAGATACAGGTTGTTAACATTTACATTTCCATGCACTTTAAAAAATAAAAATGTATTAAAAAATAATTCATGGAGTAAGTAAGTCTTTAATAATAGGTGTAGGAGGTCGAACCTAGGATTGCCAATGGACAGGCTACGGCAGTGAAAAGATTGGAAGTGGTAAAAAGGGCCATATTGTCAAGGTCACCCGTTACCGTATATAAATGCAAAGGAAAGTGAAAACCATTAAATGGAGTGTAGTAGGAAGTCAGATTTTGTGAGTGGCTCAGACACCCACATGACTAGTCCTGTATAGAGTTGTCAGGGGTTTTGAGACTACTACCGTATACAGGCCCCTCTTTAGGTCTTTGTGTCCTTCTTAACATGTCAAAATTGAAACTTTCTATATACTGCGGGTCCGGGTTAACAAATAGAGGGTCCATATCAAATTTACCGTTTTAATAAGTACGGATCACGAGATTTCTGGGTTACACTCTTTATCTTCTTATTATATCATATGCTTTTCTTCTAACTGCAATCTAAAATTTGTGTAAAATTGTTTTATTGTATAGACGGAGAACGAAACCAAGCCTTTGCGAGGGAGTGAGTGAAAACGAGAGAGAAGTGAAAGCCGAAAGGCAGAGGGAAAGTTATGTCGTTTGCGCCTGTTTTGGTACACTGGTGAATCTGATATGTGAAGGGAGGGACAGATGAATATCAATTACCTGGGACCACCAAAATTTTCACCCGAAAATGAAGTGAAACTGTGAAAGAGAGGTGATTGAAGGTAAAATTCCTTATATGCCCTTCCCTTATTATTAAGGTAAAATTAGTGAGAGTAAAATTATCAATTAAATATGCTACTTATTTCACATCACTCGTAACCATAGCCACTCAATTTTACCCCGCTCCCAAACAAGTACTGCCTGTTTGAAATTACAGGAATAAATTGCTATGGATAGAGAGGGGGGAAAAGAAACGTCATTACGAAAACTAGTTTTTTCTACTGCTTGGAAAAAACGGCCTTCGGTTCGCCAAAATGTTCTTGGAGAGAAACCATGGGGAGGCATTACTTTCACTTAAATTAAAATTACCATTTTACTCAAAATAAATAAATAAATAAATACTATTATTTTTACAAGTATATAAGGGTATAAAAGTAGTTTTATATTTTAAATCTTCATTTTTTTAATTTACAAAATTAAAAAAAAAAAATTATATTTCTTATTTTTGCTTTCCCATCCTTTTCGACCTTCTTCAAACAATCATTGGAAATAAATATTCTCTTCCTTTACAATTCTCTTCCCCACCCTTGCTCTCCACAAAGCCTTACAGTCTGTACGGGGAGAAGGGAAAATTGGAAGGAAAGAAAATAAACAATGCAATTCTTCCTTATTTTCCTCTTTTATTTTCTTTCCTCTCCTTCCCAAACATAGTGTTGAGTTACTATCAATAAGAGTTTTGAGTCACCAAACAAGGAGAAATTTTTAAAATTTTCAAAAATAAAATCTAATTAAGCCCATAAAATTAAATATCAAGTATCTACTATAGGTAAACAAATTGCTCATTATTATTGTCAAAATCTATAATTCTCAATTACATATAGAAAGGAAAATTTTGACAAAAGAAAAATAATTTCCCTTCCTTTTGTTTTGATATAGGAAAAAAAAATTAACCCAGGTTCCTATTGATTTCGATCCTGGAACTATCGTTCTTGGTTCCTAAGAAGGGTGATACACAAATTGAACGGTTCTTACAGGGTTTTCAAACGATGGTGTTGAGATCGTCGGCTTCGGTTTGGAACGAAAACGAAACATCTCTTTTTTAACTTTTATTTTAATATATTTAGAAATTAGAAATTTAATAGTACATTTTTAAAATAAAATTAAAAAAAAAAAAAGAATTTAATTAGAGTAGGGAGATTAGGCCGCGAAGTCCAATGAATGAGGCAGAGGCCAGAGCCAGCAACAGTTAATTACTTTATTAAAGTCAGTAAAACCAAAATCTCAGTCTCAGGAAAGAGTTCCTTCCCGAAAATAAGCGTCACCCACAATGTCACAGCCCTCACTGCCACCGTCACCGTTTCATCTCAGTCTAATCAAGGCAACCGCTGTTAACGCCGTTGGTTTATCTAGATGGCATACAAACTAGCTGACCTCATTCTGAACATCGAGAACTACGAACCCGATGGACAGAATGTGTCAAAATGTCAACTCCTTCCTTGAATAAACTCATTCTACTAATCTTCAACTAATCTTTTTTGAATTATTACTGCGAGTTAGGCAAAGTGATTCCACTTTTTAATTAATTAATTAATTAATTAATTACAATCTTTAGGTTTCCGTGTGAGAATTAACTGAGTACGTTTTTTACTTTTTGGTTTGATTTGGAAGGGCTATGGGGTAGGGAGTTGGTGGTGTTTTGCCAAATTTTATTAGTGCTTATGTTGTGGGAGACAACACTCAACTCCTATTCTCTATTCCTTCCAATTTGGCTGCAATTCAACAACAAAAACACTGCATTCTTTGGCCCTGCGTTGTCGGCTTACTTCTCTTTTATTCCAATTCTTCATAGAATTGTGTTTCATGAGTATTTATCCAATTTAAGTACTCGTTTGGTATAAGCAAAGTTAGCCATGTAAGTTAACTTTCTAGGAATACCCTATTCGTCAATATAAATTATTTTGGGACATTTCCAATAATAATGTAACGTAGATTTATTGCAACTTAAATAAATTAAAGGTAGTACAGTCTATTCACTCAATAATATAATGTAATTTGGACAATAATTTACTACTTTGTCTAACAGTATATATGACTTCTTTTACTTTTAAATATTTCCTAAAACAAAATCTAAAAAGATATACTCTATATGTCTTAAAATATAAATCGTTTAAAGTTTTTGTATAAGAATTAAAGAAGTAATAAATTCTTCTATATTATAACAAAACTAACTAAGAGTAATTTAATTAAAATTATCCTTTATGGTCAAAAGTATTTATTTTATTTAATTTAAATAAATATAATATTAAAAAATATCATTTATTATTTCTTAAAATATTCAAAATCATTTATTTTTTTATATTTTCAAATAAAATAATTATGTAAAGAGGATTTATATTTTGGTAGGGAGCGAATATCATTTTGAAACAGAGGCTAAAATGGATGAATCAACTCTCATTGCTTGTAGCTACTAGCTAGAGACTCGATCTAGTAGCTTTTTTTTTTATGATTATTTTTTAACCTTGTAGAGATTAATTTGATGTTAACCTCCACTAATGTAATATAAAAATGGTGTTATATGTAGAGAAGCAAGGAAGATTTGGCAGCACATCACATGCAAGGTAAAATAGTCAAAAATCAGATTTCTACTTTTTAAGCATTTAGGTGAAGGAGAAGGAAAGGAACCTACCATTCCTTTACACGTGTAGACCATGACAAAACTCCATATCCAAGCAACAGTTCATAAAAATCTTCCTTTGAATTATAAAAAATGTAATCATCATATCATAACTTAACTAATTCATTATTGTTTTACCCTAATCCTATGGTGTAATTGCATTTTCATAAAAGATAAATCATGTATATTCTTTTCTTACGAACGAAATGTTACTTTCAAAAAATTTGAATAAACTCATATGCCAAATGTAGGTATGTCATTAGCTCAATAGAGCCTACATGCCATCCACGGTGGTCTTGGCATACCATGTGTGATGCCCACGTAATCACTGATAGACAAGTTCCTTATCTAGTTATCTTAATCCATATGGCTTGATTTTTTTTTTCTTCTTAATTTATAATTTTTATAAAAGTTTTCTAATTAATGATTGGTGTTTTGTGTTGACCACACATTTTAAGAAAAATCCTACTAACAAAATTTCCCTACCTGCTTGTTTTTTTATGGGAATTATTTTTTATTTTTTATTGCAAAAATTAGGAAAAGAAAGCAATTAAAAATAAATAAAAAAAATATTAATTTTTGTTCGACTTTTTGTGATACGGTAAGTGAAGAAGTCCTCTAAACAATCCAAAAACGTAAAAGGAAACAAAACTTGCCGCCCATAATAAAAGTGATCATCTCTAATGGACCCTCACATGGTGTATTAGACTCAATAATGCTCATCGTTTTGTGCAATATGTATTTATTAAAATATGGAAATAATGTTGAATTTCATTTTTATTTTTTTAAAAATATGCATATTATTTTTCTGTTATAATTTATTGGTTTAGGTGATGGAAGAGAGAGAGATGCATCTGCTTGCAGACTCATTCCATATAATCATATATATATATATATATATATATATATATATATATATATATTATTGAAATAAATAAATAAATAAATAAATAATCCAAAGATGACCAACCCTTTTGAGTTTTGACCACCAATAGAATAGAAAATGTGGGTTCAACTTTATGCGTATCTTAAGCACATTGTTATTATTATTTGGGCTTTGTCTAAGAAATTATAGGGCCATACCATACCCTGTTTAAGGGCATAAACCCTCCAATACACTCACTGGCACGTGAATGGTGGGTCAACTCTTACCCTATATTTATCTAGTTTTAATCAACAAGGGCAGGTTCTATTCTATTTATAAGATTTTCTGTTTAGGGTGTCCTTAATGAAATTATTTTTAGAATTTTATACAAATGCCCACATGCCACATGACATAATTGGACATCCCATATGCAAAAGATCCCATCATTTCACACACCCCCAATTTGTGGATTGTTCATATGCAATTTGACTCTTTTTAATTAATTAATTAATTAATTAATTATGCCATATCTATAAAATTAAATTCTATAAATTCTTTCTCCTAATTATGACCTAAATTTCAACATTTGGCTGCCCAACGTTTTATGTAACATATAGGATATGTCTAAATTTTGTAAGGTTAATGTTTAAGTATTTAGTTGTTTATGATTATTTAATATGAATTTTAAGTATTTAGTTGGCTCGATATAACTAATTAATCCAAAATAAAAATCAATTAATTAATATAATTAATGGATTCCAAAAAACGTAAATACTATCTAAACTAAAATTATTTCAGGAAGATCATTGTTTTGTGAATCAAAATAATTTTTAATTAATTATATTGTAATAGATCTAACCAGAACGTGGTTGATTCATTATTATTGATTATGATTCAACAACAGACTAAAGACACCATGTGTCAATGTGATCAAATCCTAAATGTGCAATATTTTACTACTTAAGTTTCTGAGAAATTGGGATCTCAAATCACTTAATCCATTACATAATTAAGATTAGTCACATAATTAAATATCATGTCATTCTCCATTTCTCCACTCGCATTTCTGAAACTGCTGATTTTGGGTGCGCTGGCGGCGGCGTGGCTTTGGTATCTTTCTATATTTAATTTCCATTTCATATTTTTTATTTATTTTTTTTATGTAACTTGGTTTGAAGTTATAGAATATAGAAATACATATAAATTCTAGATTGAACAATAATCAAATAATTAAAGAATTATAAAATAATATAAATCCACGTGTATAATTAGAGTTAATGGAGTTATTATTCAAAATTTTAACTTTCCTTATAATCGAAATATTCTTGAAGGAGTTTTTAAAATCAATTTAAAAAATTAATTTCCTTGCACATAAATTAATACGAGAATACACCTAATTTTAAACTACTAAAAGTCTGGAGTTGTCATAATTAAGTAACTTGATTAATTATTGGAAGTTGGGTTCAAGAAAGGTTAAAATTGAAATAGTTGGAGAAATTTTTTATTTTGCATAGAAACTAATTAATTTAAGAATTGATATCTGTGGCATTAATGAGCTCGAAAGCGAAAGCTTTCCTTCCTGTTTGTTGTTGAGATGTTGGGGGAGGGGGATGACATATTAAATTAGGATATCTCAATGAATAGGGTATAAGGGATATATAGGTAATAGCACCAACCCTTTACTCCTACTATTATTGATAGCGACTGAGGCAAATTGAAACATGGTCCCAAAGCCTCTGTCTTAAAACCTGCAATAAGTAATTACCCTTCCCATATTGTCCTTTACTCCAAATTTTCCACCAAAAAATTTCTCCAGTGACAAAGATGAGTGGCCATGTGATTGTCTCCTTTTAACTAAAATAGCTTCTCACATTATTGTTAATGTTGCATTCCTCTTTATTTTTCATAACAATTTATATTTGGGTCCTACTCGAATTTGGTCCTCAGCTCTCTCATTTTCTCACCAAAATTTTGGTTTCATCTCTTCTCTAGTTTGCTCTCACATTATTAAAGATGACAACGTGTCAGGTACCCGCTTAAATGCACGCACTGCATGAATAAAATTCCCACACTTCTATTTTTTGTTTCTCAAAGAAAATTACACCTAGGCCACCATTTTTGGTGCTTTTGATATTGATTTATAGAAATTGATGCAAAGTTCTTGGCAAGTCCTTTGCATTATCCAAGCATTTGAAAATGACAAAATAATGAAATGGATGTCAAAGTTTGACATTATTAATTTGAGGTCAATTAATATTTAGGTGAAGCTTATATCAATATAATTAAGTTTGGTATAGAGAAATTAGTGATGTCAAAAAATTAATGATGATGAGGCCAATTTAGTAAAATAACACAACATTCTGTCATCATCAACCAAGACGACCATTTTTGTCTTTCATGTGCTTCAGATTCTTGACTTAATAGTACCACAAATTCTCAAATTATGGAATTGTGACTGAAGAACCAATTTAAATAAGTTGATATGCAATGTAGATTCCAAGAGTTAAACTGATATAATTATCTACCTCGTCCCTTTTCCTCTTCCGAATTTTTAGATTACTGAGTTTAAAATATAAATTAAAGTTAAATTGATCGAATATTTTATAAAAGAAATATGTATACGGTATTATATTAAATAAAAATAATTACAGAATTTATATTAAATATCAAAGATATTGAATTAAGTAGCATTTACTGTTATTAAGACTTCTCTATTGTGCTAAAAAAATGGTCACGATAGAAAAATTTAGCATCATAAGCTATGTACTAGAGGGCATTATTGCGAAGCGATGACATATTTTTCCTGAGATCCTAATCATTTGGATCCGGATTGGCCCAGTAAGTTTCTTACAATTAGGACCCTACATGGCCAGCTATGACTGGGCAGTGTAAAAATCTTGGTAGACTTGTGACTCAGGATAGAGATTCTCCCTTGAACCGGCAAGCATGGAGCCACCCAATGGCTTCATCTTCTAGCCAAAACTTCAAATCCAAATATTTTGGGGCAAATTAATATGAAGTCATTAAGGTTTGACTGCTATTATAATTTTATATGTATTATTTCAAAATTTATTACAAAATCTTTGAGGTTCGGTTCATCAAATAATTAACTATTGTACTATAATTTTGATTTTCATCTAACGAAAATTGAGGTCGCTTACCATTCTAATTACACTTTGTTGGTAAGGTGAGAGTTATCTTCATTTACTATTATTTTTCACTAACACTAGGGCTGTAAATGAACCGAATTGAGCCGAACTTTGAGTTGTTCAAATTTGGCTAAGAAATTTTGATATGAGTTCAAACGAGTTTTTATATGAAAATTCGAGGTTGCGCGCGTTATCGAGCGGAACTCCTTTATGCTAAAATTTAAGTTATTTATTTAACAACCCTAAGCTTTTGTTCAAATTTAATTCATTTAGAAACCGAATTCAAAACCAAAATCAAACTTCGAATAATTCGATAAGAGTTTAATTTGTTTACGGTACTAACAAACACGTAAGTTATTTACCTTTCCTTATTTCGATTTACAGCTCCTCCAACTCCACCCAAATAGGCTTTTAATGTCAAAATTGTGTTTGAATATTTGTTGGTAAATAAAGATTGCTGCTTGGCCGGTAGCATTTAAAACAAAACGGACCAAAAATCAATCAATTAAAGGGCACCACACTACCATATACTAGAATGGGTAGCCTACTTTTTTTTTTAACATTTTTATATAAAAAAATTTTGACTCTTGTTATGGACTGTCATAATCTCCCTTCTCAGGATATTAAAAACCAAGTGGGACCCAAAATCATATCCTTGGTTTGATGGGTCAAAAACACAATCAAGATATATCAAAATCTAATCTTTTTAATACACACTAAGGTTAACCTAATCTAAATTATCATACCTTAATTGATGGTGATTTTTACCGGAAAAGTACCCAAAAAACAAATGGTAATTTATACTTTAGAAGGTTACTTTGCATTAATTAATATAGTAATAGTAATATTCAATAATATTGAAATTGGCATCTTCCAAATCCTAATAGCACTTCATTTCATTTTCTAAGTTGCGTATTAAATCTATTAACAGTTAAAGATAATGATTCTTTAATGGTCATTAATGGGTTTGGTATGGTTAGCAAACTGCTTTAATTTTGTTAGACACACTGCAAGATTTAGGTGAACAAGCCATGTGGAAATGCTTATTTTGACTGAAAATTATATTGTTAATTTAACATTTTACCTAAAATTGATTTGCATATTTATGTCTATTCTATACTTTCATTTGTACTAAAATTCTACTTTTGATAGCTCACCTTGTAACAGCTCAGCCCATGGTAGATATTATCCGCTTTGGGTGCCAGCCCATGGTAGATATTATCCGCTTTGGGTGCCAAACCTGGCCTGAACCCTCACGATTTTGTTTTTGGGCCAGGGAAAACCTCCGCTCTGCCAGCCCAAAACGCGTCTACCATGTTCAAGATTGCCACCCTTTATGTATAGGACTTCCACCTTGTGCGTAGCCGATGTGGGATTCGCCTAAGGTGTTGTGCCCCAAACCTGGGATGTCACACACCTTCTATAGCTAAATTAAGTATAAAAAAATTTTCAAAAAGAAATTTAATTTTGATGAACATATCAGAACATGGCAACTAGAGTAATTATTTGTATAAAATAATAATAATAATAATAATAATAATAATTGTAGAATGATTGTGGGTTCTTAATTTTAATAAACATAGTCATTTGTTGGCAATGATCACATATAATTAGAGTCAAAGAACCCATTATGGGAGAAGGTGATGGTGGGAATTGAAAAATGGTGATTAGAGCAAGAATTTCTCTGAACCAATCCCTATTTTCATGAACTATATATTATTCCTACCAACTGATGCTTAGCCACTCCAATTCCCAAGAAATCATATCCAAGAAAAAGAAAGATTGAATAATTGTAAGAAAAAAATTAAAAAGAAATTTGTGCATCTGCCTAACTACTGTTACAGATCACAGTATCATTTCTTTAATCTAAAACCCTAGAATTCATTTTGCAATCATATGAAAATGACAGAAAAAAACTATGATTATTATTCAATTTTTTAACTAGGCTATATTATAAATGTTGAATTCAAAGATTGTCTTCTTTTTACTTCCCTGTAAGTTTACCACTCTTCTCTGTTGTCTTTGTTTCCAACACTAAATGGGTGTTTTTAACTTTGCCATAACTCTGCTTCTAAATTTGCAGAAGGATGGCCTTTCTAACATTTTTCAGACCAGTAATTGAAGGAATGGGCCTCAGATTTGGAGCCAGGTCATGGGTTTTGAACAGAATCTGTCCATATTTATATGCGTAAAGATCCAATCTTTTAAATGATTGGATACTTTCTTTTTCTTCTTTTTTTTTTTTTTATTTTACAAAATATGGGAAGATATTGGTGCAACCAATTTCACAGAAATGCAACTCTTAAAAACACAAATGTACAAAAATCATAAACATTATAGAAGTTTCGAGCTACATCGGTATCTCTTAAAACGGAGGTCTGAGTTGGGATCTTATGATAAAGTAGTTTGATATTTATACACCATTAATCCATTTTTCTTCAAAAAATTTTCAGTTTAAAGTAAGAAAAGCGAATTTAGAGTACTAAAAAACCACTTTGAATCTTTGATTGACACCTACCAAATTGGTGGTTGAGGACTGGGCTTGAGTTGCCAACAAATGCTCTATCCTTCAAATTTCGAAGTATATGTATTCAAGGAAAATGTTTTTTGCATGTGCTACAATTCCATGTTTGTCTGTTTAAAAATGTATTATCGGGTGATGGGTTTTGATCAGAAAATGTTGTCACTAATATGCATAAATACATATAAGTTGGAGAAAAAATGTCACCAGAAAGGAAATTTATACAAAGAAATATTTAGATTTGTGTTTTGAGAAAGGTACAACAGATAACCAAATAATGCCTTACCCAAATCACATGTAATATTGTACTATCCATTTATCCTTAATGTAATCAACAAAATTTACATTGGTGATTGGGGTGGTGAATGGATTTGAAATGGACAAGCAAGCGAAACTAAATGTCAAAAGGCTATTATCCTCCTGCATTTTTTTTTTACATTATCTTCTTGAAATAAGACAAGAAAAGGGATGTGGGTCCTAGATTTGATGATGGTGAAATTAACCATCCAATTATGGAGTTTTGATATATTTTTCAATGACTAGTTTCAATTTTCTGTTTGAGAAGAAAATGCAGTATTATATAACATTTCAGATTGGAAGCAAGAAAATAATATTTGTATATTACAAGAAAATAGAAAAAAAGAAAAAGGGTGGAGCCTCCAATTATTCATTAATTTGGGTTATCTTACTCGGTTAATTATTGAAAGTTTTTATGTTTAAGGTTCAGTGCATTTGGAGAGTTTGGTAATTGATAGGGTTTTCTTTTGGAAAAGACAATCAAAAGACGTTTTGCCTACCTCTACCATGAATTTAGACTCAAAATGCCTTAAACTTTTCATTTCATAACTGCCAATGGGTCATATAGTAAAACATATCATCCAGACGAAGTTTCATTCATTCATCTGTCGTTTTGCACAAAGCCAAATGTCGTATCTTATCAATGTCGTCCAATTCCATCATTTTCAGTATTTTACTCCTTAAGGCTTAAACAACACATTTGGCCTTATCTGGGTATTTTGCATTTTCTTGGTTTTACACCAATAATTGTGTACTGCTTTTATTATTGTATAGTTCAAAATTTTAAAAAACCAGCTAGTTAAGGACAATATTGCCTTCAACTGAATTATGCAGAGACCTCTCTTTCTTAGCTAAGGTCATACCTAATGTCCCCTGTACGGTATGGTACCGTCCAGTCGTAGGTCAATGCCTTCTGCTGACCTTTAACAACCAAGTGCTCCCCTCCATACTCAGTTTCTGGCTACACATAAATTATTATGCATGCAGATAAATAATGCAGCCCATAGCAACTGAGCATCACATGCTTGTAATCACTACTGCCTGACCAACCCTATCAATAGTGCTGACAATATCTCAATTGTTAAAGCACAGAACACACATTGCTTCAATTGGACATTATTGAAGAGTAATCAATCCTTAAATCATGTTCAATTCTTTGTAAATTGCTAATTTCTCCTTTGTAAGTTACCAATGTAGTTGATAAAATATTACTGCAAGGAGACTTAAACCTTATTACAGATAAAGTCAGGGTGCTATTATTGCCTGAATAAGAGATTTTTATCATACAAACATACATAAAAAGGTTCAACAAACAATGCACTTTACAAACTACAAACTCTTCAGTGTTCCTGTAAGGAGAGTTCGAAAACAGGAACTTGTCCAGACTTAGACAGACTTGTCCAGATTTTTACCATACAAATACTTGTCTTTGGAGTTCCCCAATTTTTTATAAACTTACAGAGCTTAGACAACAAAAACTTAAACACAGTAAAGATAATAAACACACAGATACCCATGATATCATATCTGGTCCAGCACCCTATCATTGCTGTCCTAGTGGAAATGTGAATTCATCAGCTTCTGTACCATTTTCCAAATTTTCAACCGTCAATTTTGCTGGACAGACAATATTAATCACATGTGCAGCTGGCTAGTTCCGGTTCTTACATTTCTCTACAGCCCTTGGGGCTGCAAAAGAGAAAAATAGTAAATTTTTCACAATTAAGCCCAGTACTGAGAAATTTAACATAAATATACACCAGATTGAACAGGTAGTAAGTAAGACATGATTAAGTTACCCGACATTGAGAAACAATAATAGATTTAGAACTTGATTTCAATTTGGTAGAACTATAGTCAACTCATTACACTTCATTCACCAAATGCTAGGGCTACCATAAGCCTACTTTCACTTCAGCTAAGATAGATCAGCAATATATTATGAATTCCAGAAAATACAAAGAAACTTTTCAATGCATCGGCCCTATCAGGTTGAAAAAACTATTTGCTGGATGACACACAGCAAAACTAATTGGGTTTGAAGTTCATTTCAAGAATAAAATGTTATCGGTAGTCCTGAGGAGGCAACTTATCTGGAGGTAGAATAACACAATTGTCTTCAAGAATGAAACTTTTCTCCCTCCCCCTATGCATGTATATCTATATCCCCTACGGTTTTTGATTATGAGTCAAGCCAAGTGTTACTTCTAACATTCCCGAGCACTGCACTACTATTTTTTTCCATAAGAGGAATACTCATCACAAACCGCATAAACTTTTATAGAATGCTTTCTTCACACTCCTTAAAGAAAAGAAGCTTTTTTTTTTCCAATGCAAATTTTACACGATCTGGATAACTCATCTTAAAACAAAGAATTTTTCTGGAGCATAATATCAATGTATTGGGTGTTTCTGCCTGCTCCTAATAGTTTGAACAACAAAATATCCATAATGTAGTTACTTCATAACACAAATATACGCACCTAGGCCAATTGCATCAGAGCTCTTCATAATCCGTAGCCTCTTGCATGTATCAATGAACATCCTGATAAGTACAATAATGAATTAGAACGCACATGCATTTTACAAGTTACCCAAATAAAATTTTCAAAATTTAATAGGTCAAAAATTCATGACAAATATGATAGAGCTGAACACTGAAAAAAGTAGCTAACTTCATAGAAAGAGAAAAGATATGCAAGCTGTACAAATACAGACAAATGAAATTTGGAAATGTGAGATTGTTTAGGACATGAATCAACAATCAGTTCTAGGCGATCTGCTGATTTACTACAGATCAAGAAAAGAAGACCCTTTCCAAAAGAACACACTACCTTGAACTGCTAATTGTCTCTCTTGTCCTCGCTAATCCTAGATGTTATAGAAAGCAGTAGTTCTACATTTATGAATGCCATGGTGGAAATTCAAACCAAAATATATTTTTTCCAACAACTTTGGGATGCACAAATGAAGGATATTCTTAACATTTATACACTAGTTTGAACTGCTAATTGTCTTTCTTGTCCTTGCTAATCCTAGATGTTATAGAAACCAGTAGTTATTCATTTATGAATGCAAATGTAACCAAAACATAATTTTTCCAACAACTTTGGGGTGCACAAATAAAGGATAGACAAAGTTCTTAACATTTATGCCCTTGTAATATTTACAAATGAATGTACAGATTATAATTCAGCTTCACAAATCAAGATTCATGTAAAGTTCGTGATCTTAAAAAACAACCCAACCAAAATGGAAGAAAGATTGATTACACATAAAAAATTTTAAGTCTCCTCGAGTGCATCCTGCTTCCGAAGCAGACTTCATCTAAATAACCGTACATGCTAATGATGCAAAATAACTTCCTGAGCTTAGCATTAAACTTCAATCACTTCCTAAAGCTGAGGAACTACAAAGATTGTTTTCAACAAGAAATCACTTCTTTTTTTTTTTTGACAGGGCAAGACAGAATCTAAAGAGGAAGAAAAATGCTTATAGTGGATTAACACTTACTCCCATGGAACATCACCAACAAGCATCCAATCACCATCTTTATCCTCATATGTAAGAACATATTCTGAGCCATGAAGCAGATCCTTCAGCTTGCTCTCACTCAGCATCTCTCTTCCCAAACCTCCATGAGATCCATATTGACCTGACATCATAATGGAATAGCAGTAACTCGATCGATGAAGACTAGAAGAAATATCCATGAAAATCAGTTCAGATGGTATTACATAATAATAATTTCCCCAAAGCATAACCTCCATCTCAAGTTGAAACTTTGATTGTGCTCACCTATTGTAAAGCAACTGAACATCTTCTCGAGGGCAGAAGATAATTCCTGGTATGCAGAATAGTTTCTCAAGTCAACTTTCCTCAAGTAAGGAGCACCATCCATGCTAACCTTTACAAACAAACCACTAGGCCCTCCTTTTCCATCCACCTCTTCAGTGTTCTTTGATGTGGTGGCGAGAGAGTTCTTCCTAAACGATCTGATAGGTGGCCAACCCACAACTTGTGCCCTGCCAAAGAAGAAAAATTAGAGTCTAGAGATCATTCTCATAGTTAAGAGACAGACAATAGAACCTCTGCAGTCTGCACTTACTTGGTAGCAGGTGCACTGCTGTTGTTATTTGCAGAAGCACTGTGGTTCGGTCTGGTCTCATTTGTTCCATCAGGCCTTTCCTGTGTTGATTTTGGGGCGACAGTGTCTTTCACTTTAGCTGCTTGACTCCCAAAGTTCTCAAGCACAGAACCAGGTTTCAATCCCAAGTTTGGAGAGGGTCTGGGTGATAGCATCACATTCACTTCTGCATTAGAAAGAAATTTGCCCTGCATCTCATATCGGTAATGAAAAAGTTAGACCCATTCTAAAAAGTCATTCTGTCCACATTAGTAAAAAGTCAGGTGTTCACTTGTTCTCACCTCTGAGAACCCATCCATAGCATCAGAGAACCCTCTTTTGTTACCCGAAACAACATTTTTCTGTACTGAAGAGCAATGACGCTCATTTGAGGGGTGCAAAGGGAAGAAGGGCTTCTCATCCAGTTGTGCAGAGCTCAATAGGCAGAGCTCTGAATTCCTTTCAGGAGATTGTGATCCTGGAAGCCCAAGCCGCAATTCTGTAGCCTTAAGGATCAGACGAGTCTTGTTCTGATCACAAGCAGCAGGGATTACCGAACTGTCCACAGAAGAACAATCTGACAATCCCATATAGTTTCGCTCTCTTAGTTCAGAGCCGGTCTGGCATGTGCTTTCTGCGGAGGTTGAAGAAGCCAGCAAAGTAACATTGCTCTGACCCTCTTCCTCCACAGCACCAAGCAGTGGTGAAGACATCAGAATTAAGAAGAAAAACACTCAGAATTCTCTGTAACCTGCTTAAGTTCATTGCATACAATATTCTTCCTTAGAAAATATAACCAATTTGAAAATCCTAAAGAGGCTAATCATGTATATAAAATCATTGAATTTCAAATAAAGGACAAATACTTAAACAGAGACACATTCAAACCAGCTGGCCATCAATCAATTCAAATAACGCAGTGGTGTTTGATTAATCGTGAAAGCGCCTAGTCTAACCAAAAATCCATTGGATCACTAATTACTGTGTTAAAGGGCGATGCTAAAAGCAACAAGGACAAACTAGAAACTAAAACTGCAAACATCATCAGATCTTTAGGGATATGCTAAAATTATAAACCACATGAAGTTAAGATAATTCAAAGTAACATTAGCTATTCTTTATTAGAGAACTTTCTTTAAAAAAAGAGTGATAAATATTGATTTATTATCAATGGCTGATGAATAATTAATAAATGTGAAAATCTGAATTGCACGAATACAAATTGCAGAATTCAAGCTAAGCTAAAAAGATACTATTAAAACTCTGTTAAACCAAAAATTATAAATCAAGCTGCATAACTGTTCAAAGCAGGAAAGATCTAAAACCCTTTCAGGGATCGCAAAAAGAATATATATATTCACCGAATTAGAAGAATAACGCATTTCTACCAAACTTATTGGCGATTGCAGTAAATAACGATAATTGCATGTCAAAAAATAGAACAAAGCGTAACGAAACCACCCGAGTAAATGTCTAAAAAAATTTAAAAAATTATGCAAATATGTAAACTATGTTTGGGTGGTGAGAAAGAAAAGGAAAATGGAGCTAACTTTTTAAGCCGTTCACAACGCATCAACACAAAGAACCTCCTCCACTCAACTGAGCTTAAAAATTCGTTTGGGCTTCTCACTGTAAAAAAGGCAAAACCAACATAACAAACAAGAGGATTTCAACATTTTCAATTTTGACTTTCATTTTCCTTCAGTTTTCTTAAGAAACAACCAAACATAGGCTTAAAAACAACTCATAAAATCAATAACACACAACAAAAATACCCAAAAATCCTCAAAAACGTGGAATATCTTTGTACCTGGTTAAATCAATAAAACTGAAGAAGAAGAAGAAGAAGAAGAAGAAGAGAAGATCAATTGATGCCTTTTGTTTGATTCAGTAGAGAAGAGTAGAAGAAGAGAAATTGAGAGAGAGAGCAGAGAGAGCTAAGGACCCTCCATTTGGCACAAAGCAACAAAAGCTTATTTGCTGTCTGATGTGAAACTCTATGCATTAAAATAAGCACTTGAAAAAAAATAATGTCTTTTTTAAAACGAAAAAACAACTCCATATCCCCTTTTTTATTCTTTTTATAATTTTGTTTATTAATAAATAATTATCCGCCGAACGATTCCAGGGAACACAAATCAGTAGTTGAGGATTCTTTATTTTTTAGTTAAAAGGGAAACCGTCGATCTCTTGAGGGTATATTGAGGATTTCATCTTAAATTATTGATTTTCTTCGTTGAGGAAAGGGATAGTCAAACTCCAATACGTTATCGTATGTTTTTTTTTTTTTAATTTCAATCTAATTGCATAATGTTTATAAGATTTTATACATTATTTCCTTCGTCTAAAAATTTTAAAAATATGCCAACACAGTGTTAGTGTTGATTTTTTAAATTATGTAGAAAGTGTCGAGAACTCTCTCGACCGTCTATATTTTCACTGATTTATTGAGTAATAAACAATGCTAATGAATCAAAAAAATTAAAATTAAGTATAATAATTATTAGGCTATAACTAAAGTTAATATTTAATTATTGAAATTCAATTTTTTTTTAATTACTGTCTAGAAAAATTTTTTCAAAAAAATCATATGGATCGAGTATTCAAACTAGATAAATGTCATTATATAATTTTTGTAAAAATCTAAGTCCCCTGCCTTTTTTGACGAAAAAAAAAAATATGTTTTTACATGTTTAAAATTTTAATTTTCCTAAAAAAAAAAATTAACCAACTATTGAAATTCAATGTTTCCAATTCAATATTTTATAAAATTCCAACAATCAAATATTAAAATTCAAATTTTCCAATTCATTTTTCATTTGTGATATCGTAATCAATGCTCTTTTGCCTAAGGCCATTGATGGAAGGTTAATCTAGAAACATAATTTATTAATTTTACCTTAAAATGATTATGCCAATAACAGTAATTACCCACTAAAATGTACATGTGACTAAGGGTAAGTTTAGAGTTTTTTTTAGGGCAAGTTTACAAAAATTAATATTAATAAAAAAATATTAAAATTATAGTGAAAAAAGAACCTTATTTACTGTAAATATGCAAAACGATATTAGGATTTTTTTTTTTTTCTGGTACAGCTCGAAGCTATCACGTGTCGAGAGCACAGAGCAGGCAACTAGGCAAGCATCCAAAAAATTGATGTGTAATTGAGGATACGGTTGAATAATGGGGTGAAATAGTAATTTTTGTAAAGGCATCCCATCAATCAAAACTAGGACGTCTCCAAATCACAGCCCTTCAAATGTCGTTTTCCCAACTTACACTAAGGATAAGCCGATGAGACTCTCAAACGTGTCCTAAACTTTTTAGGCCGTTGATTCCCCATTCTCACGTGTAAACATGGAAACCCATCAAAATGACCGCCTTACCCGAATAAAGGGTTGAATCACATTTGCTTTTCAACGCAACTTTTACTTGTACTTATTAAGTAATTTAATTTGAAAAATTATTTTATTAAATATTTTAATTTATAATATTAAATTAATTTAACACTTATTACATATTAAAATTATTGTATAAAAATTATACTAATTATATATCAAAATAATATTTTATATATAGAAGTAAAAAATCTAAAAAATTACTGCAATTATTACGTATTTGGCCTCAAATAAACTAAATCGTTACTTTATAGTAAATAATAATAATAACATTAATAGAAAATATAAAATTCTTTTTTTTTTAAGAAAAATGTTCCCATCCTAAATATGCAGAGTATGTTATTCCATATTAATTTGAGGTAAGATGTTTAGTCAAAATATAAGATTTACGCAATCTTTTTCGCCTCGAGTTAACTTTTAAAAAATAAGTTAGGTCCGATTCATTTCATTAGTCTTAGCATGAGTTAACATGATATCCAATTGTTTTAATCTACTACACAATAGAACAAATAAAATTGAATTAGGTCAATTTTTGATTTGCTTTTTTGACATTGACTTATTTTTTGACTTATTAATAATAACATTAATAGAAAATATATAGGATCGGTTAAACAATAAAATATTAATATTTCGATATATTTATATTGTAACAAACAAGGTTAGAATCTTAAACTATATATATATATATATATATATATATATATAAAGCTTCTAGAAATCATCTATCCTTGATTTCTTTATTATTATTATTATTATTATTATTATTATTATTTTTATGATGAAAAAAGGCAAATAGTACATAATGAGGGTGCTTTCCAATTTTCTAAAAACCAGCAAATCATAGCCCTTCGTTTTCTTTATCCATGGGTGCCTTTATATGGTATTAATTTTGCAAGGAAAAGAGAATAGAAAATGATCCCAAATTCAATATTAGAGGAAAAGAAAAGCAAACAATCGTTGAGCCTTAAACATAAGAAATTCAACAACCCCGCTCACTACTACACTATAATTTTTACAATAAAAGGAGAGATTCCTATCCTTCAATCCTCGTGTTACATGCAAATTACTAATATAGCATGTCACATGAGTGATCCCTATGCTTGTAGGCCACCAAACTCCAACTTAATTCCATGGCATAATTTTTGTAATTAGCATGCTATTAGATGTCATTTGATAATGTTAGAGTTACTTTTTAAATAGTTTATAATATTTTAATTAATAAAAATGCTAAACATCATTTCTTATATTATTCGGTAATATAATATTAAACTACCTTTTATAGATTAAGATAACAGTTTGTAAAAAATTATTCTATTTTTATAACGTTTAGCTTTTTATATTTTATGAAAAGTTAATTAAACATTTATTAACTATTCAAACAACCGCGTGTTGTTAAAATAACTAATTACTATTGAAATAGCTGAATAATTAATGTTTATTTGATTTGATTCGGTTATTATATTTTTAATGATCAATTATTTGGTTTAGAGGTGGATAGGTTCGATTTGATTCGTTTGAACCGAATGGCCGCACTTATTGGCAATTCTGGAGGAGTTGAGGGTAAATATGGAATAGAAAATAATATTTAGTTAGAGAGAGAATGAGAGAGGCATTTAGTGGAGGGGTGAGGTAGAGAGGGGACAGGGCAAAAACAGGTTGAAGCGAAATGATGTATTGGGGGACAAGAAAGCGGCTTTTAATTTTGGATTGCCGGGCGCAGAACGGGACATATAACTTCCTTCACTACCTTCTCTGTTATTGCTTTCTCCACGCGCTTTTTGCCCTGTGTTGATTACACGTCCCAATCAGCTGTGGGATTGCACATTGCACGGCAGGCTTTCTGCTTTTTGTAGTAGCATGTTTTAATTAGGTCTGTAACCTTTCTGGCAGCCACTAATAGCCTGTACTAATCTAAAAGGGTATTTTCCAATATTAACTTAGTTTGGTGAAGGAAAAAAAATTATCATTAATAATTTAATTGTTCAAATCTCCAATAATAATTTATTTGAACAATTTTAGAGTTCGATTTATTTTGTATTTAAATTAAAATTTATTAATAATAGAGTTATATACTTTTTATATTAATTTTTATATGATTATAATTTACTAAAATAATGAATTCATTAATATAATTTTTATTAACTTAAAAATTATTTTATTACTAATATTTATAAGTCAAATGAAATTATTTAAGCATGTATACAAAGCTAATTATAATTTGCTTAATTTTTAATTTTTATTATTTTCTTTTATTTTTAATAATACTAGCTATTTCTATTGCAATGGATTTAAAATTTTTTTAGAAGAAAACACAAAGAAGTCATGAAACAGAAGAGGTTTTTTTTTTTTTTTTTTTTTTTTGAGACAATCGAACAAAAGAGGTATTAGTAAATAGTAAAATTTTTAAAAATTATAATTATATAAACAGTAAAAAACACAAAGGAGTATATATAATTGCTTTAATTAGGGTTTAGAATTATAAAATTTTAAAACTTTATAATTAAAACCATTAATATTCCAGATTTTTTTAAAAAAATTGCTATAATTTTCTGATTTTCTTTAAATTATTTATGCAATGAGCTTTGATTTGGCTTATGGGATTTTTGGATAGAAAAAATTTCCTTTCCATTGGAGTTAATCTATTTCATAATAGAACCTACTCCACTCAAAATTTAAACATGAGAACTCCTTTGTAGTTTTAACTTAACCTTTTAGAATAAGAGATGAAAGCAATAAGTTTTAAATTAGTGGTAAAAAATAAAAATAGATAAATCAAAAATATATATATTTTTTATGTAGGAAAATAGTGGTTTGCTTTGATGAAGGCAAAGCAGAAACGGGTTTTAAAGAAGATGAGACTCAAACGAAGAAACGTATGGAAAAGAAAAGGAAATAATGATGTCTGATTGGGAGGGAAAATTGCGGTACACGCGCGTTGATTTTAGCTTTTGCGTTTTGAGAGAGAGAGAGAGAGAGAGAGAGAGATTATTTAGTAACCATCATTTAACTGCCACCTCTTTTGCACGCCTTGCCTCAAAACTATCTATACGTTGCATCTCCATGGAGCACTATGTTTATGCTTGACTTGGCATCCTCATCAAAACCATTTGCCCCGCGTCACTCTTACGCCATCATCATACACAAGCACATTTGGCCACCCTTCTTGTTTCAATTCATTGTCCTTTTTTTATTTCTATTAAGAAAAACAGTGTTTTAACTTTTATGTTAAATATATAATCTTAAATATCTTATTAAAAATATATTGGAGATATTATTATATTATTTAAGGTTTTATTTTGGCATATAAATCGAATTTTTTAAAATAATCTAAAAATCAAATCATAAATAACTATACTAAAAGAAAATTTGAATGCATGTATACACACGTTCATATCAGAGTATCATAATTATATTTATTATATAAATATAAATATATATAATTTGACTCGGTTCAATTATTTTAATTTTTTATTATTCAAATTAAATTTTAATTGAGCTAACTAAAATTTAGTAAAATCAGAAGAATTGTGATGTTTTTTTCTCTGAGACATGAAAAATTGTGATCTTATTACGCATAATAAATGTCAATTCATATGTTTATAAAATAAAAAAAATGAAACATTTTATTGTGGACTTCCATAATTGTTTTCACTCAACGAGGCTATCAAAATTTATATCGCGATAACGAACTCAATGAAAATATTTATTTTAATATTTTTGAAGTGTGGGATGAGACGATAAAAATTTTTTTTATTTTAACCAGAAGTTTGGAATTTAAATCTTTATTATAAAGTTTCTTTAAATAATTTATAAGGAGCAATTTGCCTCCTTTCGTAAGCTTACCGGTGCAAATTCAGATAATCAAGCTAGAAAATTTTGGATAACTAATGATTTAAAACAAAAAAAAAACACAAACTCTAATATATATATATATATATATATATATATATACAGTCACTTGGCAAAAAAACAGAAACAAAAAGTGGGCCCTGGGCCTATGAGTGTTGAAAGAAGTATCATATAATTAATGAGTTGGGCCTCCATGCAAGGTTTTTGGACCGTAGGATTTTCTATGATTTTTACAGTGCAAGTACAGTACAGAGAAATTCAAAGACACTGACCTAAGATTGGTGTGCCTTGCATGTCCTGTATTTTACTATGATTACCCGTTTGTCACAGTCGCAGTGGCAAAATTTCTGTCGCTATAATAACTTGTGCTCTTCTTCTGCTTCCTCTTCTTCTTCTTCTTCTTCTTCTTTCTCATCCTGTTGGGCCTTTTCAATGCTAAGAAGTCTCTCTCTGACAAATTTTTAACAACGAAGCATGTCATACAGATGACAAAACATGTCATGAATAATGAATGTGACTTGTCTGACTCTGATGGTAATGATAATATAGAAATGTATATTATATGTTTTTAAGTCTCTTTATCAAAGCCCCATCCAAACAAGCTTTGCACACGAGTGATAGTATTTTTTGACATTAGTGATGATATTGATAGCTACCCTATGAAAGATTTCAATTATTGTTATTTATTAAATAGTTTCTCCCTCCATTTAAAAAAAAAAAAAAATTTCTCCTTTAAATTATTTATTACTGTTATGGCAGATCAGTTCCATAAATAGCGTCCAAAATTAAAATGAGGATACATTTAAATTTTAGTTGATTCCGATTTTAGTTGAAATCAATTTTTATTTTCAAACGATTCTAATTTGTGTATGGAGATTAATCTCAATTTGAAATTTGTGCATATGCGAGTCTAATTATTATCATTAATATTAAAAAAATAAAAATGAAATATATAGAAGCAATATCCTATGGGCGGTTGACATTTCTCTTTCATTTCTGAATTGAATTTTCCAATACCATAGGATTTGAATGGCGTTTTGAACAGTCTTTCGTTTCCAAAGCTCGATTTGTGGGTTTGGCATTTTTTTTTTTTTGGGTTAAAGCCATTGATGCCACTGACCCACTGGCAATTCTTGTTCGAAGCCTGCCTCTGCTTCACCTAATGTTAGAAAAGGTTTGACATTTCGATTTCAGGACTGGACCATGCCAACGGTCAATCTTAATCAAACAGCATAGTCCTACGTTTGGGCCAATAAATCTGGGCTTAGTTTAGACAAACCCAATTACCAGTTTAAAAATGCTTACCGTGGACTATTGTTAGAAACCCACCAAAAATATCTAATTTTGTTTTTGTCATGGAAAGATGTTTGTACTCTGTATGTCATGTGGGCCCATCGAGTTCCTAAGATATAAGAGATATTATCTTTTAAATTACTTTGATAATTGAATTAGTAGGACTAAATTGAGTTTTCAGGTGAATCTTACATGTAAAATTAAAGATTCCATATCTGAGATGGTTACCGTTAAAAAAGTTTTATTTGAACATTACTTTAGACCTAGACATAAAAATACGTGAAAAAATCAAATTTAAATGATAAATAATCTTTTGTTCTTAAAACAATTTTTGTGATATATCAAAAGCCACAATTTAAAGATAAAATAACAAATTTGGATAGGTAGATTATTTTTTGGAAAAAAAAAAAAAAGAAAAGGTAAATATATTTTTCTATAATACATATTTTCAGAACTATTTCAATGATAATGTCTCTAGGTTTATTAGATCCCTATTTTGTATCATGTAATGAATGATTGAAAAACAGAAAATATATATAATATATAAAAAAAAAAATGAAATTGCAATGTGGGTAAAGAAACTTGTGATAAACAAAAGAAACGTGACTTTCTTTCATTGTCTGCCAGTGGGACGGATGAGATACGCGTCGGCATTCCATTATACTGAGAAATGAATTGACATGACCCAACCAATCAAGGGGGTAAAATGAGTTTAGTCACTCGAATTTGCTGAATAAGCTTATCTCGATGAACTCGAACTCAACTCGGCCCGCAAGCCAGCTTGATATAGTCAAGTTAAATTTACAGTATAGTTCAATAAAGCAAAATTAATTAAATATATATTAAAACAATATTATTTTAATTGATATATTTTAAATTGGAGTTTGAGATCAAACTATATTTGAATTTGCCTATTTTAAAATGAATCGAGTTCGAGTATATACTTATTCAACTGAGTGCGAACTCAAATTTTTAAGCTCAAGCTCGAGCATGAGTATATCCTTATCAAGCTCACTAGAGCTTAGTTTGATACTAAACTTATTTAGCTTATTTAAGCTATATTGGTACTACCGAATAAATTAAGATATTTTAAAATATAAACCGAATCAAATTAAATTTATGACTCAATTTGATTTCAACTGTTTTTGGATAAGTTTTTAAATTTATTTTTAGACTTAATAAAATCGAATCATGCAAAAAAAAAAAAAAAAAAAAAGAAAAGGTTTTTCTATGAGAAATAAATTAAAGCAATTTATTGGGTTTTACCAAAATATACTAAGCCCTAATCCTAATTATATATGTGAAAACTTAAATTTGTGACTTTTTTTTTTTTAATTCTTCTATTAATTTAGCTAGGACTAAAGTTTGAATTTATAATCTTAAATTTATTCCTTCAATAAAAATTTATTGACATATATATATATATAAAGTTAAACATTTTTTCTAGCAATAAGCTGGCATTATATATATTAGAACTAAGGATTCGCTAGTCCCTGGGTTAGAAGAAATTTTTTGAATATTCTATATTATATGCATAGAAATAAATAAATAAATCATCAAGTATGTAAATCAATCTGCTATTTATGGGTGGAGGCGAATTTATTACACCATAAACTCTAAAGCATTCCTACCTTTTTCAGATGTCTGTGGACACTGTATAAAATGCACTTTGATCCATTTCCTGTTATTTTTCTCTTTACAGGTTCCTTTCTATTTTCTAGCATCTCAAAAGAAATGCAAGAGGAAAGTAATTCTTTTTCTAATTCCCAAAAAAACAAAAAAAGTTAATAATTACATATATGAACTGTGCAGAAAAAGTGATAAAAAATAAACAATCATATATAGCAGATGGTAAAAAAGAAAACAAAATCACAAATGTAATGGAACTGGAAAAGTGGGTGGCTTTTCCATCTTCACTGTGATCTTCTCCTCCATAATAGAAGGCTGACATGGACAGGCCATCGCTATGAACTTTGGTACTTGATCCCCTGGCATCAAAACTGGCACAGTATTCTGTACTTGATTTTGCTTTGACTCCTGTTAATTAATCCAAAAATCTAATTAACCCAAACCCAATTTACATGATTAATCCCTTTTATATATCTCTGCGAAAAATTTATACTTCGCTTTAATGATACTGAATCGTCAGAGATCGGAAGTTAAAACCCACGATAAAACGTTAATTTTCATGGAAAGAAAATGAAAAATCAAAACTATAATATGATATTAACATGTACATATATATATGTATATATATATATATATATATATATACATACCTGGTGAAGAGGAGAAGATTTGTAGGGTAAATGCTCTATATCTTCTTGGACATGGGAGTTATCTTCCTCACCTCTTGAAGGTTTTAGAAGCGATCTAAGCTTATCCCAGTGGACACAGCAAGTGAAAAAAACACTCATGAAAAACAACAGAACTAATAAAAGAGCTAAACCTAAAGGAAACTCTATGGATGGTCGACTTGATTCTTCGCTCTCCATAACTATATATTGAGTTCTTTTTGTATTTGAGCTATCTGTTATCTCTTCTCTCTGCAGATTAATAAATGGAAGAAAATAAATATAACATGGAGTTGGTGATATTGATAATAGAGGAGCACAACCTTTAGCTTTTTGGTGGTAGTGGCAATTTCTTTAGGTTGGCTTCATGTTTTTAACGTACACATCATCGTTGTTACGGAAAAGGGTGGGGTCCTTCCTTTGCAATTAGCAATAATAACGCCATTAACAGTTGGTTTTCTTTAATCATTACACTGTGATTGAGTTTTAGGGATGTAAGAAAGCTACAGTATTAACAATGTAATTAATTAATAATTAATTTCCTAGGTGGGACTGCTCCGTTGAAATATCTGCGTTAAATAGACTTAATTGTACTTAGTGTATGTTTATTTAAAATTACTCTTACACCAATCTAATTTAAAGCCAATCAAGTAATAATTGATAGTTACAAATGACATAAATGAAGGTATAGTTCCTTACCAATGTAAAAACAAAAAAAATGAAATTATCATCATAATGCTTGTAAGAAGTCTCTCTTAGAGAAGCCAAAAGCCTTGTGTTGTATGAAATTACGAGACTTCTGCACTCTGCAGTAAACCATTTTTTAACCACTAATCCACTAAAAACAAAAAGAAAAATATACTAAGTAATTAATTTATTAGTGGCTTAACCTTTCTTATTACTTGACCAAGCACACAGTTAATTAATCGTTTATACATATATAATTATTTTCACAGGAGTGGGGTTAATTAACAAAACTACCAAAATCAGTATCATGAATTGCCACTTCACCACCACCGTGGAGTCAATATATATATATATATATATATATATATATATATATATATATATATATATATATATATATATATATATATATATAAAGCATTTTTTTCTCAATAAGTTGACATGTGATACTTCTTAAATGAATACTTTTCTGTAGCTCTTGGCACATAAAAATTCTTGGCGATGACACATGAGATAAGAATGTCACATAGAACTCTTAAATTTTGATAATGTCACATAGAATTTAATTATTAGTTATATTTCTATATAAATATTGATATTAATTATCATTCAGTTATCATAATTAATAAATATTAGTAAATAATTATAATTATAATTATTATAATGTTGTAACCTATCTTTCTCAATTAAAATTACATAATATTGGTCTTAATAATAACCTATTTTAAATTATTATAATCATATTAATATGTATTAAATTATTAAATTATTATAACATTATAACCTATTTTTTAATTAAAAATTATCATAGTTTTGATGTTGCTTATCATATTAACATGTATTATGACTTATCTTTTAAATTAATATTATTATAATATTGACATTGAATATCATTATAATCAATTATAGTTATCATTTAGTTTTATGAATGGAAATTAAAGTTTATATTTAAAAGAATGATAGAGAAGCTTAATGGTGAAAATATTTATTAATAGTTTTATTAATAATGAATATCTAAACATTTCAATATTTTATTTATTTTAAAATTGCAATATATAGTTTTTTTTATTAGTTTTAATGATAATATATTGAATTGCCATTAATTGCTTAGTACTAGAATATAAATAGAAAGAGCTCTTTGAGGTTTGGTAAGTTCATTTTTTTTTTTTTTTTTTTTGTAATTTCAATAATTCTTATATAATTTCTTTTGACATTGATATATTTTTTTTCTCTTCTAATTTCTATTACTCTATCAAATTAGAAAAAATTTGATAAATCATAAGAGAAAGCAGTTTATATGAAATCATCATTAAGAATAATATATATACGTCTATGATTGAATTTTTATTGTCCATTTTAATTTATTTATTTTATTATTTTTAATATCGTCTAAGAAAGTTTATTAATTCAAAAATAAATAATTAAAATCAATGATTTTTAATATATATTTCTTTTTCTTTCAATTTTATTATAGACATATAATTAGTCGAATGTTTGGAATTTGACATAGATGTTCTTCAATTTAAATAATTTTCAACAAAATTAACAAATATAAAATTAAAAATAATTTAAATTGTAAATTTTTCTTAATTAAATTTTATATTTTAAAATATTATCACAATATCTCTAAGATTATAGATAAATATATTTATTGTGCATAGCACAGACATGCATCTAGTTAGTAATTATATATAGAGACTTAATTTTGTAAAATTAGATGTTTTAGTAACACTTACCTGTTTCAGTAGTTTTTTATAAAACGTTAAAAGCTAAATGTTAGAGAGATTAACTTTTTATAAACGCTATCTTAACTTCTAAAAATTAATTCAAATGCTATATTACTAAAAATTTTAAAAAATACATGATTAAAACACTAAAAACTACTTAAAAGCAATGGGGAATCAACTACAGTCGTTGCACTTAATTTAACTCATGGACAGGAGATGGTGCAATTTGCCATTGGGTTATCCACAAAAGAGAAGATATAAATATATATATATATGTGCAAGATGATGTAATGATTTGAATGTGGAGTCCAAATATTAGGTCTCAGTCTTTTTCAGCTTGCAATATTATCCAATGGCTGCTTCACAGACAGTGGAATATACATGTCATCATTTATAAGTAATTAAACCTAACTAAAATTGTAACTATAACTTTTGGAAGAGAGGGAAAATTTTGCATTTGCTTTTTGACAATGTTTGTGATATAGTTTGAGCAAGCATATGCCATAATTAAAAAATATATAATTTCTTAAATCTATAGAGACAGATATAATAACATTTATTTTTTTTATTTTTTATTTCGTTTCATTTGTGATAAAGAAAAAAAAAAAGAGATAATTTTTGGACATATATATTCTTATTATTTTTTTGGAATATTTTTTTTTTGAAAGATTTCAACTTGGGAATCAATCCACATTTCACAGGAATATATTGTGTTTTGGAATTTTTTTTTTTTTTTGCTAGTATTTTTTGGTAGGTTCGGTTTAAAGCCTATTGTTTCATTAGTATTTTCTTTTTTTGGTAGGTTCTGTAAAAAATAATACAATGGGCCTGTCATTCAACTGTGTTTTAAATGGGCTTGAGAGTGTAATTTAAAAAATTTAGCGATAAGCGGGCCAAGATAATATAGTACTTGGGCTAAAGTGCGCTTTTCGCACATGACTCAATGCGAACGACGTAGTTTCCAATTTCAGAAGCAAAATGTCACCTTAGGCAGAACCCGTCAGTGAATTTTGCGTTTGTTCGCCGAGAAAATGGAAGAAAGAACAATAAGACACTTAGGGAACGACGAGGTTATGCACGAGAGTGTTCTATCTATTCAATCTCTTGGTATCCGTTTTTCCGAATTTACCTTACTCGTATTTTCTGCTCTCTATTTTTTCATGTTATACAACACATAAAAAATAAAACACAGACAGTTTTTTAGACTCCATCTTTATCTTGCTTATCATGAATTGATTTTGAGAAAAGTTGTGATAAAAAAATACAGAGGTGGATGTCATTTGGATCCCATGTGTGGAAACATCTCTGCATCTTCCTTAGGTCCTGTTTCCTTCCTGGTATAGAGAGCTTTTCAAGACACATAAATGAGTTCATAATTGAAGTAGCTTTTCCCTTTTTGAATTTCATTTTCTTTTTCTCAAAAAGTTTAGGCTTTTAGCTATATCTTTGGTCATATCAAAAGATTCTTACATGTTGGAATCGGGAAAGTGAGTTTCAGGACCATGTCAAATGCCAATCAGATGTAACAATAAGAGCATAAACAAAGCTTAAAAGCATTGTGAGATAAGACAATCTGATTTCACAATTACGGGGAAAAACTCAAAAAGCCAGATTACTATGTTCTTGGAATCTAAGGACACTTCTTTCTTTTATTTTTTTTTTAGTAGCAATATGTAGAGATAATACTTTATGGTGGCCTACTAGTTGAAATGATCAGTTCAATTTGTTGCTGAATTATGCATTTGGCATTGTGTGGAGAAAATTGACATAAAGTTAATGTTGTCAAAACAAATGGTAATATCATTAGCTTTTGTCTTTTTAATCCTGTTTGATTGCTACAATGCTATCATTTTGTGTTGCAAGTAACTTTAGCCTTGTTATTTTTCAGATTATGCATGTCATGTCTTTATTACCTTTTGGTTATCATGCCCAACCCTAGATTCTATTCTCTTTATACGTGTTTTGGTTCAAAATTATTGGCTGTTGATATGAATTTCTTATGCTTCTGAGTTCTGTTGAATAGCAGTATTCACACACAATCATAATAACAATGGTTTCTTGCACCGTCTTTGATCATCCACAAAGACCAGTCTGCAATGAGTGAAAGAAAACCTTAAGACCTACAAGACATTTAAAACTGAAGGATCATGGAGTTAATTAATATTTTTCATTTGCTGATAACAAATCCATTTTGTATATGATTAACAAATGTTGAAGATATATGTGACGGGGTGTAGAGGGGCAAGCAAACTGTGAGAACCATCGAGGGGATGATGACATGTGGCTTTGATTAAAGGTGACTATTTCAACTTACTGGAAGTTATTAACCTGTGAAAACTAGTAGTCTCATATGTTGATAAATCTACATATGTTGCAATAATTTGGGTCTCGATAATGATAAAGAGCTTTTTTATTTGTTGTTTTGTATCCTGTCTGTCCTGTAATTTTGTGAATATAAACTTTCTGATATGATATGATATGATAGGCTTTGCTTTTTGTTCCTCCATTCTAATCCGCAATTATAACATGTACTTGCGATAAAACATGAAACAGAGATAATTTCTTGGTAATTCTGTTTCTAACTGTCCATCATTATAGAATCTGAATTTTATTTTGCTCCTAGAAGTCTCCTTTATATTACCTTTCTAACATATTGGGTCATGCTAGCATTGGATACAAACCAAGAAAATACAATCAAAGCATATCCCTCCCCAACACACAAAAAGAGGGAACTTTTAGATCAAACTAATTACTAGATGCTAAATTTATTCATACAAGATTCAGGAGAGGCAGCTGTTACCCTTGTACATTCATAGCAAAGTTCAGAATGATATGTGATTCCACTATAGCTGCAAGGAAATTCCATAACCACAAAGTGAAAATTGATTCTAGAAATGAGGTATGGGCAAAAAAGGTAAAAAAGTCTAATTAGATAAGCTTCAAATAGGTAACTTAGGCATGTGATGAACTGTGTCTCAGATTATTCCCAAAAATATTCCCATCACATTAAAGCAATTGAACTAACATTTTCTCCAATTGAAGAAGATAATTAATACACAAGGGTTTGATGAATAGAATTAACTTATTTGAAAAATTTTGATGTCACTACAACCTCACTTGAAAACCTCATTAAATTAACAGAGATTTGGAAATCTATCTATTTAAACTTTTTCACAAGTTCCTGCCTTTTATTTCTACAGGCATCTTCCTCCATATCCTGCACTTCTAAATAATGCTTGCTTTATGTCTTCAGAACTTATATGTCTTCTCTGCTCCAATTCCTATTATAACCCCAAAAAACAATACAGAAATTAGAAATTTATATAAATAAGTTCCATGAAGAATCAATAAAAAATATAAGCTAAAGCTAATAAGAAATGATTTTGAATCTGTACCTCTGAGCAAGAAGCCTGCATTGCAAAATCATTGAAGCAACTAATTACACATTGTTGAATCTCAAGTCCTAATGCTTCTAAAGTATTTACTGTTGATAGCAATAATCCTGGTTTCGATGCGCAGCAAATCTCAATTCTAGTATCCTCATTTCCTCTTGCTACATCAAACTGCAAAAGTGTACACCAAAGAAATTCTGTTCAGTAACAAAGTACTTTTTTTTTCCTTTTAATTATAAGCTTAAATTACTGCAGAGTGCATACCTTTGGTGAATTTCTCACTATAAATTCACTTGCTTTTGTGTCTTTGAAAATGCCCATCATATTCAATTGATTTGAACCCACTTCAGTTTCTTGTTGCAAATTATTGATTCTTTCCAGTAGCTCCTTCACATAATCTATAGTATCTCCAAGAATTGAAGTTCTGTCCATCTATAAACACACAAAAAAGGGAAAAATCAACAAAAGTTAGCCTTCATAAACAAATGAACTTTTGACACATTTATCATTAATTAATTAAATTAAGCCATTACTTACCTTGCTTATCTTAGGAACAATTGATCTTAACATGGAAAGGCGGTCATTTAACCTCTTTCTTCTTCGTCTTTCAGCCATTAAATTCTTTGATGGCTGCCCTTCTAATTTCTTACCTCTCAATTTTCTTTCTGGGCAAGCGCCAATATTGAAAACTGGTACTGCTTCAGGAGATTGCATTGGCTCAACTTTGCAAGTAGTCTTCTGAATATCCAAGCTTGTCATATTATTTTGAAGCAACCCTAGGTCTTGATCATCCTCCATCATGGACATTGGAGTAGTGTCTTCTTGAACATGGAAAGGCGGTGTGTCTAAAGTGTTATATGAAGAATCAGTGAACTGTGGAGCAGAGAACTCATCTGTAAATTGCTGTGTAGTTGAGAATTCATCAATAAATGGACAAGAAACTTCATTGAAGTAGTAATTATTGAAATCTTGCTCAGTAGGAGAAGAAAATTCTTCATTGAAAGAATTTTGAGGGAGTGTGACTGCAGTAGTGGAAGTGTTTAGATTATTGTCATCAAAATAATAATCAAAGTTCCATCCACTGGAGAAAAGCTCACTCATTTCTGTTGGGAAACTTGGGGTAGTTTCCCAACAGTCTCTTCTTAGAGAAAGCAATTCCTCTAAGAAGCCATGTTCATTGATCTCCATTATCTCTCTCTCTCTCTCTCTCTCTCTCTCTCTATCTCTCTCTCTCTCTTTTTCTTTTTCTTTTGGGAAATGATAATAACTTGATATAATGAGAAGCTGCACCAAGTTGGGGAATATGTGTGTGTATATATAGCCCAAAGCTACACACACGTAAAAGGGTTTCTACTTAAATATAGTAAGTATAAATTATAGTATGTGCTATATTGTATTTATTAGGAATTTGAAGCCTAAGATTGAAATGGGAATCTGCTTTATTTTCTGTTTCTTTTATTTTCTATGTGAGAGAGGGTGATTTCATGTCTTTTTCACCGAAATCTCTGCAATCAAAAAAACTGAATATAAAATTTCTATTTTCCCTGAAAACTTTGACCCCTCCACGTCTGTCCGAACCGAAAAGGATGAAGTTGGCATCACAGTAGACTGTAGACCCTGACAGGTTCTTTGTATGGTTAATCTCTGTAATATTTTCTGCCTATCAACACAAATCAGAAAACACCATAACATAAAACCAACCCCTTTCTTTTTTTCTCACTGAAAAAATTGCTGGGTTGGGTCCCATATACCTCATATATAGGTAATTAGAAATAAAATTTTCTTTTCTTAGGAAAAAAAAAAAATTACTTTGGGTCTAATTTTAGGTCAGAAATTCAAATGAGTTGGTGGTGGGGGCCTTCTTCTCTTTGTTTGTTCCCAAAATTTTCCTATTGCTTCATTTGGAGGACTTTGTCAAAAAAATTTGTCCTTTAATTATTCAAGTAAAGGATAGTTTTAATTATCATTGGCTAATTAAATTACAATTAAAAATACTTGATTTGTTACTTAATGTAAATAATATTAATTGTATGTGGTAGTGGAACGATGTGTATTACTTAAAAGAGCAGTTTTTGGCTCATGTATATGGTGTTAGTGAAGGCAAGAATATGTAGACACTATAATCACCTTTTCAACGGCTGTTTTGGCTGTTTCCGGTCGACAAGCACTGCAATTGTACATGAGACTCTGCCTTTTTGTGCCTTATAGGGTTCTAGCAACAGTCTCTATTACTGTGTTTAATTTCATTCCCCTATATATTCTTTATTATTAGTGATAATGCAAATTAATTATTCTTAATTATCATTGTTAATTCTCAGCATTTGGTAGGAGTTCAGATGAAGGTACACGTTTGATTCCTCATACTCTGCACTATATATTATTCCCCAACAAATTCTATTAGCTCTATTCCCCAACAAACTCCTCGTAGCGTTTGAATTAGCTTCAGATGTTAAGGTAGCGTTAAGGTCAATTTACGTAATATTTAATTTTTAGCGTTTCATAAAAAGTACTCAAATAATTATCGGTCGTTCAAACAGCTAAACATTTTTTTGAATAGACGCGTGTGTATATATAACTTAGCAATATCATGTTTTAAAGGGTGTACTTTTACAAGGACAGTAGAAAAAAGCATACCGACCCTTTAAACATGGTAATCGTAATTTTGTCATTATCATTATTTCCAGTTTGCTGAAACTATGTGCCATGTATATATCAACATCTAGTGTGCCTAATTAATTGTTATTGCTAAATTAATTGTCTCACTCTAAATTACAATTTGCCATTTAAGTCATAGGGGAATAATTTCCCATCTGTTTTCAACCTTTCGTACATATTCAAACAAGTAAAAATATTACTAAATAGGTTCATGTATGCATGTGTTTGACATTTAGAGGATTAATTACCATGTCTAATTAAATGTATTTTTATTATTTTTCCTATACAAATAATCTATTTTTGTCAAATTAAATACGAAAGATTCTTAGCCACATGCTATGACTATATATATATATATATATATATATATATATATATATATAATGTGCATATATGAAAATGATAATGCAGAGAAAAATAAAAAATAAAAAAAAAAAAAAAGAAAGAAGAAATGGTAATTATGAACACGTGGGGTTCACTCTACTAACCTAATGTGCATGACCAAGCTTTAGCTTCTTATTAGCTGGAAAATAAGAATTTTATTAGGAAGGTGAAGGTGAAGGCGAGGGTGATGACTGAAGAGAGGAAAGGTGAGGATTTGAAACAAAAAGACAAAGAGCTAATCATGGAAAATTAATATTATAACAATAACCACAAAAATAAAGTAAATAACCTTTTATGAATAATTATATTTAATTTATCTGTTTGTGCTTGCTTGGTCAGCCAGGTTTAATTATTAGACCCGTTTTCTTTCTCGCAGCAGCCGGTTTATTTCCACTCTGTTGTACCAAAAAGTTGAATAAGCAAAATGGCAATTAATTGATTGTTTTGCTATTTTTTAACTGATTTATATAATTATGAAATTCGCATTATATATATATATATATAATTAGATTAATAAATAACTATTACTTACATAAAAGGGTTCTACTTTGGTAATATGATAATTGCATATCTTAAATTTCTCTTCATAAGAAAACAAGTATATGTTAATTAATAACTTTTTCACTTCACTAGTGAGCTCGATAATACTGAAATTATTTATCAAACTGTAAATTTTTTAATTTGTTTCATCATTTTTAACAATGTATGAATCGAGAGATTTCTAGATTAAATCTCTTTAATCGTGAACTTTTTATTAATTTAGTGAATTATTAAAAATAAAAGATTAATTATTAATGATGGTTGGGATGTAGCAGTTGTGATTTTTCTCTTTTAATTAAAAGTTTTGAGTTTAAGCTTTGGATATGGAAATTGCTACGTTAGGAGAGTCGCTCACTATATGGAACTTGTAATATTCGAGCCGGATGTAGTTGGAATTCAATACTCGAATGCTGGTGGTTATAAATTAAAAAAATAAAAATAAAAGATTAGTTGGAGTTGAATAACCTATTATAATTATTCTCATTCATTTAACTTCCAATAAATCAAAGAATGACAAACAATAAACATAATTATCAATTATTATTATTATTATTATTATTATTTCAAGAAAAAGAAATTCAAACATCGAGGAGAAGTTTTGCATTATTGAGTCGAGTCTCAATCTCAACTCTCAAACATGTGAATTACACTGCTTCGCAAATGGCTTCTGAAGTGTTCCCACGTGCCTGCTTGCTGTGTGGAATCTTTACTTCTTTAGCATGTCTTGGCTTCGTAATTTTCATTGTTCAGTACAGAAAATTTCTTTTTTCTTTTATTCATTTTTGCTCTATGTATTACAGGATTAGCAAGTACTTCCTTTTACAATTATTTAAGATGTTCATTTTATTTTTAAATAATACGTTTTATGTTCTTTAACGGTGTATTAATCAAGCCTAAAAAACTATCAACTTGATAGAAAAAATTCAATATAAGTCTAAAGAACGTGTTGCTGTAAATTGATATTGCCTTGGCCTTGTTAGTCTCTTTTCTTTTTATGAGAAGAATCCTCAAACAGAACATTAATGTACACAGACTAATATATATATATTTGAAAATAACATACTAAAATAGGTCACACTATGCAGACAGTATAGAGAAGCATACTACACTTTTTTTCTTAGAACAAAGTTATAGAAGAGGGTGATCCGGAGACCGTGAACTCGAACTTCAGACTTTCACGCTAAAAGTATGATTACTTGCAAGTAAGAATAGTGCCCATCTCTGAGGAAGCGTAGTGTAACACATTGCTAATCATGTTTTAATGCAGCTTAATTATACATTTTAAAAAGAAAAAAAGGAAAACCTAGGTTAATTCCACGTACTAGTTCTTGATAGGCCCGTGAGAGGCTAAAAAGTTCTAATTTTCCTCTAAATTACCTGGCAATTGCAAGAATCATCTGGTCTGGCTGTTTCAATACATAAACCTTGGATTTTTGTCTATGGACACATAACGACAATGTCCTGTACAAGTACCCTTAGACTTAGGGCACAGGCCAAAGGTGCAAGAAATTGAAGGGAATGCATGAATATGATATTGCCCTACTATATATATTTACTACCTATAAGTGTAATCTAATATTGACTTCAAACCTTAATAGAACTATCCAATATCCCTCACTCTATGACAAAGAATATAGCCGCCCACACCCAATCACATTAGTGAAAATCTTTTTAAAAAATTCAATAAACACCAGATTATGAAATTAATATTAACATATAAATATTATAATTAAAGAAACGAGAACTATTCCTATTGTATACCATGAAATATATTCAAATAAATAACTAATTAGGTATCATCTTAACTCGAGTTAAATGTATTTTAATTACATTAAGTAATTAATCATATATTATCTTAACTGGCATTAAATTTTTTTTTGCTGCGAATCTAAATATGAGAATTGATATTATAAATAATAAGTTAATACTATTTTTGAAACCATATATTAAATGAGATCAATAAGACAAATCAACATATCATAATTGATATCATTCTGATATCAAGAATGATCATATAGTACCTTACCATATTAGAATAATAAACTCATTTTAAAGACAGATAGAGAGAAACTAATTAAACAAAAAAAAAAAAAAAGCACCAATTGCAAAATAAAATCAAATAATTCCTTAATTTTAATAATAATGGTTTCAAATATTAATATGACAAGACGCCAAACCACGAGAAGCACAGGCAAAGGGGGAGGAAACGCTGGCGGGAGAGAAAACAACGGACGGTTTCTCCCCACCACCCCGACACAAAGCGGTTTTGAATAGCGGTTTTATTTTCTTTTCCCTCCATAATCTCTCCATCTCAATCTCAATATACATTCAATACAACTTGACAGCCCACAATATCTAATTTAGGGTTTTTTAGGCTCTACCTAAAAACCACCCTTTCTTTGTATTTGTCTGTTAGCATTTTGTTTGGTAGTAGAAATGAACTGTAGGGGTCCATTATAATTTTATAGGGTACATTGCTACAGTAAATATATGCTGGTGACTAAAGGGTACCCAATTATCCAACCCATCTCACATTTATGTATTCCAATTAGGGCAAAGTATCCTACATTTATGGGTTCTTAAGGGAGTTCATGCATTGCGGTTTTCCTTTGTTTTTATAGAGAAATTATTTTACTGACTTAAAATCAAAAATATAATTTTTTAGGGTGTTCGGTAAGGTAGCGTTTTGTACTAACTTTTAATCGCAAACAAAACTAATTTTACTGAACATATTTTATAAATAAAATAAGTTTACCTTTATATCAAAATTATACTTATATATGTTAATTAATAATTTTCTTTCTTTCTTGCTAGTTGATAGTTGAAGACTCGATGGATATAATGGATATGGTATTTTTTTTTTTTTTTTTTTTTTTAGTCTATTGGAAAAAGAACAAGTACTTTGTTTTTCTATTGGAAAGGTTGGATACGTCTTTGTCCATGGAAGAATTAAATAAAAAAATTAAAAGTTTTTATTTTTTAAAAAAAAAAGAAAGAGAAAAAGAAAAAGGACATTTGCCTCACGAGTCACCCTTTCTTTGTAACAAGTTAAAGAAACAAGGATAACCCCACAAGGGATCACACACATCCATTAAAAGACGTGTTAAGTTCCATCTCTACGATAGTCTTTTCTTAAGATTTATTGCTTTTTAAGAATTGCTAAATATGTGTATTAGCTTATCATAAGTAAGATTAATTAATTAATTTCAGCATTATACATAATTAATAATTAAGGTGAAATCAACATTTACTAATCTATTATTCAATCATTGTTTCAAAACATTAAAAAAATAACAAAGAAGAAGACTTTTTCTCTCTTTTCTTTTGAATACTTTTTACTAATTAATATTTACTCAAAAAATAATAATAAGTATATCAGAATGCACCACGTATAAGGAAGTGTTTGGTGTAATGTTTGAACTCCAAATGACTTTCTCTACTGTATGGACCCCTCAAATATTGGCATTTAGCAAAAGTTTTTAAGTTTTAACAACTAATTAATATAACTATAACCCTAACCTAACATTATTGAATTAATTATCCTACTAATTAATTTCAAGAGTTTCCTATCATACAAAATAATCAAGAATTAAATTTTTTTTTCCTTTGTCTATTAATGATCGATCCTTTTCTTTGTGAACGCAATTAAGAGCTAATACAAAAAATTGTATGTTAATTAATTAATTTTTTGTTGACAGATACAACGAATATGGTTTTGTGAAACCTAATACCAAAAACCTTGGTCTCTCGTGTCCTTGTTGGACCGTTGATTGAGGATTAATTAAGGGATTCTTAGAATTGCTGCTATCAATATATACTTGTACAATACCCACTTGTTTAAAAGGAACAAATAAATATATTTATTTATTTATTTGTAATTAAATTAAATCCAATCCCACTTGTAATGCACAATGCAATTTGAAACTTGAAAGAGATATCATTTATATTGTTATACATGTAACTCTAATTAATTAATTGTTCTTGATTAAATTTCATATATATATATATATATATTCATTTCAGTTACTTTAGCAACCATCACTTATTATAAGACTTCGATGGTTGGTTCTGGTTCAAGCCATATCTATCTCACATTGACTATTGACATCAGACTCAAAAATCTATATAAACTGCAAAAAAAAAAAAATGGTAGGTTGTCCATAGCAATACATGCAGTTCGCGTGATAGGATACACAAAGGAAAATCATATTATTTTTTATGTATCTAACATCTAAAATAAATAAAAAATTAAGATTGATCTGAATGGAAATGACTCGAATTCTTTAAGTAAGAGGTCGTATGTTTGTTTTTTGTGAATAGAGAGAATTCTCGTTAAAAGCGTTTCCTTTTTATGAGTCTGACGTGACGTGACGTGAGCAGTTCTTACGAGTCCAACGACGCAAATAGAGTCTTAACCCAATAGATTAGAAACACTTGTGACAAAAAAAAAAAAAAAAAATATTCCTATATAAATTTCATTTTCCATAATTAGGACTACTTATATATTTAAAATGATCTCATATACTCTGTTAAGCAACAAAGACCGCTTTTGCAATCTTTCATACAAAGACAAAAATGATTATACTCTTTACATTTTTTATTTACAAAAATCAAATGGGTACGTCCTTGAATAGGAAAAATATGTATAAATTAATTAATCTCTTTTTCGTTAATTAGCTAAGATTTTAGCTACGTGAACTCCGGCGATTGGTCTCAAGAAAATGAAGAAACAAAACTACAAATCTTTTTCATAAATTGAACACAAATTAATTAATTATTGCCTATTCTTTTTAAATATAATGATTAATTTAATTAATTACGTGAAATCAAGCAGCTGTCTATGCTTAGCAGTCTCACTACAACGAATCTAATATTTGTCTCTTCAAAGATTTAGAATGTAATGAATGGTCAAAGTGCAGCCACAGTATAAACTACCTCAATCATGCCATTATGTTTCTTAATACCTATACAAATGCATTAGTCATTTGATTTTTTTTTTTTTTCTCTCTAATATATATTTTTTGTTGTAGAATATTACAACCTTAATTCGGTTTCTATTGTTAGTTTGACCAAATTCTTGTTGAAGTTGATCAAATGCTTAAAACTAATCATACCCACTTGGCTTTTTTATATTAATTATATAATTTTCATGTATCATATCAAGATATGTGTTTTATCTATGTATGTTTAGGTTTCAATTTCCATCAATATAGGAAAAGAAAGAACATAATTGGCTGATTTTAGTCTCATAAAACCGACCTAAAACCGAATAAACTGGTATTTGCTTTATTTCCTAGTAATTAAACATTATTTTTAATTAGTTTTATTTTTTGTTCTCTTTTTAGTTTATTATATAATGTGTTGTTATATATATATATATACACATTATATTATAGGGTTGTTTATTTTATTTTATTGATAGATTATTCAACTTTTAGGTTATTCATTTAGACAACAACGAAATCAACTCATTTGCTTGAGATGAACTAATAAATTATTTATTTAAATGAAAAAGTTTATTTTTAGAGCTGAGTCAATAATTTATGTAACTTGTTAGATGACAAGACAAACTTGCATCTTCAAATTGTAAAATGACGTCGTATGACACTTTTTAATTATTCAATAATCAGTTTTTAACCGTTCAGTTTAATAAGTTGTTTATTTAAATTTAGTATTTACAATTCAACCCAAATAATTAACTATAAGTCTGTTTTTTTTTTTTTTTTTACTTAATCACGAATAAGCTAGTCATGCTGAAACTGCCATAGATGACAAAAGATATTCTTTATAGCCTAATCTCAAAAATTAAATTTCCATTACTCAGACAATTTATTGTTTTTCTTTTTTTTTTTTAGTTTCTTTTTCATGCTTGAAAGTTGAAACCATTGTTTGAAGTATAATAATACTAATAATGCTAATTAAGAGTTAAGACAATAAATATACAAATAAAACAGAAGAAAATCAATAATCAATGTTAGATTAGATTTTTTTTTTATCAAGAATTCTTCTCTTTTATCATTTTTGCGCAATAGCTGGTGTCTGAAGCACACTGACCCGACTAATTTGGATTTGTGCTAGATAGGACTAGAACTCGAGACTTCTAATTAAGAGATAAGGGATCTCTGTCATCTCATTTCACCCATCGGGGATAAGAAACATTATTATTAATCCAACTTGTTTTCTGTTTTTTTTTTTTTTTTTTTTTTTTTTTTTTCTTTCCATTTTCATTTGACTAGAGTTGTGGATATGAAAGATGCTACGTATGTGGTTAACTTAGTACAAGAGTTTGATTATGCAGTGTTCAACTTGCATATTATTTCCAAGATTATTGGTGGATTAATTTTTAATGACAATTAACCATATAAACATATATATATATTTATATTACATCTTGACTTTTTAAAAGATTTTAGTTTAGTAAAATACAATTAGTCATTAATTAAATGTAAGTGTACCCTATTAATGTACAAATGATTTTTCAAAAGATTGCACGTATCTTAATTTAATTATATTGATAAAAATTGGAGATTTTTGAACAACATCTAATCAATCTTAGACAAAACCCATCAAACCAAATCTTTGAAACTATGTATTTTATTATATAACGAACCAAAAAGGTACCGTTTTCCTTGGAGCTTTAATTCAACTTCTTGTACTTCCTTTCCTTAGGTTTCCAGCTACTTGATTTTATATATTATATTATTATTATTATTTACAGCTTGATTTATTCACAACTTGCCTCTCAAAATTATTTATATGCAAGTTCTACTAAAGAAATAAACTCTATAAATTTAAAAAATATAAAATTTTATAAAATGGGTTTTTCAAATAAGTTTCTAGGTACATTGGATATATATAAAATGCCAACTGCCAAGAAAATGGGACTCTATATTTCTTTAATTTATATATCGGTAGTTTCTTGGTGAGGGCATTCATCATTGACCTCATAAATTTTGCAACTTCACCTCTTGCAGCGGTAGAAAGTCAATTTGGCTAGAACTAGATTTGCTTTCTTTCCGCCCGTCGTATTCTATAAAACCACTTTCTAGGGACAAATAAATAAATAAAAATGCCAAGGATTTTAAAAAGAAAGAAATTTTGTAATTTGAATTGTTCGACATATGTAATTTTACAAGCTCGAGATTTAATAAATTATTGAACTTTTCTTATAAGATAATATATCAATTTATATATTTCTACTAAAATAAATTAAGATTCAATTGTTGTTATGAGTGATAATGATCAACAATTAACAACATTGTAAACTAATAATTGAGAAGCCTAATGATTGAACTCACAATTAGAAATTCCAGCTTTCATATATTCTAATTATAATTTAAAAATCTCTAATTAATAATTTTTTGAAATTATTCTTAAAAAATGATATGAATTATAAACTAGATTACATTATTCTTTTGCATAAGTTCTTATATTAATATCCAAGGAGAAAATATTAACTATAAATTACAGTATTTTATTCCTTGATTAAACACAAGAAAAGAAATATATAATTTTTTTTTTAAACCAAGAGGCTTATGGAGGGTAAATTCGAAATTGTAATTAGTTATAGGAAGGAATTAAAAAATAGATTATGCAATTATAAACTAAGATTAGAAATGCCTTTCTTACACGCAAGAAAATAAAAATGAATCATTTATTATTATTATTATTATTAAAATATGTTTGTTTTGAGGAAATTAAGTAGACAAGCTAGTTGTTTAGTATATAATGAAGGCACACTTTGGTGTTTAAAGTCAGATGACATTTCATTTTCGCAAGTAATTAATTAAGATATATTCAAAGTTGAAAGGCACACTAAAATTCCCCTAATCATAATTAATTATGAATTATCTCCTAATCCCAAAAAGATGTGGTTTAAGTATACCAAATTTAGAGGATTAATCACTTATCATTCCACAAATATGATTGTAACATTTGAGTTAATGCATAATTAATCCCTATAGTTTGATAGTAGAAAACAAAATCTGTTAACAAACTACTTAACAGCTAATTAAGCTATTATTTTCACAAAAAAAAAAAAAAAAAAAAACTAATTAAGCTATTAATAGCAATTCGGTTTCGACACGTATGTTCATGTTTAATACTACAGTGACATTAAAATAAAATCTTGTAGATAGTGACACTTCCAAATTTCAAACCTACCTTATGAACAAGATTCATCTGAATGTTGACGAAGCTATGGTGCCCCCTCCTCCTCCCTCCACTAAAATTTCTTTCAATGAATCACTCATAAAATGTTGAAATTTTTTTTATTTTACCTTCTAAAAATAGTAAACTTTTTTCAATTTCACCCCTCTTAATTCATGAAATCTTTTTAGCCCCTAATTTTAATTTCTGGCTCTGACATTACATCTAAGGATGAAGTCTATTTTGGCTGAACATAATTAAATTTTATTGATTATACTTGTTTATAAATTGTGGGTAGTAGTCATATTTATTACTCATGAATCAGACAAATGCACGAGGACAATATTTGAAGATTTATATATATACAGTAAAGTTGTTTTCTGTTTTTTTTTTTTTTTATAAATTACCAGACAAATCATATCCATGTCTAACATTTTAGTGAACATTAATAATTGGAAATTGCATTATTTGGTTTCGTGCTTGTGAATAGGAAAGAGTTCTTGAGAGCAGAGCATTGCGTTGTGGGTTGTGGTTTTGTACACAGAATAATAAATACTATTCACTGCCTTGGTTTGAAGGGAATTAGGGTAAAGACATGGCCTCTGCTTCATATGTGTCTCCTTGTGAAGGAGAAAATAAACCTTGTCAATCACATTTTTATAACGGTAAACACAAAAAGACCTGCTCATGAGTTGAGTCATCATACTTTAATTTATGAAAAAAAATTATAAGTTTTGATCCAGTGTCTTCACAACCATTTTCAGTACGGAATTATTTTGTTTTAAAAATTTAGGGTTTGTTATTATAAATATTTTTATAATTTACTATGTTAAAAAAATTATTTGTCTAGAGTTTAGACTTGATCTATGAGCCTATTCATAAATCAAATTAATTATCAAAGCACTTCTTTTATTGGAAATAAGAATATTGTATCAATTCATTATAAAAAAATAAAAATAAAAAATGAATAGTTTTAGAAAATGGTGGGTTTGGTTCATCAATGGATCCATAGTCTAATTCTAAAAAAAAAAAAAAAAAAAAAAAAAAAATCTACTCTTAGTGTGTGGGCCAATCCTTGCACCAAAATGTAAATAATTGTATAGAAGGATTATTGGGGTGGGCTTAGTGATCTAAAATGAAATTCAAAGTAATCCAATCTTTGGGTCTCTTTTTAAGTAGGGTTTTAGATTAGGCCCATTACCAAAATCTAGTGGACCTAGGCCCCCAACTTATTCGATATTGTTGGATTAAAAGCCCAAAGTAATAGAGATTCCTTTTCTCAGTTTTTTTTTTTTTTTTTAATCAAGCTTTAAGTTCATTTATAATTCGACCCTTATTATTTAAAATTAAGAATTTTCTACTCTTAGATAATCATTTTCTAAAATATGTGATTCTATAACGTAACGATTAAAAAATAAAAAAATTAATATATGAAATTTTAAGGTTTATAATGCATTGTATTTAAATTGTCTTAACGACTATAAATAAGTGACTATGAAGCATGCAAGGTGAAGATATATTTTATATCCTACTTTATATAGGAAATAATTTTTTCTAGTTAATTTTTTAAGAAGTAGGTTGATTTAAACCGATCCAGTTCTGAAACAACAAAGTTGGGTCGACTAGCCCAAAATAGAATTATTGGGCCGTTGAAGAATAGACACAAGTTTTGATTTTGAAGAGAAAAAGGTAAAAAGCCCAAAATCAAAATGCTGAAGCTAAACGCTGATCAAAGTTGACTACTTCACATGTGGTGGCTGTTGAACTTGTGTGGTCCAAAACAATTGACTTTTCCCTCTGCGTGATTCTGGAGAAAAGATTGGACTCTGCAGCCGAAAAATATAAGCAGCGCACGAAAAAGGCCCGCTTTCCGGCTTTCGTGTTCTGCAAGAGCCGAATCATCAGGAGACAACGGCCATTTCTTAAATAAAAAAAGAAAAATAAAAATAAAACGCACATGTCTGCGTTATATTCCTCAAATGCTACCGCATCTTCTCCTTTTTTAAATCCTCCTTCTTTTGTCTCCTCCTCCGCCATTAACATTTCTAGATTCTCAAAACCTCATTTCCTGCTTTGTCCACCGTCTTTTTCACCGATTCGCCATCGCCGTCCTTTAGTTCTTTGCTTCTCTTCTCTCTCCGGTACAAATCATCCTCCTCTCTCTCTCTCACACTTTTTTTTTTTTTTTTTTTTTGCTTTTAGATCAGATTGATTTGCGTCTGTATTATTATTTTTTTAATCACTAACTAGCATTATGGAATATGTAGATATGGATGGCACGCCTGGTCAGAGTCTGTACCCGTTGCACCGTACTAAAACTATTCATCTGGTTTGTGTTGCCAATCTTGAACCTTTTTATATTATATTATTTTACATAATTGCATTTTTTTAAAAAAATAAAAAAGTTGATAAAATAAGAATGGTTACAGGTTAGGCATGCACAGGGGATTCACAATGTTGCAGGAGACAAAGACTATAGCGCTTATTTATCTGAAGAACTTTTTGATGCTCACCTTACTCCACTTGGATGGGAACAGGTTTTTATTTTATTGGCTTCTGATTTGGCTTTTTTTTATTAATATTTATCTATTGTAGAGAAACAGTTGGCTAGCTTTTTTTTCCCCCTCTTTTAGGCTCACTTTTAAGTATATTTTCATATTTTTAACAAGAAAAAGAACATCTCTTTTATATGTTTGAAAGAACTTTGCTTTTATTATTATTATTTTAGATTATTCCAGGATTGGTCTCATGTATAAAAATTGGGTCTTTTGAGTTTTAATCTAAAGAACATTCCTTTTATATGTTTTGTTTGAAATAACTTTCTTTTATTATTATTATTTTAGATTATGTCAGTGTCAGGGATTGCTGTCATATATAAAAATTTGGGTCTTTCAAGTTACTTGTTGTACTTGTATAAATAGTGTTGTGCTTATGTATTAGAAATAATCTCCGTTTTCTTTGGATGGAAAAACATTTCAGGTTGATAATCTGCACAACCATGTTAAAAAATGTGGGCTGAATAAGAGAATCGAATTGGTTATCGTTTCCCCTTTGTTAAGGTATTGGCTTTCTGTAACAATATTTTTGCTATTGCTATAATGATGCTTTTTCAGTGAATGAATGCATATCTTTTAAATTTAACTTCAATGACTATTTAATGACATAGTCATTTGTTGACTTTCTGTAACAAGATTTTTGCTATTGCTATAATGATGCTTTTTCAGTGAATGAATGCATATCTTTGAAATTTAATTTCAATGACTATTTAATGACATAGTCGTTTGCATGAATGCAAATGCCATAATGAATAGTAGTGTAAAGGCTGCCATAATCCCAATTTACCATAACTTTTCAGTTTTTCTCAAGCAGCATACTTAGATTAATTCTCATGAAAGTACTGAAACTTATGATAAAAATGGGACTGGATAACGCGGCTAAAGAGACATCTCCAAATCCAAATATAATTTTTCATATTGCTCTGGGCTTTTACATGCTAGTTTCATTGAAAGTTCTAATCTGGATTAATGCATTCACCAATTGATATGGAGTAAAAGTGAGATCATCTATATGGGTTGGTTTAAGAATCTGGTGCCATCACTGTTTGAATTCTGAACAATAGCAATACCTCTGAAGTCTGAAGAATATTTGTGCAACATGTCGTTCAAGAACTCGAATTAATATTGTGAAGTGGAAACGCACAGGGTAACATGCTGAAATTGTATTTTAGCTTTTTGAAGAAAATTTCCTCAAGCATTTTATTCTCAAAAAATGATGAGCTGTCTTGCATTCATGCTAACCTCCTCTAAAGTATTAGAAGTTAATTAATAAGGGTTTTGTATGTTTAATGAATGTCTGTTTGCTGAAACATCAAGTTAGGATCTGTGGTTGGATTTCTATTAACAGAAAACATTATGTTTTTCCTACTAAGGGAAACTGGTGACTAAATAATTATCTTTGCACTGTAGGACCATGCAAACAGCAGTTGGAGTTTTTGGTGGTGGGTATACTGACGGCATTGAGGCTCCTCCATTGATGATGGCAAATGCGGGGAAAAGTGATCGTCTGGCAATTTCAAGCATAAATTGCCCTCCGTTTGTAGCAGTTGAGCTTTGTCGAGAACATTTGGTATTTCTTCATTAACCTGTACTGTTTTTTTCAATGCTATCTTAATGAGTTGGAGGAATTTTATAAATACATTTGTAAAATCTCCACTGTACTTCGTACATATACATGCATCAGATTTGCAGAATGAATGAATGCATCCTGTATCCAACAGTTCCTACACAGCAAAACACTATTGTTGTTGCAGGTAATTTTGTTTTGATTTTTTGTCTTTTCAAACTACAGGGTGTTCATCCATGTGACAGAAGAAGAAGCATCACTGAGTATAGACCTCTTTTTCCTGCAATTGATTTTTCCCTGGCAAGTACTCTGCATTCCCTGCTGGGTCTCTCACATGAATTTCTTTAATCCTGTGCCATTATCGTTGGTTTTAGTCTTCAATTCAATTAGTTGAATGGAAACAGTTTGTTTGATTTTTGCATAGATTGACAGTGATGCTGACATTTTGTGGACGGCTGATGTCAGAGAGGAGAATGAAGAAGTTGCAGCCAGAGGGCAAAAGTTTTTGAACTGGTGACAACTTATTTCTATTTGTTCTAAACTTGTAATTATTTTCACAAACCTAATGATCGAAGATTAATAAGCCAGAATGGAATATTTATAACTCTGAAAGCAGCTGAATTGGAGCATTTTGAAATGTTAGATTAAGATAAAAAAAAAAAAAAATGATGTTATGGAGTTGTACACTCTGTTCTATACATTATTAAACAGTTCTTAACAGTCTGTTCCCTCGCGTTCACAGTTTCTTGCAATTTGTGTGCACCTGGACGTGCAATTAACTCTGTTAAATTCAATTATTTGTTTCAAATAGCTTTTAAAATAGCCATGCACTCACATTATTTATCTACCTCGTCAGCTTGTTCTGTTCTTTACTATAATAAGTAACTCTTTCTTCTGTTAACTGCTAAGAAAGAGAATTGTAGCAGTTTCTTTGAGTGGGATGTAAAGTTCCCTTTAATTTTGTATGAACAGCAAAAACATGTGTGCTGTTTCTGTTTATTCCACATTTTTTCTCATTTCCTAAGATGATTTCCAATGTAAAACTGCATCATAGGTGAGTGGCTTTTGGCCGATGTTGCTTTAGATTAGTATTGATTATGTTTATTCCAATCCTTATATGACTTCGTCAGGTTGTGGACTCGGAAAGAAAACGAGATTGCAGTTGTTACGCACAGTGGATTCCTATATCATACATTAAGTGCTTTTGGAAGTGATTGCCATCCATCTGTGAAGAGTGAAATATGCACGCAGTAAGTGCTATGTTTATGGCATGAACAACTTCACATTTTGCGTGGTACCAAAATAGAAATGAGCTTAAGGAAGTTGTCAAGCTTTTTGCTGTTGCATAGAAGACTTTGAATTCATGTTTTTTCTGTTTCTTTGCTAATCTGACGAACCCTTAAATGTATATGCAGCTTTAAAAATTGTGAGCTCCGATCGGTGGTTATTGTTGATAGAGGGTAAGCAAGCTTTCTGAAAAGCTAGAAACAAAACCTTATCTTTTAGGCTCACCAAAAAACTCATGTTTTCTCTTTACTCTGCAGAATGGTGGGGTCAGATTCTGCAACAACTAATTATCCTGGAAAAGTCCCTCATGGCCTTGATCTTCCTAGTGATGTTGCAGCAGAGAAGCATCCAGAGGCCGGGAGTGTCTGAACAATCATTTATTCCATTGAATTCAATACGAAAAGGTTTGCATTTCTCCATCAAATGATTACTCAAAAAAAAAAAACAAAAAAAAAAAAAAAAAAAATTATTGAGAGAGTTACTTCAATACCCCACAGAAGAACTAGGTCGTGAATTCACTAGTTCAGTTGAGTTCAGTTAGGACAACACATTATTCCTTAAAAGGAGATTGATAGGCACTGATTTTTTCTAGACTCAGTTCAGCATTTGTGTTGGCTTGGACCAAATTTTATTTTGTATTACCATATACGTAAACAAGTATGTGGAAGTTGCGTATTGTTTCAAGTTTACATCTTTAATGTTTTGTTATGATGTACTGTTAACATTGCAAAATTCTACTTTCAGACATTCAAACGTTAGAAATTTTGAATAATTCATAGATTTTATCCTATTTTTGTTGTGACGAACAAGAAATTTGAATCAAATCTTTTGTATAATAAAAATGAATAAAATCTATGAATTGTTAAAAATATCTGAAGCCGAACATACTCTTGATATAAAATAACCACCACTGATTCTTTCTATGTCTTGTCTAACCAGTCTTTGTTCTTTGACTTGCGATGCCTGATGAAACAAGCAAATATTTACACGGAAATCATTAAACTGACTCTTAGCAAATTGCAAGTCACCACTGTCGTGAATGGTATCATAAAAAATAATATTTCAATTCAAAAAAATAAAAAATTATTCATAATTTTCTCAATTAAAAAATAAAATGTTGTAAAATATAACAGATTTTTTATTTCAAAATTTTTTAATAAATGTTATCTATTTATAATAATTATCAACTTTTTATCATTTCGTAAATTTTTTAAAATCGAGTGTTATCGGTATAAATTTATTTTTTATAATATAAAATTAAAAAAGAAAACTATTTAAATATTTTTTATGGTTATTCGATAAAAATACTTTATCTTTTAGAAAAAGTTATATATTATAAATTTAAATTATGAGAAGTCATTTTTTTAAACAGAAAAAAAATAAAAAAACATGGCTCTTATTAATTTCAGAAAAGTGTTCTAATGGGGATGAACCATGAACGGTTCGATCCATTTTTTTGGATTTTGCTGTACAAACTGCACCGCTCTGTCAGTTTTCCCTCATATATATATATATATATATATATATATATATATATATATATACACACACTGTGTATACAGATTCGAGAATTGCGAGCTTCGTTCTTTGCTCATGGTGGATAAAGAGTAAGCACGAAGATAAGACATCTTAATGAGGTCTCCGTTCTAACTGCTCTTAAGTTTGCATATAGATGTTGTATTTACTGCAAAAATTACATTTCTGAGTCTGCCAATATCGCTATCACTGTGTCATATTTTCATATCCCTGTTTATGAAAATCTGGTTCTCACCCTGCAGGTGTAACTGTTAAGTTCCCACATAAATTTTATTTGAATGAAAATAGTGCTAGTACATATTATTTCTCATCTTCATATAATGAACGCAATGTGGCAAGAAAAGGATTGGAAATTTTGGCAAACGCATATTCTGTTTTTATCCATCATACAAAATGATAAAAGTATATTTGTTCTACTTTGCCACGACAGAAAACAAGCTCAGTCCAAATAACTACTAAATAAGCAATAATGCAGTAGAGTTGATAAATATAAACTCAATGACCTTACATTGAAAGATTATTTAATAAACACCCCACACCGGCGCCGCCCCCCCCACCACCCCTCAAAAAAAAAAAAAAAAAAAAAAAGCACTTATCCCATGCATATATGCCAAAAATTCACTCAAGCGACTATGATCACCTAACGAAGGAAAAGAAAAATGCACTTAAACCATGTGATTCTGTAAGTGTAAACTCAACTCTGGGCCTACGATTTCTTGACAAGCATAAATCCCACCAATATAGAAAGGATAAGGAAGAAAACTGCAGCGAAAATGTACAAGTTCATTGACGTGATAGATTCCTTGCTACTAACCACACTTGTGTCAACTTTTCTGTTTTTCTCTGAAGAGCTAGGTACAGTATGGCCTGGGGCTGCAACATCCCAAAAAGATTCAGGTACCAGCAATGGAGCTTCTGCTTCTGGTTGGAGAATTACTGAGGCATCAGTTGGTGACATGGACATCAACTCAACACAATGATCTTTTACGACCTAGTAACCATGAAGAGAACTCTACTCAAAACATTAAAATAATGAATTCTTCACACAAATGCAGCCCAAGATCCTAGATATGCCTAAAAAAAAATTAACATTTTCCTCAACAATCCACAAGTACAAAACCTCAAGTGCCTCAGATGGTTGCAAGTAGTCACATATTAATGTACCAGCCAACCAGGGAATAAATACTCTTCGAGGAAATTCCAGACTGCAAGTTTTCCTGTTGTGAAGGGTACAATAGCAAAAATTTTGAGTGCAAGACATTATACTCTGCAAGAAAAACTATTTCAATTTCAAAGTTGCAGTTCATAAAAGAAAGTGGAAACCCACTGGTTCTGATAAATAAGCAAGCTAAAGATGCAGCAAGAATAGAGTTCTAACAAAGAGAGGAAGATAACATGAATGGACAAGCTTTGTCTATAATGCAAGTAACACATTGAAATCCAGTTATCACTGAGCTGTTTTTCAATTCAACAGTTGAGTTAGATAAGCTTGCACAGGTAAAGAATATCTTACGCAAAATGCATGGAACCAACAATTTTTTAATATTACCGATCACTTGGAGAATAAACAGAAAAAAGGGAAAGACAAAAAATGAATGCCAATAATATTGACATTGACACCTAACACTACAAACCTATATCTGACACACCTCAGTAGGAATGGGACAAGTCTGGAAACAGGTTTTTCAGGCAGTTTTTCTTGGCTTGCTTCCTTACCACCATCATGCACTGGACCCAGATCTTCATCTGCCTCATCACAGATGAGATCCAGTCTGCTTTCTAGACTCCTGATGATATCGTCCTGAAAATAGAATAGGAAAAATCTATGATAGTACAAGAAAAGAGCAACAATGAATGGGGCTAACAGGGAACTTGTATAATTTGCCAGTCATTGCAGAAAACGCTCAAATCCAATTATTTGCTTACAAAATTTACAACCTCCTTTCTCCTTGAACATTAAATTCAACTCTAAAATGGTTCAACTTTTTATGCTTGTTTCTTGCTGCCATTGTAGTTTGAGAATTTGTTGGCAGCATATGCCAATTGCTTCCAAGTGAACTATACTAACTTGAAACAATTCACAAAGTTCATCAAATCAATATTGAATCGTTTCACTTTTACCAAGATAGATAGATCTTAACAGACACTATTCCGCTACCAGGCAGGCAGGCAGCACAATTTATGCAAAACTGAGGTACACCTACAAGGAGCCTTCCACCTATGGGCTAAAAATGCACGTGAAAATTTTGGGGAGATAAAAGATTTCAAGAATGTATATTTACATTGAATTATGCCAACATACTGCAGTTTCACTAGTAAGGATTTCAGAATGAAGTTGTGACAGACAGTTGACCGAATCTCATATGAAATACTTCTGTACAAGCATTTTAATACCTTTATATCAGCAAGAGCCTGTGAAACTGGTTCCTTTGAATTCAAGTATGCAAAAGAGCACACAGAACCACTGAACACAAGAAGACCAAGAACGTCCCTTTGGCTGTATGCTTCATGAAATTAAAACAAATTATTAAATGTTTGAAACTGTAATTCAAAGCCACTTAAAAAAAACACTGAGAATAATCTTGTCAAATGTTTAAGAAGTGCCAACACACCTTCAGCCTGTGCATGCTTCATATATGGTAGAAGCAATTCAACTTCATGCAAACCCTCAGTCACACAAGGTTCTTCATTAACAACCTAGAACCACATAGTCTAAACAAATAACTCTTCAAAAAAAGAAACATCATAAACAATATGCTTATCAACATTCTGTTCTGAAAGGAAAAGTAAGAGTTCATAAAAATTGTCTGCTCCAACCAAAAACAGCTAAATCTACTGTAAACACTGGTATTGGAATATGTCAGTTTCTTCCTTACTGCATTCTGTATATATTACTAAATTTGTCAAAGCACAAGCTAGACTAACTTAGGCAACAGTGTCCCTTCACAACCGAGCAAACCAAGTCAGGTTGCAGAATGAAGACAGATTCCCAGAAAAGCCATTCCCAGCCAAGCCAGAAAATACGTAGAGGAGAAGGTCAGAGTAGGGTTGCTTCTTCCTTTGAAGCCTGTTTCGGGTGCTTGCTTGGTCCAGGGCCTGGCACTTGCTTGGTCCAGGGCCTGGTGCTACCGTACAATCAAATCCAAATTTCAGAACTAAACAAGGAAAGCACCACATTTATAGAATGATTTTCCATTTCGATATCCTTTAGCATCATCATGTGACCTCTTACTATAGTTCATGTCTAGTTTTTCCTTCTAGAGGATAAATTTAAGATAAGATGCTCCATAGAGTTAATCTGCTTCCTGTTATCTAGTTTCTATAAATTGTTCCAAATTCACAAACAGCTACTATACAGTATAGTAGATCTTGATAACATGTTAGTCCTGCAACGGAGTACTTTAATGAGAAAATTTGCTAGATAATTGGCAGATTATATTAGCAATAAATATTCACAAACCATGTGCAAGCAATGCCACATTTGACATATGAATACCTATATTATTGAAGTATGGCTACATTTAAGATATTAAGATGTACATTTTTTTTCATATAGAAGTGCAAAGAGAAAATATATTGCAATATTGACAGCTTCTTACCAAATTTCCATCAATTAGAGCGCTCGCACCTCTTAGCTCTTTTGCGTGAGCTGAGATTCCATGACGAAGAATTGTACTCATAGTTAAGGTACTTGATTCCTGACATATAGGAAAGCTGGAAAACAAAACTTCAACTTAGCTAGCTTTGGTTGCTTCAGATATATTAAATAACTATGAAAAGAACCAAAAACATTTGAAAGAAATTACAGACAACCCAATGTTTTGTATCAAAGTAGCTAGATACCCAGCTACCATAATCAACTCTTGATCATGCCACAAAAAAGTTCTAAAGTTCATTGATAAAGCTCCAATCTAGAATCCAACCATATGTTCATTAAATATTGATAGAATCAGTGGATGGTCATACTTTTCAACCCAGAATTCATATTTACAAATTGGTTCTCCATTTTGGAAAATCTTTGCAAACCATAAGAAAGATTTAACTCCCATTCATTTAAAAAGAAATGCTTAAGCTAGTTTATATTGGCATACGTATGGTTCACTGTATGAAAAGCCTTTAAACAGGATAATCACCCATTCTTTGGAAGTGGAACATATACTGTCACGAGAGAGAGAGAGAGAGACGTAAAATTTTCTTAGTTGCGAAAGAACATTGATTGATGACTTACCTGAGTTTAAAGTTGTACATGCACCTAAACTTCTGAAGCGAATTTATGACCCTACCCATTTTGAAATCACACGGTCTTATGCTGTTTGATGTAATATTTGAAGATAACACACAACTTCTACAGGTCCACCTGCACAACTTTAAAATGCTGGTCAGATTATCAAAAGAATGACATGTAAATTCGAATTATGAAGTAGATTAATTATGAATTTGGATATGCCAATACCTCCTAGGACTATAACCTATATGAATAAGAAGCCTTTTATCCCAATCAGTCTCCTGGATGGGTGCAGCTTCTGCAACTTCCTTTACTGTCTGCAAAAGCTATTCCGTTAATAGTAACGTATCAGCATATTATAAACACAATTTAACAAAGAAGTTGTTGCTCTAAAACAAATTCTTTGATAATGGTCAAAAAGTAGAAAAATTATATTAATCTAATAAAGAAACAGAATGGAAAAACCACCTGGCCAAGCGTGATGGTTGAATTCTTGAAAGCGGTATCAATAATCCATACGTAAATACCAACAACCTTTATGCCACCAACTAACATTCTCGAAACCTAAAAAGTTAAAAACCAAAAACCCATATCCGCAAATTGAAAAACCAATTATTTGATATAGAAACTGAAAACCAATCGATCTGATTGAGGAAATAGACCTGGCGGGCGTGTTCGGCGACCCAATCTGAATCGATAACCAAGGTGGAAGAATCGACAGCCTGTAATTTGGATTTGGATCCCTTTTTCTTATCGTCTTTGGAAGTGGCAGCGGTGGGATCGATGAGAGAACTAGCAGGCTCTCCGGCATCGTTTGGTGGCGTAGGGACTAAATCGTAGACGAAGCCGCGGTCTAATATGGAGCTCAGCTTTCCTATAACCAAACCCACCTAATCAAAGGAAACAGAAACAAAAATGTACAAGTTTATTTATTTATTAAGGTAAGCATGTCGATAAATTGGGAATCAAGAAGGAGAAGGGAGACCTGAGAGGTGAGACCAGATTGGCTTAGGCGTTCCTCGGCCAAATTGAGTTGGGTTTCGTCTCCCACCACAGCTTTCACCATTGCTGCTTTTTTTTTTTTTCTTGTTATTGACTCGCTCGGTCACTGAATTCAATATACATATAGATATGAGTTCAGTCGGATCAATCAAATTTTTCCTCCTCTTCTCTTCACCCCTCTTGCTCCTTTCTTTTTGGCGCGTGTTTGCTTTGCTGGACTGTGTTTGCGATGGTTGCGAGGTTCTTATCACTTGTCACTTGTCACTGGTCACTGGTTCTTCAAGCAACTTAATTTCAATATTTTTAGGTTTTTTTTTTAATTAAAAAACATAAATTATGGAGCTTTTTAATTATAAATAATTACATTATTACTACATAAGTTTAGCTTAAAGATAAATACTTTGAATTGAGGGAGTTATTTCAATTGCACTCTAATTTGAGCTCTCTAGGATCTATATCCTAATTTAAAAATGAAATCAAAATTAGGATATATATATATATATATATATATATATATATATATATATATATATATATATATATTCTGATCAATTCACTAAAAAAATAAAGAGATTAATCATATTTTAATATTAAATTGAACCCACAACATAATCTTCTAATTTTATCCTCCTCTTCCTTCCACTTTCAAACAATTTTTCTAAATGCAAAATTTGCTGGAGAAGTGAGAATCATCGAAACTTTGAAATTAATGTAATTACCGGAAACTTATAAATTTAGAGGATTAAACTTATTTAGATACGGTTTATGAATCCATTCATAAAATAAATCAATGAAAATATGATTTTTTTAAAAAAATATTATTTTCACCTTAGTCTTTTTTTTTTTTTTTCTTGAATGGTCATAAACATCATAGTTTCAACAAAAAAATTATCTTTTATTTATGCATGGAGCCATGTACTGAATTTAAATAAATCTGTATTTAATTTAAATAGTAAATAGTGCTCACCCAAGTGAAATAGCTTTACAAAGAATAAAATTTTTTCAAGTCTATTATATCTCTTCCTCTCTCTTAAATTCCTTCAAAATCATATTTTTTTTCCTATGAAATATTTTATTCTCAATATCAATAATATATCGTGACTAAAAAAAAAAATTGATTTCCAACAGAAAAAGAATTTAGTGGTTAAAAAATTAAAGTAAAAAAATATCAATAAAATAAGTGGAAAGATGGTGACGATTGACGTAATTTTACCCGCTTTCCATTATTTTTAAAATTGAACAGTGATTAGCCTTTAGTGACTTTCAAGTATAAAAAAATGAAAATAAATATATGGTACTTCTTTTTCAGTTTTTCTTGTTATTATGAAAAGACTTTTATAAGTCAAAAATAAATAAAGTTGTTGGGAGGATATTGGGCTAAACAGTAGTTCGTCCGATGGCCCATAAAAGTTTAGGTGGGCCCATAACCAATATTCATCGGGCCAGTAACAAAGCGCGGGCAAGGAAGAAACTGGTTAATTTGGTTAGTAGTAGTATGGAGACTATTGGATAGCAATTCATCTTTTAGTCCACGTAAGAGAAATAAGGAAATAAGCTTTTTTTTTTTTTTTTTTAGGGAAAAAAAAATTTCATAAATGTAATGTGAAACAAGAAATATAATATTTCATTCGGAAAATGATAGAAAAAGAAATCCACCAAAATAATTTCAAACTCGAAATTGACATTTTTTTAGAATATATATTATTTTGAGCCCTAAATCAGGGACAACATCCTGAACTTTTAGCACATCAAAGCGTCTGTGAATTTCGATCTCAATTTTATTTCTTTTTTTTTTTTCTTTTCTTGTATGATTAATTTAGATAACATTGACTTGAAATTATCAACTGAAATGATTTTAGTCCCAAAAAGAAATATAAAATTGTAGGCACGATCCCTTCGTTTTCTAGCTACCGTTGATTATTCAACTGCCTGCATTTACTTCTAGAAGATGCCATATGCTTAAGTTGCAGACTTGTTTGTGCTAATTTTTATAACTTATATTATAGCCAGACACAGCTCAAATCCAGCTGATTACTTCCCAAGTTGTTTCAAACTTCTTTTCTTTTCCAATTATTTTGAGTACAAAAAGTTCTTTAAAAGCAAAGATATTATATTATTGTAAGATAAATACTCAATAATTCCCTACTAGCTCAATAATAAATCATTTCATATTTAATATTATAAGAATTATTATTATTTTTCCAAAAAAAATAGGTTTAAATTTAATAATTAGAGCCTACAACCACAATTATCAAGTTTTAGTGTTATATTCAGAAAAATTAAATTAATGAAAAATAGTTTTCTAAAAAAAATTTGTCCTTTTCACTGAAAGTAACTTTCCTCTTTTTAAAAGTGAAAAATTATTTTTCAGGATTTTAATAAAAAAGATGTGTAAAAAAAAAAAAAAAAAAAAAAAAACATTATCAAGATTTCAAAATTTTACTACAAGAAGAATATGACAACCAAATAATACCAGGTAACGGAAATCATGCCACGTGTGATGCAGAAGAAACAGACTATCATCGCCCTTTAATGATTTTATTTTCTTATTACTATAATTAACCAAAACTATGAACTATTTATCAATTAATATTATTTCTTAAAATTGATTGTTCATATTTTATTACTTAGCAAATTTATTATTATATAAAGGTGTTTATTATATTTATGGTGTTTGAATTTTTAATTTTTTTTTAATATTTAAACAAAAAAAATTTAGACTTAAGTGTCAAAATTATTGAAAAATTGTAAGCGCATTTTGTCACATTATTTAGGGAGAAATAAAATTAAACTATTTTACTCGATATATCACACCAAACTTAAATACATGTTCAATTTATCTATTTTTTAATTTTTTACTGTATTCTTTCAATTTTCTTTATATTTCAAAATGTTATTAAAAGAAAATAAGAGAAAAACAAATTGAAAAGAAAGGTAATTTTAAAAAAATTAAATAAAGTAAAGCAATCCAATAAACTAGTTCATTTTAATTTTCAGTGAAAAATTCCAGCTAAATATATTTAATTATATTAAAATTACAATTCAAAATTCAAATAATTAATTGCAACTATTTTCTATTAACACATTAAAATAGAAAAAATTAAAAAATTAAAATATTAAATTTATAATTACCTCTTATATTTTTTTTTCCGAAAGGGATATACCTCTTACATAAATATCATATAATGATAGGGTGCATTTTTTTTTAATGAATAAATGATTTTTATAATTTAATGGCTACCAAGACTCAATGTATCAACAGTACAAATAGAAGGTGATATAGACGATTTCACCAAATTTGTCACAGCCCACTAAAGTCGATGGGTGCACATTTTTTAATTTACCAAAATTTTTTTTATGTATTCATTAGAATTGTGGCCAAGTAGCAGAATAATGAACTAGCATTATTTTTTATTATTTCGTAAAAAATATGATTCCACGTAGACTTAACAACCTCTGATCCACATGGAAATATTAATCAATCCATCATTTCACGCTTCCGCCATTATTATTTATTTTGCTTTAACTATCAATCACCCAACTAGACCCCACTTGTTGGGCCCTACCGACACTCACAATGTAGCCGCAAGCACAGAATAAAAAGAAACCGCTAGCTCATTTCCGCCGTTTTTCCTCCTACATTGCCCTCACATCCTTTGATGGGATATCACTTCAATTTTAATTTCTTAAAAACCCTAACTCTATAATCCTTTAGAAATGGAAAATTTGTCTCAGTCGTACTCTTCTTATCCGGAGTCCGGCGACTCATCGCCTCGCTCCCGTGATATCGATGAGAGCCAGTCTTGGGATGACCAGCCATCCAATTATAAAGTGAAATTCATGTGCAGTTATGGAGGTAAAATCCAGCCGAGACACCATGATAACCAGCTCGCTTACATCGGCGGCGATACTAAGATCCTTGCTGTTGAAAGAAATGTTAATTTTTCTGTGATTATGAACAAGCTTACTTCTCTCTGCGGCGACGCTGATATATGCTTTAAGTATCAATTACCTGGTGAAGATCTTGATGCCTTGATTTCGGTCACCAACGATGAGGATCTCGAGCATATGATGCTTGAGTACGACCGGCTATATCGTGCCTCTGCTAAGCCGGCGAGGTTGAGATTGTTTCTCTTTCATTTGAATCCTTCAAGTTTTGGATCGGATGAAATGAAGTCGGAGAGGCAATGGTTTGTGGATGCTCTGAATTCTGTACCGGTGCAGAATCCGGAAGTTTCCTCTCCTCCTCCAGCAGCGGTGGCGGCAGCAGTGTCGGCGGGAAATCCAGATTTTCTGTTTGGATTCGATAAGGGCTTTGCAACCGTTCCTGCTTCGAAATTCATTGATATGGCACCACCTGCGCCACCAACAGTTCCGGAGATTGTTTGCAAGGATGTATCAGCTGGATCGGAATGTGGATCGGAGGATCGGCATGTGATTAGTGATCCGGTGGTGAATCAACAGATCCCTGAGTTTCAGAGATTGCAAATCGCTACGAATGACCAGACAAGGAAAATTGAGGATGTAAACAATCGGGGTTACGCTGTAGAATATTATGCACAGAAAGTTACTGATAAAATTGCTCCCCCACCGACCCAGGTTGCGATGCCAGTATTAATGCAGGTTCCAGCGGGCTACTTGCCTGAAAGGCACATGACTTCTGCTGGCTATGCTATCCCTGCCCCTGGAACCGAGCAGACAGTTTATCACATTCCTACGGCGGGTGGTATTTACCAAGCTTCAGCATTTAGACCGGTGACCGGACAAGTGGGCCAGGGATATTATGGAGTGCAAAGGGTTGTCCAGGAAGTTTACAGAGAGCAACCACTCTACAATCCAGTTCCGCCACCAGCAACAGCAGCCTCTCTTCCGCAACAGCAAGGAGTTGGGGTGGTGCAGGCAAAAGTTGGAGTAGCCGAACAGGGGTACGTGCAGGTTGGTTATGACAGTGCCGGGAGGCAGGTGTATTATACTACTACCCAATATCAGGCGGCGACAGCACCAGCACCAGCACCGGGACCGGTTGTTGGGCTGGATAGTAGGCAAGGTGGCGGCGCGGGCGCATTGAATCCAGATGGTAAGGTTCAGGTTACTGGTGCCAATGTAAAGGCTCCACAAACTACGACTGTGTGAGTTTTTGGTTATAGATTATTGGTTGGACTTACAGTTTATTACAATAATGAAATGATGTCACATAGTTTAATTAATTTGAAGCGTTTAATGTTGCTATGTTATGGAACTAACTTTTGGGTTTCGTTGGTTTGACATGAATTGTTTATTTTGTACATGGGAAACTGTTAAACTGTAAATTCTAATTATTATTTGATTATTAGATTATTGCACTTCATAATAAAATACTACTACTTTCTTGAAGTTTGCTAAACTAGGTAAATTAATGTTTTTTCTTCTGCAACTTCCAAGTGATGAAGAATATTGCTGTCATATCTCCAGTGCTTGGTCACAGTTTTGCATATTCTGAGTCCCAGGATGATTTTTCTCATTTTCTGGATTTTTATCTGTCAATTATGCAAATGTGTTCTTGGCTTTGTAGAACGCTTTTCTTGATTGTAATTGTAAAATAGGCAGCAAGCGTGGTAGCAAATCCACTTTTCTTTCAAGCATAATATGTGTTTGAACTCCCAGTTTTGTAGTAGAAAGATAATAATTAGCGATGAAGAGGGACAAAGTTAAGTTGGCTCTTATGATATTGAAGATACCCCATGTGGTGGAGCACACAGGTAACAGCTACCCCATGTGGGGCATCGCATGTGACAACTATGGGGAGCTTAAACAACACTCTCTTTGCACTTTTTTTTTTTTCGTTTTTATTTCTCTTTTATTAAATATCACATATATATCACACAATCGGTAGGCTGTCGCAGTGTCACTCCTATCAAAACCTCCGGTTGTGGCAGAGGGAGGGGAGAAAGGGTGGCCGTAGTTCCTTAACCTCTATATTTTTTCAGGTTATCTATAAGTGATGTTTGGTTAGGAGTAAATAGACCAGGGAAGTTACACTTCTAATAGTGTATTTTAGATTAGATTATCCAACTTCTCTTGTACAATGAGAGTAAGTTCCTTAGGAATGAGCAGAGAAGTTGCATTCCCCAATTAGAGCAGTAAATTTATCAATTTTTAATGCTATTTAAATATATTTAAATTTATATTATGAACATTATTATCTTTTATAATTAGAGCAGTAAATTTATCAATTTTTAATGCTATTTAAATATATTTAAATTTATATTATGAACATTATTATCTTTTATAATTCGAGAGCACACAGATACTTAATCTAAAAATTATACTTTTTAAAATGATCTCCTTGAGGTTATAGTCTTTGGGAGTATATTTCCGGCAAATAAACTATTTTCAACCATGTCGGCACTTGCTGCATCCTTTCCACAACTTTATGGTTGCGATAGAAAAGTCTAAATTCATATTATTTCAATTTTAATCTGTCTAAATTTTTTTATTTTTGTCTCTCTGGTAAAAATAATTGAATCAATGTATTCAGAAATAATAGCAATAACAAAAGTTTCTTAAAAAAAAAAAAAAACAATAACAAAAGTTCTTTTTTGGAATAGGAACGATATTATAATTAATCAACTAAAGCTTTAGCTACAATAATCACTTCACCAAAGCATAAGCAGCTTTGTCTGTTTGCTTGTTTGCAATCTTCTTCTGCATCTACTTCAACATAAGATATATATATATATATATATATATATATATATATATATATATATATATATATTTATATATGTATTTTCTGAATTCACTAACCAATCAAACCGAGTTTCCTAAACTGCTAAGCTTTTGAAGCAGACACATTGATAAAAGAAGAGGGAAAAAAAGAATCTGCAAAGGTAAATTTGATAATTTTAGTCATTAAAATTTAAAACCAATTGTAAATTAATTAATATTTGAAGTTAATCTTTGATATGGGTATGAAAATTAGTATTTAAAGTCAAAGCTAATTTTCTTGAGAGAAAAAATTGAGGTTTTAAAGATAGCGAGTTAAAGGTTGATAGAATTTATTTATTTTTCTACGCGAGTTATCAAATGATACGTCGTTTGCTGCTTTAAATAAATACATGTAATGTAAAAAATATTTAAAATTTCATAGATAGAACTTAATAGAATCACTTTAGTAGTGTTTTTATTTAAACAGGGTGATGAAAAATCATCGCAGAACATTATTAGAGCAATAGCTTGTGTTGGTAGAGCTAATTGCAGTGTATAATAATATTAATAAATTATGCATAAGCTGTTTATCCTGTGTCTGCTCGCGTGTTCTTATATTTCCAAACCCAGATAGAGCCCATTTGACAGGCTTTAAGTACCGCTACAGCTAGCATGGCATCCACTGCAAGTACTACATCTACAGCTTGGTCCTCCACAGCCCCCTCCTCCACAGCCCCATTCCCAGCTCTTCGCTAAATCTCCAACACGAGCACCAATCCATGTGGTAGCTTGGATCAAACATTTTTCACAGTTTGCTGCTTCTATCTCATTCCCACATTCTCTGTTGGATTTGCTGTCCTTTGAAGCATTATCTATTTCTTCTGTACTCTTTTCATTAGTACTGATTAGATTGCAGTCGGGGTCCTTCATCGAAGTGTTAGAAAGTAAAAATACCAACAGAATCCCAGGAAATACCAGCCATTCTTCATTTATCCGCGCAAACAAAGTATTAGAATAAAGCTCAGTTATCATTCTATAAACATTTAAAAGTTGTGTTCTTGACAAATGGTTTACCTTCATAAATCTGGATTTCAAATCAAACACTGCCATGGCTTTTCCATAAGGATATTCTGCAGAGAATTCAATAGCTGTCATCCAGTTTTGTTCACTACTATGCTTCTCACATATTCCCATTCCATACTTCATATTTGTCTACTGGAAAAATAATCACAACAGGGAAGAAAAAAACAGCTAGATGCATGCAGAATATGGATTTTAAGATGGGTTTGGAAAATAATATCCTATATGGCCATTCATCGAAATACTACTCACCTTTCGATGACCTGTGAGCTCAAATGTATTGTACTTATTCTGAGGCCGAAACCGCCAGCTAGAATTCATCAAAGACCATCCTGTTCCAGCTAATTCTGCAAGTACATGAGTTTCACCAGATATGGTCATGCCAATAACTTTCTTTTTGGAACAGTAGCTGTCTTGTGCCTCCTCTTTCATTGAATCCCTAATAATAAATCAAATATCAATTAATTTATAGCATCAAGTACGAAAATGACAAACTAAAGCAAGAAACTTAGCAAGTTGAAAGGCAGTAGGTAAGTGGTACTGCAGATGTTATTCTGCTATCCATCAAACCCATTTGTGTAAAGATGTCATATAATCAAAATTGCAGTCTGAATGACATGCACCTAATTTGAAGGCGCAGGATCTTATTGCCAGCCTCATCCACAATGCATGTCCAACCGTTACCATTCATCTTGACCAGTGCAGCATGAATGGTGCTCGGACTGAAGGAGTGAAAGACAGTAATATTCGAACATTGATAGGGTGAGTACCCATAAACTCGAACCATTTTTCGACAGAGAGTGGAGAACCTGGTTTCATGAGGTCCTGTAAAGAGATGGTTGCTGTTCCCAATCTTGCAAGATGCAGAAGGGAAGGTGAATATGACACAAGTTCACAGATAAGTTCCCCAGTGGGCTCACATTGAAAACTAGCAACTTGTTTCTCTTTCTCCCAGACTCAGATGAGATGCTTAATCTTCTATTGCCATAGAAAAGTGAATCTGGTTGTTTCTTACTGAAAGTTACAGAGAGGTTTCCTTTATGCACGGCTGGTAAATTTCTGACTTACTACAATTTCCACCATAACAACCTGAAAAGACAAAAGTGAAAAATGGAGGACAATAGTTATTTTTCTGTCGGAAAAAAAAAAAAAAAAAAAAAAAAAAAAAGAAGACAGTTTAAAAAAACAAAGTCGGAAAGAAAATTAGACTACCTCAACGCACATTTTCTTGGGAATTTGAATCATATTTTGGAACATGTTCAAATCATTATCAACCAACTTTTGGTTCAAATTATTGCGATCATTCATATTGATTGTGAGAGGAGAGGGAGCATAGCCTCTGTGCATAGCTCCTGCCCTCCAATACCTAGAACCAAACATCTCTTCCCACAGCTTAATTAGTGGTTCTTGAAAATCCGGTATCCATTTTATTACCCTTAGTCCTGTCAGTATCTGTATCATCATGATCTAACACCCTTCCTAGTACTGCTATCAAATCTTTCTGGTACGAAACAGGATGCAATTGGTGAGAGTGCCAGATAAGGTCAATGTCATAAGTAGGAACACAGAACTGCCTCACTGACTTCTCTTGGTTCCTTTTGATCAAATGCAGAAACCCTTTATATCTAGCCACAGCTCCTTCAAGAAAGACATGATCTTTCATATAGGATTTTGATACCTGTTCAAGAGAGAAAGAATCTTTATATCGAGCAGTACACAGAAAGCGAAAGATGTACATTTGGCACCAGTCAAATCCCTTTCATTACCTGATAATAGAATGACTTCTGCCTTCCGATAGCCGAAACCAGATCATATTTTGTGCTCCTTGGAGATCCCAAAATATTATTCTTGCTATCATATAACATCTGGGTGCACAAATTCAATTCATAAGGTTCATCAGGATACATTCTATTCCAAATTTCTTCAGTTTGGTTTTTGCAGATTGCTTGCGTAGAGGATACAACATTCTTATTTCCAAGAATTCTCCCATAGAGTTCCATACAGTCATTTTTGTATTGCACCTAAAAAACCATATCCAAGTCAATAAATCCACACCATTTTCTCAAATTTTCAACGAAAATAGATCCGATATTCCCAAGTTATATATTGTGCAGATATTAGACCTACCGGATTAAGCCTATGACAATGCCAAACCCATTCACGGTCAAGTGGTACAACCAAAGCACCTTCTTAAACCTGAAACTTCTCATTTTTGGCAAGCAACGGAGGCCAACGGTATTTGTATCTGAAATTGACACGATAAGACGCAATGAATTTAACAGATTCCATCGTAATTATGGTGCAAATATATGACATATCACCTATATTTGCACCGGTCCATAGCAGGGCCATTGTAAAGCTGGCGATGCCTATCAACCTCGGCAAGAAATAATAGCTGCTGTTTAGCAGCAGCTACCAAATCTTCGCTTAATGCAATCTTTTGTGCTTCAGCCCACTCCAGTTCTTGCTTCTCCTGCATCCTTTACACCTTCAAAATCAAAACTGCAGACGTATAATTAGCCTATTAAAATCCAAAGAATACAAGAAGAACTTCAAATTTTATTGAGAAAAATTAAATCCTCCCTTCACTAACTTCCCTCCTTCTCTTGTGGTTTTGTTTTTATTTAGTAGATGTTAATTTATTGCTTCATATTTATAAGGTGAAAAGTTTCAAATTTGGGTACTCAATCCACCAGCTTGGATACAATGTAGTTTAAAGTTGATATAATGTGAGTTTTTTTTTGGATGAAATGGAAATATTCTGGATGTTATAGATTTTACTAGCACGAGTCTTTTAATGGCCTTTATATGCAGAAAAATGTGTGGGGATGTAGCTCAGATGGTAGAGCGCTCGCTTAGCATGCGAGAGGTACGGGGATCGATACCCTGCATCTCCATTTTTTGTTTGTTTTATTTTTATGTCATTGTATATGTTATAATATTTGATGGAGTATATATTTTTCATCAAAATTTAACAACCTTCCTCTTCTTTAGATATATTTGGTATAATAAATAAAAATTTTATATGATTTGAGTTTTAAATTCTTATTGAAATAAAAAATTAAATCTACTTTGATATTTTTCTATTTGAATAAAAAATAAATGCAGCTTAAAAATAGATTAATATTAAAATATTTCACATTAATTAGAGTATCAGATGAACTATTCAAATCACATTTGTTTTTGAAGTTAAACTTGTTATATTGTTTCAGCCTTGGGTTGAGACATCTCATGATGTATGACATTATTTATGCTGTAGAAGAGAGAAGCGAGAAAACAAAAAATAGAAGAAAGAAAGAAAAGGACAAAGAAGAAATAAGAGAGAGAACAGAGAAGTTGCGATGAAAACTTTCAATTGTGATTGAAATTCATCTTTTTAATTTGAAAATTAAGCAAAGAGTAGAGAGATTAGAGAAAATCCTTCATTTTATATAACTTTAAAATCGATGTATAATTGAATTGATAGTTTAAGTATTCATTTTTTAATAGTGTTATTAGTTATGAGATAGGTAATTTCATAATTTAAAAGAACTTTTGAATGTAAAAAATGGTTTCAAATCTTATGCTATATGTAGCAAGTATAATTTTTTTTAAAAAAAAAATTAAAATTCATATCTAGTATGCATGATCACGGTTCTAGAACCGCCAATTTCGATTTCAAAACCGTTAGTTCTGGTTATAAAAAAGGTAAAACCGGAATCGAACTGTTTATAAATGGTTTCTAAAATGGTTTTAAAACTGCCGGTTTTGGTTTTTTACGGTCTCGAACCGAAATTAAATAATATATTTTAAACTTTCTAAAATATTTTTTAAAGATTCATAGCTTGAATAAATAATAATAATAAATATTATTATTCAAAAAATCTAAATCAATTTAATAAAAAATTTTAAAAATTATCTTAAAAATTATAATAAAATAAAAAAAAATAAGTTGAGAGTTTTTTTAAGAACATGGTTTTTACGGTTTCATACCGGAACAGCCGGTGTTAAACCAAAACTGTCAGTTTCAGTTTCAAAAAATGAAGAACCGGAATCAAACCTTAAGTTCACGGTTTTGGTTACAATTTTAGAATCAAAACCGTTGACTGTGATTTAGTGCCGGTTTTATTCAATTCAATTTCGGTTCAATGCCGATTTGAAATCAAACCATGGTCATCCCTAATATCTAGCATAGATGTGTAATTTTCTATTCATGTTCAATTTGTACTATATAAAATGATACATCACTTGTATAAAATGGTTAATGATACTTTTTTTTTATTCAATTGCAATTATAATAAAACCTAATCAATGAAGTTTTGGCCTAACAGTCAAGGGAAATACCCTTAACATTCGGGTTTAAACTCATCTTCACTCCTTTTATTTTGTATCCTCATTGAAAAATATTAAATTTTTTTATGAAAGTAATAGAGAAATATTGAAACTAAATATAGAAAATTAACTTACTGAATGAAGAATATTAATTATCTTAAAAAATATTAGATAAATACTGTAATAAAGTACTGCAATTTGACAACTCTGAATGAAAAAATCAATTATATCACTTAATTGACCAGAGATTCACCATAAGCAATATGTTATATTTCTATGTAGCAAGCTATACACCAAATAGTGACACTCTTCCTTCCACAAATTGCAAAACAATAGCAAATCTAAGTCTTTATGTATTTTCAATAATTATTTATCTTTAAAAATATTTTTCACAACTTATTTTCTATTATTTGATTAAAATATTAAAAATAGTTAAAAATATTGAAATTTATCTTTTCAAATAGCAAAATAAAAAAAATTAATTACTAATATTAAGGCAATAAATTTATTTTTTTTGAGAATAAGGCAAGAATTTTTTCATGTATAATTTATAGTGAATTTAAAAATTTTTTTAAAATGAAATGCAAACAAATTTTTGATAACAAAAGAAAATAAATTTATATGATTAAACAAATAACTTTTATAGTAATTTTTTTATAAAGAACAAATGATAGGATAAAAATTTCACGATCAGATTCTAATTCTTAAATAAGAGTGAATAAAATATTCGAATTACAATTGACATTATATATTTTCTTAGGGAAGTATAATTTTATTTTATATCACATTTAATAATAAATATGATATGTTTAAATAACAATGTTATTTATATTGCATTTGATTGGTTGCATTTTTTATATTTGTCAAAATTTAATATAAAATTATTTATGTTTGCAGCTAATATTATATAATATTTTTATTTAATTAAAGTAACAGTTAATTTTTTAGATTAAAATTTATAATTATAATCTTTAGAACAATAACTTTTTATTTTATTTATTAGTTAATAAATATAAATCGATATAATCAATCAAATTAAATTATTTTTACTTTTTCGATCAATAAAATTAAAAATTTAAAAATATTTTTATCAGTTTATAAATTTGGTAGAAATATTATGTCTTCTCATTCTCTCTTTTATAATTTTATTTTAAAATTAATTTAATACAGAAAATATTTAACCATATGATTCATAATATTCCGTGCGAATATTTGGAATATGTCCAGAACAGGAACCCTCAAGTCGAGTCCACGAGAGGTCACAGGAGGGAGAGAGTAGTGACGTGTAAGCCGATTAATGATTTAATGAAGTTTATTGGTGCAGTCAGTGCGCATCTGTGACGACGGCAACCACTAAACCTAAAAAGCTCCATTATCTTAATAATAATAAAAAAAAGACATCTCACATTCTCAGCACTGTCTGTGTCTCACCAAACCTAATCCTTAATTCAAAGCATTGATTAAATCATGTCATGTCATGTCTCTCACCCCTCAAATATCTTCAAAATGTCCATTTTTCATTTTTTTTAAATAAAGATTGAGAGATTTATATAAAGAGTGTATCAAGGAGCAAGATATTCCTAAATTAAGCATTTAAGTAATTTAATTTAAAAAATACGATGGTGTTTATTATTAGGTATGTCTTGTCCAACAGAAGTATATATATATTTTTAGTTTAAATGTGTATCTTCAATTTTTTTTTTTTCAAGTAAAATTCTACCAACTTTACTTTAGAATAGACTTTTAATTATTAGACTTTAGAAAATTACTTTTCTAAGAAAGTAAAATTTCAAAAAAAAAAAAAAATTATCATATTAGGATGCTAATAAAAAGTTTTCAGAAAAATAATATAATTGTGTATATAATTTAAAATATTTTATTTTTTTACAAGTATCAAATTTCCAGTAACCAAACGCGGGATCTTGCAAATAAAATTTATCCGAATATGCATTTCACTTTTGTAGATGGAATCACTAGTTGATTATTAAGTATATTAAAAATATTTGTATTTTTGACCATTTTTGACAAATTATGTTTATATTTAATGCATCTGAAAAATAAAAAAGCCATAATTTTAAAAGTAATTTCAATTAAAACCTAATAATATTTTCAGTACACTTGCTTATCAATTGTCCAAAAATTTATTGTTCTAAACAAAGTAACAAATGTAATGAAAAATTATGATTTGAAATGCGTCAAAAGATAAGATAGAGGTCTGCTTCATCGTGCTAAATCCAACGCTTTACTTGCATCAAGAAATTTCTTAGTTTAAACATTTCACAATCAAAAGCCCACATTCGTTACTTTACCGCTTTCAAACTGTACTGTATTTGATGTAATTCCAATCTTCCAAAATTCTAAAGCAAGCAGTTACAATCAGTTTAAAAAAAGCCAAAAAGCAACAAGCTGTTTCTTTCCATTTTTGCTTTGTTGAAAAAGCTGCTCTTCTCTTTCTCTATACAGTAAGAGATAGCATAAATGGTGCGATTTGATTGAGAAGAAAGGACGATTCGTTTTAGAGGGAGAAACATGGTGGTGAGAAAAGTAGGTAAATACGAGGTCGGCAGGACAATCGGCGAAGGAACCTTCGCCAAGGTAAAGTTCGCTCAAAATACAGAGACCGGCGAGAGTGTCGCTATGAAAGTGCTCGATCGCAGCACCATCATCAAGCACAAGATGGTCGAACAGGTAAAAAAAATCTGAAGAGAAATTTTTATTCGTCCCAATTAGATAATTTTCCGTTTACCAATCATTAAGGAATGAGGTAATCTGACTTTATGGAGTTTTTTATTCTTAGCTGTGTAATTATGGTATTTGCTGTTTGATCGACTCATCACTCATGCTTCTAAAACGGTTTCATGTTAATGATACTAACTGGCAACTTTCTGTTGCTTCCTGTTTCCTAACTTGATCAGTTAGGGTTTCTAAACTAAGAGAATTAGCTTCAGCTTGCAAAAGTTAAGCCTGGCTGATTCATTGAGTGGTGACCTCAGTGTTACTCTTACCTGGAATTGTTTGCCTTAAAAATGCATTGTTCTTCTTCTTAAAAGAAAATTCCTATTGTAGTAGTTTAGTACCCATCAATTCAGCTGAAAGTTTGAGAAAATAACTATGATTTGATTTTCTGCTTTGAGTGGTGGTGCGCTTTTCATTTTTTCGGCTTCAATCCATCATATTCTTATATTATTCCTGTATAATTGAAGTGCTATGATTTGAATTTTGGTTATGATGCAACTTCCTCTGCTTTCCTTAAAGTGTCTCCTTTTTCTTGCAGATCAAGAGGGAGATATCTATCATGAAGCTTGTCAGGCATCCTTATGTTGTACGATTGCATGAGGCATGAGATTTATGTTTCAAGTTCTTTTTTGGATATCAAGTTTTATCTATTTGTTGTTTAACCTTTCTCATTATCTTTAGGTTTTAGCGAGCCGCACTAAGATTTATATAATCTTGGAGTTCATTACTGGCGGTGAATTGTTTGATAAAATAGTGAGTAGATTAAATTCATATCCATACTTCAAGATGGACCAGTTGTTTGTAGTCCCTCATATAAGTTTCTTAACTCAGTTCTAATAAGATTTCATGTTTACTATGTTAATGCAGGTGCATCATGGACGTCTTAGTGAGGCTGAAGCTAGGAGATACTTTCAACAGCTTATTGATGGGGTGGATTATTGCCACAGTAAGGGAGTCTACCACAGAGATTTGAAGGTTTGTTTCATAACAACTGAAAAGCTATTGCTTAGTTTCTGTCACATGAAAATCTTCAAACCTTTCATTTCATGTGCAGCCTGAAAATCTTTTACTTGATTCACAAGGAAATTTAAAGATTTCAGATTTTGGTCTTAGTGCTGCTCCTGAACAGGTAAGATCCTAGATAACAGCTTTGTTTTATCCATATGTACATCATTGTAGTTGAGAAAATAACAATGTGTTGGCTATTACTTGGTGTTGTTGATGTATAGGGAGTCAGCCTGCTGCGGACAACATGTGGAACTCCTAATTATGTAGCACCTGAGGTAATTGTCCCCTGTTTTGGTTTGTGTTTCCAATGCAACCCTATTTTTTTAATGTATCTTAAATTTCATTGTCTGCTCTAGTTAGGTACTCAGTCACAAGGGTTATGATGGTGCTGTGGCAGATATCTGGTCGTGTGGGGTCATCCTCTATGTTTTAATGGCAGGATATCTTCCATTTGATGAACTTGATCTCACCACGTTATACAGTAAGGCATGAACTCGTATCTCACGTACCGCTGTAGCATTCTGCAAGAAGCGAATTTCTGAGTTTAACTCACAATGTTATTTTGATGGGGGAGGGAGTTCTAAATATAGGCAAAACTGACATGACTGTATAAGGATAGGTCCATTCATGGTTTCTATAAACCAAATCTATACTTGCTTTAAGGATAGGTCCAGTCGTGGTTCCTATAAACCAAATCAGTACTTTCTTGGGTTTGGGATAAATAATTAGATTGAGCATTTTTCCTTCAAGGAGAAAAACTTCTACATGCAAGGTCATTATACTTCCAATTTTAAGGTTTGAGTCATTTAGTTTTCTGGTACAAGCAGTTTAGTCGTAATTGATGATCTGAGTCAATTTTCTTGTTATTTGGATTAGTTCATTGATCTTTTTAGTCTTTAGGAATATTTTTCCCATGTTGAATTAAATGAACCTTTTGGTTTTCCTTGCTCTCTCTTTGTGCAAGTGGCTGTATGAGCAGACTATATAGTGGAAGCAGTGATTAAGTGGTCAAGTAAACCGCTTTGTTTGGGTGAAAATGAAAATTTTGTCATTGGTCAATCATGATTTTTGTCATTCCTCATTGGTTGCTACTTGCTAATAGATGCTGATATCACTCATCAAATTCTCCACGGTGTTTCTGTGTTTCCAATTGACCGACCTTGGTGGTTTGAACTTAAGACCTGCTAGGGCTGTCCCCTCAACCTCAAGGACTCATTTCTTGCTATGTAGTTTCCATAATTTATGGAAACTGCCGTTTCGATATCAATGTCTATGTATAAGAGTTTATTTGTCTTCTGCAGATTGAGAAGGCAGAGTTTTCATGTCCTTCATGGTTTCCAGTGGCTGCAACATCTTTGATTCGTAGAATTTTGGACCCAAATCCTGAAACTGTAAGTAATGTGTACAAAACCTTTTGGTCTTGACAGCATCCATCTCTCTCTCTCTCTCTCTCAGACACACACACGCTGTGAAATTGATTTGTACCTAAGAGTTGATTAGAAATTGAAAAATTGAACTCAGTTTACGTGGTGCTAATTTTTGCATGATTTCATTGTTAGAATTTTTTCCCCTTAATCTCATGTCTTGTTCATGTGGTATGCAATTGATGTCCTAATCTAGTGCTCCTGATGTGTTAAACTGCTAGATAATCTAGTACTTCTATTTGGCATCTACTATCTTTTTCTGCTGCTTGTAATCCCATCAAAAGTATTGCAGTGGATTTTATGGCTTTAAACTAATTAATTATTTTTTGATTATTAATGAGAATCTCTTTCTCTCTCTCCAATTCTATGCAGCGAATCACCATTGAGCAGATAAGAAATGATGAGTGGTTTAATAAAGGCTATGTTCCTGCGAGACTTATTGAGTATGAAGATGTGAACTTGGATGATGTCAATGCGGCTTTTAATGATCCAGAGGTTGATTCAGTGCTTCATATTTTTTTCACCAGGTTTTTGGAACCTAAAAGAACATGGTTTTGGGGCTTATTGCTGATTTTTTTAAAAACACTAATTTATTGCTAGCAGTTACTGATCCCTCCTCATTGCTAGCACTAATGGAACCCTTCTATTCTGGGTGTCAGTACTGTTCTGCATCCACTGATTGGTGGGATAAGGGCCATCCCTCCCCAATTCTTTTGCTGTACCATTCAGCTCAGGGACTTTTAGACAATCAAATACTTGAATGATTGCATGTTATGAAAATATTTAGTCACCATATGACTGCTTAGGTGGCTGTGGGTCAGAACACAATGCTCAGATCAGTAAAGTTGTCATTTTCTCTATGCTTGGGTCCTTGAGATAATGTCCTGCATTTCCATTATAATAAGCTGTTGGACCATTTAGACACATTTATTGTTTTGTTGGTGCTACCAATGGGAGACTTTTTCGTAACAACTGTTTTTGTGTTCAGGTTAGCTCACACTGTTGCTTTTGCTTTACACTCATGTTCTAATTATCTGGCAGGGATTTCCTAAAAGTTAAATATGTTGGACATTCTCTTTATTCCTGATAAATATGCTCCTTGACCAATTTACCTATATTAAGCCAATGAAATTCTAGTTCCTAACATGTTTTGTTATCCACACCCAATATCAGTTTTGGGTTTATGTTTAAGGAGTGTTATCTTTAATTGACATTCACTGTCTCATAATCATATTGCCTGTAGAGAAATGCTTTACATGTATTATTCTACTCTCCTGTTAGTATTCTTGATAAGATGGTTTACTGTAGGAACAAAGGGCTGATGAGCAGCGTGGCAATGAGGATACGGGTCCTTTGAATCTTAATGCATTTGACTTGATAATTCTATCACAAGGCTTGAACCTTGCAACATTATTTGATCGTGGGAAGGTATGCATCATTAAGTATGTTCAATTATTCTTTTTATTTGTACCTTTTAAGAGATTCCGATTCATTTATCATAGCCTTATTGCAGCCACATGATATAATAGTTACTATTTTTGTGCTTCACAAACATGTTCAGAATATCAACTGTTATCCATCTAATAAAAGCATTTGCAGATCAAAGTTTTTGGTTTCTTCCCATGAAAAACTTGTTCTCATATAGTAGCTTAATATGCACTGTTTCAATATTTGACTGAATTTCATACTATTTTTTTTAACAGGACTCTGTGGAGTATCAGACACGCTTCATCTCACAGAGGCCAGCAAAAGTTGTGTTATCAACCATGGAAGTTGTTGCACAGTCAATGGGCTTTAAGACACATATTCGTAATTATAAAGTAGGGATTTAATATAATAATGTAGCTTTATGTCAGTGCTTCTGCTTTGTTTAATTCTTTTTCAATCACATTCAGTTTCTGCACTTGTTTGTATTTTCTATTCTATTATTTTCACTTACTATACACTTGCTGATGTGTTGCCAATTTTGATTGAACTAATGACATAAGTGAGGTTATATTATATGTCCATTTTGCAGATGAGAGTGGAAGGCCTTTCAGCTAATAAGACTGCTTATTTCTCAGTTATTCTAGAAGTAAGTATTAAGCCCCAAGTTCGATGCTTAATTTTAAGCTGCTCTTTTCTTAGTATACTATAAATTTTTCTGTTTTTGGTGCTGTAGGTGTTTGAAGTAGCTCCCTCATTTTTTATGGTAGAAATTCAGAACGCAGCAGGGGATGCTGCTGAATACATGAAGGTCAGTTGTGTAAAATCATCTTCATTTGCTTGTCGTTAAGTTTCTAGGAATTACCATGTTTAGATTGAACTTGCTCGTGCCGGTGTTTAGATTCTAATTAGAAGGGATGCACTTCTGTTTCTTGCAGTTCTACAAAAACTTTTGTAACAATCTCGAGGATATCATCTGGAAACCACCTAATGAATCGGGCAAATCTAGGATCAACAAGTCAAGGAGCAGAAAACGTTAATTTTGTTTCATAAGACATCAGATTCCTTTCAAGATGTGTTCGGATTTATTTCATTACTATTTTTCAGGTTTTGCAACTTCTAAGGTTGCAGTTACAGCTTACATGGATACACCTCTAATATTACCTAACATCTCCGAACTCTCTTCTACCATCAGCTGGAAGGGGAGAAATGGTCAAACAAAAGGGAATGGTGGGGAATTATTTGTATGTGTATTATTTATGAATCTTTACTTACCGAGTTTGTGTAATCTCCTAGCTTTGTCAATAGTCACGAGCATGTGAGTTTGATAGTTTTCAGCGAGGATGTAATTTTGTATAACTTGTTAGTTTATAGTTAATCCTACAATTGTAGGTTTTACCTCTGTAATCTGGGAATGTTATTTATCTGTTGTCTTTTGGTTGTGGTCTTTTGTTTTTCATTGTTGAAGCAGAAGCAACTGATGTGAAGAACGACTTTAATGTAGGTCCTTTAAAGAAGGGAACAAGTTTTTTTCTACCCTAAAAATTATAATATTTTTATTTGTTTTGAAGTTTTTTTCTTTTATTCCTCCAATGCTTTTTTCTTTGTTTTTGAGAAATGTTCCTCCAATGCTTCAGAAAGCTCTCATAAACGAGAAGAATTCTACTTCAAAAATATGTTGCACAATTGACGTTTGCACAAAAACCCTTCTGCAAAATCTTCCTGACATAAAATCATTGAACAATGGCGTTTATGAACACCTCTATGTTACTCACCAGTGTCATTTAAAAAATGAGGGGTAAAATATAATTAGATCCATAAATTATATTTTGATTAACACTTAAATCTCTCAACGTTTGAGAAATAATCATGGCTGTCTTAACTTATACTTGTTTTCATTATCAAATCATTTCATTCAGAATTGAGTATATTATATTCAAAAAATATTTATTAATAGAAAGACTTGACGGTGAGCTGAAAGTATAAATTATAAATGTTATAATCATTTTTTAAAAATGTGGAAAGATTTAAGTGTTAGCTTCATTATAATTTAGAGATTTAATTATATTTTAACTAGAAAACGAGACAAACCATCAAATCAAGGCCCAACAGAAACTACTGGGATTAGCATGACGTGTCCTCTTTGCTAAAAGAAAAAGAAACACGACTTGTCCTTTTATGTCGTTTGAGTAACTTGTGTGACACAACCCAAAGCCAGTAGGCCTTTAATTTCCTGTGCGAATTAGGAGAGAAATGTTTCTCTGTCGTTTTCGTGTAAATGACATTAATGGCAGGGAAAAGTTTCCTTCGGCTAAATGGGTTGCCGTCATCATCAAGGCTCGCCGTTTAACGACACACGACTAGAGTATGCCTAATTAGTTTTTATCACCTATGTTGCGTTTTGTTTGCCAAAAACGAACTACAGGCAGCAGATTTCACTCTTCCTATTTTTGGACATAGAAACAACGATGTGAAGAAAATGCTACAAATGATTAATCCAACTCAACTCAACTCTACTAAGATATTAAAGGTCACAAAAATCTGCACATGAACAATGTCCATTAACAAATCTATGGAGCCGCTTGCTATCTCGAATTATGATTTCCCTACTGCACACTAATGAGATTATCTTGATAAAATCATGGCAATTCCTGCACATGGAAACACTCTTGACGATCCGGATGGATGCTTCCTTTTGCATATTCAACAACCCAAATGCAATAGCTAGCCTCTCACTGTGGTAAATAGCAGAAGAAAATGTCTTTTTCTCCTCCTCCTTATCATCATCATAATCATCATCATCAACATAATCAATTACATCAATTCGTTGTAGCGACTGGTATCCAAGAGCTTTTGCTTTATCAAGCAATTCCTCCAGCAATTTATGCATCTCTGTCTTGTGAAAATGCAGACGGTCGTTGGTTTTAAATGAATGAACCTTGTCCTTTATGCTAATCCAGCTCCAGTCCTCCAATTTTTCGAGTTTCTCCTCTTTCATTAATTTTCTCACCCTGGAAACATCTTCCCATCTCTCCGCCGAGAGATACATATTCAACAACATGACATAAGTCTCAGTACTTTTTGGCTTGAGTTTGAGTAACTCTTCAGCTGCATGAAATCCTAATTCTTGCTTCCCATGATATCTGCAACCAGCAATCAAGATTGACCATATATATTCGCTGGGGTCAAAATCCATTTTCTTGATTATATCAAAAGCTTCGTCTATCCGACCCAACCTCACATACATAGTGATAAGGCATCCATAATGGTCCATGACAGGCTTAATTCTGTATTCCTTTTGCATCATCTCAAAGTATCCGAGTGCTTCATCAACCATTCCAGCATGACTGCAGGCAGCTAGAACACCCACAAAAGTAACCAGGTTCGGTCTAAATCCTGCTAGCCGCATATCCTCAAAAAGTTGAACCGCTTGCTGAGACCAACCATGCAGTGCAAAACTTGTAATCATTGTAGTCCAAGATATCAAAGTTCTGGTGGACATCTCCACAAAAGCTTTACTGGCTCTTTCAATGCTTCCACACTTACCATACATATTAACAAGAGCAGTTCCCACAACCACATCCGACAAAGTCCCAGTTTTAATGGTCTGAGCATGAAATTGTTCCCCTTGTTCCAAGGCCAATAACTTACTACAGACAGTTAAGACACTTGAGAAGGTGAACATATCAGGTTTCATGCCTGTGCGATTCAATTTTAGAAAACTATTGAGTGCCTTATTTCCACTTCCATAAGCAGAAAAATCATCCTTTGCAATATCGATTGCTTGTGCATGGCCTGCAATCACTGCATTCCATGTAACCAAGTTAGTAGATTCTGTCTTATTAAACAAATTCTGTGCCTCGTCCATGCATCCGCATTTAAGGTACAAATACATGACAGAATTTGTTATGCGTAGATTTGATTGGTACCCAAGTTTAATCCCCAATGAGTGAACCTGTCTTCCCACATCCAAAGCCAGCATCAAACAACACGACCTCAAGACACTAGTTAAAGTGAACTCATTAGGCTTAATATCCTCAATAAGCATGTCAATGAAAAATCTCAAACCTCTTGCAGCGTCACTATTTTCACCACAAGCAGAAATAATGGCAGTCCAGGAAATCACACTCTTTTCTTCAATACCTTGAAAGACTTTAACAGCAGACCCCAAGCTGCCAAATTTTGAGTATAAGCTACAAAGTGCATTTCCAATGCTTGAGTCATGGTCAATTTTGTACTTAATAACGAACGCATGCAGCTGTTTCCCCAATTTGATAGAGTTCAACGAAGAACAAGCATTCAGGGCAATTCCCAGAGTGTAATTTGAAGGAAAAGCTCCAATTTTCAACATATCTTGAAAAGCTTCAATGGCTAAATCTGGTTGTGCATTTTGAGCATAACCTGTCATAAGGCTTGTCCAAGCAACAGTATTTCTCCTAGGTAATTTGTCAAAAACCTTTTTTGCAATTCCCATAGCTCCACATTTTGAATAAACAATTACAAGAAAAGTCATCACATAAAAATCTTTCTGGGTTCCTGTCTTTATCATGTGGGCATGGATAACTTGGGTTTCTAAAACTGAATTCTTGTCTTTACATTCTTGTAAAATGGGAAGATAATAAGAGGGCTCAATCTTTGTTTTCTTTTTTATCAAAGTAAGAGCTTCTTGCAACTCCAAATGCCTAACTGATTCTAAACTCCCATCCAACTGGGTATTTACTGGACTTCTTTGATATGAAATGCTCGAGCTCTGAGATACCATAATTAGCTTAGTATAAGAGAGCTGAAATCCGAAACCATCAAAGTTTTTTTTTCTTAAGCGTTTTCAAAATACTCCTCTTAAATTTCCAATTCAAATACTATCACACATTTAGCCATTAAAAAAGAGACAAATAACTTATTTTCATTTCATAGCACCATTTTGCCTATGATGTTATATACATATTATCAACTACAAACAATTCTATTTCCAGGAATTCTTAAACAGAGAAAAACAAGCTGCAAAAATAGCACAACAAAGAGAGAGATATGGAGTACCTTTTCGGTAGCAGGAGAAGAAATGGGATGTTTTTTAAGTTCAGGTTCAAGCTTGCGAGTAGCAGTGAGAGCAACTGAAGGCAAAGAAGCCATCAAAGCCAAAATGGATAACTTGGGCCCTGAAGAAGTTTAGCCTCTCGGTCCTCTGCTATGTTATGTCAAAAGGGTTTGGATGAAATTGTGGAAAGGAGAAAGGCGCCTAATCCTTTCTTATTTGTTACGGGCTAAATACATAAACTCAACCCTGTAATTTTCACGCTCAAACTTTCCGAGTAATTTACCTATCCCCCTAAAATTAGGTATTTTACTATTTTAGTGTTACATATCTGTCCTTACCAACAATAATTTTTAAGATTTTTTTTTTTGCAAAACATATTAATTATATATGTGGTTTGGATAACTTTGAAATAATAATTTCTCACAGTCCAATAATTATTTAATCAATTCAATTTTATAATTTATAATACTTAACTGTTTGGCTTGTGACAAAGGACTTTAAAGTAATTATATATAATGTCTAGTGCTTTAATTATTTCCCTTTATATTTATTTTAAAGTAAATTGAATTAAAAATATATTAATTAAAGTAAAATTAAAAAATTAACAATATATTAAGTAACAAGTTATAAAACTTTTAATGAAATGAATAAATTACATAATTTATGAGTTTTAATGATATGAGTGATTGCTGTTTTATATTAATTATAAAATAAATTATTTGAAAATAAATTAAATAAGTATTTATTTAATTGAATTAAATTGTATTAAATATAATTGATCAATTATAATTTTAGAAATTAATAATATGATAAGGTGATGATTTATACAACTTTTAATTACTTAAAATAAATTACCTAATTCATGGTTTTTAATAATATGAGAATTTATTTTTTATATTAATTCTAAAATAAATCAAATTAATGAATTTTAATTTCACTTTTTTTTTTTTTTTTATCTCTAGAAACTCCATAAATAGAAAACAAAATCTTCCAATAAAATAAGATTCTTCTTGTAGAAGAATTACGTAGACATCTATCCAATGAGCAATGAATCTATTACATTGATATCCAAGAAACTCCATGCAACAAACTTCATAGAAAACCAATTAAATTTCTTCAATAATTATATGTAAAAAATATTGGAGGTGGAAATGGTTCGAACTTGCCTATAAAAGTACACTTCTAAATTTACAGAACCCCTCGTTCGTCTCATATTTTGTTGCCAGTGGGACGCAATAAAAATAATTTCATCTGAAATTTCTAGAGATAAACCCAACAAGCAACTCAATTTGAAGTACTTCATCTCGGGGTGTCTTCATCTCCATTCAGTGACATTAAAGACAAGTGTAATAGATTCTCCAGCAAACGTATCTACATCAATAAATCGAAGAGACAACGTCAAAAACAGAAAAATGCCCAAATATCAAACGGTCGCAGAAGAGGCAATACCTTCCATTGTTATTCTTCTTAGTCCAATACCTTCCGTTGTTATTCTTCTTAGTCCTTGTACTTCATTGTTTCCTTTTCAAAACCAACTGTTGGGAATTGCTTTGCATATTCCTCAACATCATGGCGCAGTTTTGCAATCTCAGATTGCACGTGTGCATTAGACTTCATAGTTGTTACAAAATCCTTCAACTTTGTTCCTGAATATACAGCAACAGAAGGTTAATTATCAACATATACATGCTAGTAACCAAATTGTGGATCAAATCCGGTAACTAGAACAATATAAAATACCAAAATAAAATTTGAATGGCTAGAAAAGGACCTTTAGTATCTGCCTTGACCTTTAATGCCAACTTCACAGCTGCATCAAAGAACTCGGCCACCTTCACAAAATCTTCCTCAACAAACCCTCTAGATGTGAGAGCTGGGGTTCCTGAAGAACCAGAAAACTAGGTTTTCAGATAAAGTTGGAAAACCTAACTAAAAATCACTAGGTGAAAGTTGAGTAAATAAGGAAGGCCTTACCCATGCGAATCCCACCAGGAACCATGGCAGATACATCACCAGGAACTGTATTTTTATTAGCTGCAATATGAACTGATTCCAGAAACTTTTCAACTCTTGATCCATCAATACCCTATCAAAAAAATTTTCCAAAGAAAACTATTGATTCCTATTACGTGCAGCATTTTCAATAAATAAATAAATATATACACATATATAATATAGCTTTCAGTCTGCCAAAATCCAGCAATAGATTTGGTTTGAAATTCTTGTTTTTGGACTGCATAAATACAAAAATTCATCAAGCAACAGAATTGAAAGCTTTGCTTAAGAGTGTTTATCTATCGATGTAATAAGCTTCAAAAAAAAACCCTATTCATGACATTCCCAATTGCCAACCACCTTAGTGAAAATTCTGCAAACTAACATCCAAACTTATCGTGGGGGCATTATCAAACAGGAAAAACATCTCAGCAAGATACTAATACCATTCCTACTGAAACTTAACACATGTACACGCACAAAAAAGGCTCACAAGCTAAATCAGCTAAACTGAAAAAGGAACTTATTTCCTTGCACCTTGTTTCTCAAATTGACCAAGACCAAATGGTTGTCTGTTCCGCCAGATACTAGTTCATAGCCCTTATCTAGTAAGCTCTGCATATAAAATAAACTTGAGATGAGGTTTCTTATGTGAAATCACTTGGTAAGATAACGAGACCAAGATCTACTAGCTTGGAAAAAGAGTACATATATTTCTAGCATACTTGCATCAATACTATGTTAGGAAGGCACCATTCCAGATACCTGGGCAAATTTTGAACAGTTGCTAAGAACTTGCTCTTGGTAGGCCTTGTACTCTGGAGTCTTGACCTGAAAAAAATATTCAACAATCAAAATCATGAGCTTAGGCAAATGATTCTAAGAATTTCCAGATCTGGCATGAAATAGTAAACTCTGGCCTCACTGCAAATATTAAAACAGCAATTTTCCGGCCCTGTATTGGAGCCTACCTGCTTCAGAGCAACTGCCAAACCAGATATTGTGTGATTATGTGGACCGCCTTGAAGTCCAGGAAAAACAGCTTGATTAATTTTGTCTTCGTAATCATACTTCACCTGTTGAATTCAGGATGGTACTCAATCATTAAAAAACTTAATTTAGGTGCATAACCTCAGTGACTCTTATATCAGTAACTGGGAATGACAGAAAAATTGTGAACAAGCAGCACTAAATACGACGAGCAATTAACACTTCTGCTTTAACCAACAAAACAGTACATTGTTTGAACACATATACTTCAACCAAAGCAACATTACTTTGTTTTTCTTTTTGCATATTATGATTTTTCTCTTTAATTTGTGTTGGACTCACTTCTTGCCCTTGTTTGTTAATCTCTTTTACTCCCTTCCTGAAGAAGATCATGGCTCCACGTGGGCCACGAAGTGACTTGTGTGTTGTGGTTGTGACAACATCTGCATATTCAAAAGGAGATGGGATAACACCTGCAGCAACCAACCCACTAATGTGCGCCATATCAGCCAACAAAACTGCTTTTTGCTTTTCACACACCTGTCAATCCATCAGAATTAACGTCACCACAATCTGTACCGTAAGAATCATGAATACTATAGGACCACATTAATTTTACTTGTTGACTCTTGATGCAAAGGCATTTACCTTACGGATTCGTGCATAGTCGTAAAGGCGTGCATAAGCACTTGCACCAGCAACTATAAGTTTTGGTCTAAAGAGTGTGGCACTTTTCTCCAACTGCAAACATTTTCACATTCGTAAGTCAACTATATATAGAAAGAATAAGTACTTCTCTAGATATTTTGTTAGATAATTTGAAAGAAGTGTAAATTAGTGTACCAACCATAGCAAGTAGAAGATATATGTTTCTCTACACGTCTCATATTCGAGAATTAACTTTTCTAAATTTGCCATACATGTGATAACCCCAACTAAAACTAGCAGCAAATTCTAGGCTTACAGTTTGTAACCATTGAAATGAAAACTTACGAAAAGATAGAAATACCTGTTCATAGTCAATATAACCTGTACTCTCATTCAATCTGTAAGGCATTGTCTCAAAAAATATGGATACAGCAGATATCTTCTTTGTGTCAGTCTGCAAAATGGCCAAAAGAATGCAAAGATAATATGTATTATATTCTACTAGAACAAGCTAGATTACTTTCTTAGATGATAATTTCTAGTATTAATCCATGGAAAAATATTAGTAGCAGTCCAAAATCCAGACAACTAAAACAAATTCAAACTCAGATATTTACATAACTTCAGAACTATAGACATATATTAATAAAGGAATAGGAAAAGGGAAATAAATAAAAGTTGGTCATCAACGGGTTAGTCATATTAAGTGCAACAAAATTTTATGATTTTTCGGGTGATTCAGGAGAGCAGAAAAGCAAGCCCCAAACATCAACAACCCACTAGCCTGAGCAACCCCTCCATCCCACCCATCACCATTCCCCCCCCCCCCCCCCCCCCCCCCCAAAAAAAAAAAAAAAAAAAAGGAACAAACAAATAAACCAATAAGAAAAAGTTTCCAATTAGCAAGAAAAGCAAAAATGCAAAAAATTTTAGTAGCATTAAGCTGTAAGCACCTGATAACCATGAGAAAGATGTCCACCATGAGGAAGATCAAGTGCCATGATTCTCTCATGAGGTTTCAATAATGCAGTATAAACTTGAAAGTTAGCAGGGGATCCAGAGAGTGACTGCACATTGACTGCAATAAATAAGATCCGCACTGACTTTAATAAAACTCGTAAGTGCCAACTTCAATAAAATTTATAATTCAATGTGAAACTCTCCTCATTTGATTAAAATGAAATAGATAGATCCAATACAAACATAAATACAAATGATACGCATCATTACATGAATTCAAGAATATAACTTAGATTCTATATACACCTTATCTATCAGAAAAGATTTAGCATGAGAGTCATTTATCCAGAAAGATGATTCTTAATTATGCAGTCAGATAAACATGGCAAGTACACACACAAGTAAGTTCCCTTAGCCCGAAAATAACTTCAAACAGAAGTAAATTCAACAAGGTTTCTACTGGCCCTCTCCTCGGACACATCATGGAGGGCAAGTAAAATAAACCAGCCAAAGTACAATAACCCAGCCAGTATCATGATTTCCAGAAGCAACTAATAAATGTTCTACATGCTTCACCCTCATTAAACTTGCACTTTCACAAAATATGATTCTTAAAGATAATGCGATAAAAAGCCATTTTCACCCATTAAACCTAAGATATAAACATAAAGACAATTTAACACTCTTCAATAGTTTCTTAACAAGCCTCTCAAGCATCTTCGATGAAAACCATAAAAGCAAGAAACACTTCATCAGCATAGACAAAAGCATCAAACTACAAGATATAATTGCAAGCAAACGTTTTGAGCACCGATTGAATCAAACAAAAAGGGAAAGAGCAAAGACCAAAAGCATGAACGTAGTAATAGACAGTAAAAAGCTAATAAAATTTCATGCTGCATCAACTATAAGCTTAAGATGATTCGGTACCTCCCCACTTTTCAGGATCCAATTGAAAAGCTTCTAATGCACGCTTTTGACATAAGGTCTCAGCCATGTCAATGTACCTAAGTAAGCAAAACATAAAGGTTTTATATCACATATTTTGTCCTGTAAAACTGGAAAGAAAACTAGTTGCAGAAAAGAAATGCCACGACATGAACCAATTATTTTAACAATTTTACTTTCACTTGAAAACAACTCCACAGAGCCTAAAATGCAAATATTTAAGGTAAAATTGATTAAATATTCACGTACTCATTTCCTCCATAATATCGAGCTCCAGGATACCCTTCACTGTATTTGTTAGTCATAACTGAACCAACAGCTTGAAGAACTGACACAGATGTGAAATTCTCAGAAGGAATAAGCTCAAGTCCCTAAACAGTCAAATACAAAACCAGCAATCACTACCTAACAGCAAAAACTAAGCGAAGAAGAAAGATTAAAAAAAAAAAAAAAAAGGGTTCAAAAACGAGACTCATTAAATACACATAAAACATACAGACTCATTAAAAGAGCTCGACAAAATAGATGAATTAAATACACATACCTTCCATTGCCTTGCTTTTTCTAGTTCAATGATATCAGCAATTTCAGGATCGATTTCTTCGAGTGGAGCATTCAATTGCTTTATCCACTGAAACCAACAAATTATGGAAATAATTAAAACGCATTTAGATCTGCTACAGATCTTAATAGAGAAGCAAAGTGTGCTTATGGAAACTAAGCTATTATAGTGAATGCGGGAAGAAAAATGGCTTTACACTAGCACGAGCTTTCTCTTTCTCAGGAGCTAACGGATTAGGCAAAGAAGACTGCAAAATCAGATTTAGTAAAAGTTAATCAGATATAGAGAGAGAGTGGAGCAGCTAAGCTAGGCGCCTAAAATCAAGAGATGAAGAAAAGGAAGAGACCATGTCGTAAAGAGAACCGCCATTGAAATAAGGTATCATTGGCTTGTTGAGAGAGGAAGAGAGTCTTCGAAGAGCCATTGCCATTATCGTTTCTCTGCCTCTCTTTTTGTGTATGTGTGTTTGTTACTAAGTATACTCTGTTCTGCTTGCAAAGTTTTTTCACTTTGTATCGTGCGGTTTCTTGGTTGGTGTGACATAGTGTGGGGTTGGTGGCGATGGCACAACAAGTGGTTGATTTTGTCTGGATTTGAATTTAATTAATAAAAGTAGTAAAATATAATAAAAAGACAAAAACGCAAGTGCTATCCTGCAAATCTTAAAATTTGGGAGTTGGTTCGCGCCTTCGCGGACCACCGTGGGCGGTGTAACAAGCACATCAGACGTCACCATACAGTGGTTTTCCGCTTTAGGTTCTAGGCTTTGAGCAACCAGCAGTGGTTGTGGCCTAGCGATCTATGGGCGCCGGGCGGCCCTAGCCCAGTTTCGTAAAACTAAGATGGGCCGATCCCACCTATTTCATTAATGCAAACGACAGCCCGGTTGCTTAACGTGGTGGCAGGATTTTCAGGAACATTTAAAAATTAGCATATATGATAAGACAAAAAAGGCATTGCTAGAATTTATATTTATAAAAAATATGAATTATTAAATTTACTTCTTATCCCTAACTAATAGTCGTAATAAAATTTACTTCCTAATTAATGTTTTTTCTTTCCTTTCATTGATTCCATATAAATATAAATACAAATCTAAATATATTCAGAAAAAGGATTTAGTTAAGCTCATGCAATGTTTTTCTTGCCTTATTGTTTTTAATAATATATATATATATATATATATATATATATATATATATATATATATATATATTTATTTCTTCAAAAGAAAATTGATGTTTGTATCTTATTTGCTTTTTCTATGCACAAGTACTACAAAGTAATTTGTGTTTTATTATTATTATTATTAATATTTTGAAGGTAAGTGGATGGATACTAGCATTCCAAATTCAAAGTTTGCAATACAAGATGAGAGGGATGGTAAAACCATTCACCCAGGCATGTCATAGAACGGGTTGCCCAAGCTAACAAATGAACTGCCTAGTTCTTAGAGCAATGCACAAACCTAAACTGAATTTCAGCATTAATCTCTTGCAAAAGAGATTTACAATCACTTATAAGAAGACCAAATGGAGATTAGAACTTGAATAGCATATTGAGCATCTGATTGGATTATGACACGAGGCCAGCACATTTTTGACCCAGCTAAGCACTTCCCTTATACCAGCAACCTCGGCTTCTTTGGAGAGTAAGAACCAGAAGATGCAAGTTCTTCGCAGCAACAAACATACCAGAAGAGTCACGACTATTCCAAATACACCGACAAACAATCATTGCACTGCTGAATCTAATCCATTAACAAATTAAAAACAGCAGCTAGCCATTCCAAAAAGGAGTTCACAGCAGGATAAAACCAACTAAGTGGAGAAGCTTGCCAAGTTGCCATACATATTTCGCATACTGACACTGAACAAGAATGTGAAGAACCAATTCTGAGTGGCCATGGCATAATGAGCAAATATCATTCATTGACAGGAACATGTTTAGTTTGCAATAAAGAGAGGCAAGAAGTTGCATTATTGTTGGAAGCTTCTCCATATAAAATTTTGAACTTTTGGAGGAATTTTCAGTTTCCAAAGTCTATATTTCCAAGTTGAACGAGTAGTAGAAGGCAATGTAAGAGCATTATTCAAAGTTAAATTAACGTTTTCAAACTTTTGGAGGAATTTGTGTTTTATTTTTACTTTGTCAAATTTATAAACTTCTAGAATTTTATCAAAATTATAGTAGTGAGATTTATTACATTTTATTGTTTATACTATATAAAAATTTTCATAATATTATTGAATATTTTCCATTTAATAATAATTAAACTTTACAAATAATTATATTTTTACTTAGTTAAAAAATAAAATTTTAATTTTAATTTTTAAAATTTATGAAATTATGTTAACATGAAAATTTGTTTATATATTATAAATAAGGTTTTAATATAAAGTTTTTCTTTTCTATAGTCCAAAAAATAAACAAATAACTTACCGTTTTTACTAAAACGACTTATCTTTTAAAAAATAATAGAAAAGCACTTAATTAACTGTGTTTAGTATAGAGAATTACAAAATGTTACTTATTTTAATGTTTGATGAAATATTTGAGTCTATTTTAGTATTTCTCTTGATAAATAGGGTAACTCATATAGACGATTAACAAAATTATAAGAACAAATTGTTTTAACCAAAGTAGCATATTTTTTCAATAGATGTTGTTTATTTTCACTCATCTCCCTTGAACTATAAACCTTGTCATGTCATCATATGTAGAATTCAATTTGTCACATAAAAATTCATAAACTATAATTAATGTAACAGAAAAAGAAAAAGAAGATTATTGATTTGCAAGCAAATCTCCACTAGAATGCTGAATGAATAGCACAATCATCAATTATTATAATAACTTTTCTTTTTGCCAAATAAGCATGCTTAATCAGTTTCATCTCTCTGTTATCAGTTGCATCATATATATAATACTGTGTTATAATTTTTACTAAATTGTTCATATAATTTATCTAAGCATCATTATATAGATAATTGACCTAATTGATTATAATTTGGTAAGAATTGCAATAAATAAAATATTAAAAAAAATATGCACTTGTCCACATAATTAAAGCTGTGGATTAACATAATATTATCTTGAGTTAGACGTGGCTCAATATGTAAAAGCTAAATTGTAATTACATTAGTAGTATATCTATAACTTCTAATGACATATTAAAAAATGAAAAAACAATTTCAAATTCAAATTTATATAAAGGAAACAAGATAAGGCAAAAATAAATAAATAAATAGAATAAAAGAGCGATAAAAAGGGATTTTAAAACAAAGAACAATCGAAAAGAAATATTTATCAAATAATTTTTTTTTGACATGGATAATAATTTTTTATTATTTTATAATTTTGCAACTCAATATTTTGTTATTGTAAAAAAAGTAAATCTTGTCAATTTTCTTAAAAATCAAATTAACACGGCAGAAAAAATAAAAATAACATCGTGCTAATTGGACCATTAAATAAAATATCTGTTGGATCTAATTAAATCAATAATTTAACTTTTATAGTAAAAATAGTCCAAATCCAGCTGTACAAAAGGTTAAAATTGAAAGTATCCTAAAGCATCACTTAATATTTCCTTGCGAGAACCCTTCTACACTAACCACCCAATTTAATGAAGATATTTCAAGGATGTTGACGTCTTTTTGTGATTGAATAGAAGGACAAAATAGTAATAAAAAAGTGATAATATTTTTAAAGGATAAAAATACATAAATTCATCCACTAATTTTACCATTTTACCATTTTTAATCCTGTAACATTTTGATCTTTTGTAAATCACTTCTATATATTTAAATTTGTAGATTTTAATAATTTTTCACTTTTTTTTAAATTGATAGTAATAATATTAATTTGATGTATAATTAATATAATTTTTGCAATTTTAATAATTATTTACTGTAATAGGTGTTTTTACAAATTAAAGTTTTCAACAAAATAATTATCCTAGTTAAAGCGTTAAAGTAATAGAATTGAGGGTGTTTTTTTCATTTTTAAATGAGAATTCAGGTTTGGCGTATCATCGACTGAGTCTATACTCTATAGTAGTGGAGTACTTCCCCTTCCCTCTATAAATATTTACGGTAAAGATTAAAAAACAAGTACGCGATTAGTATCTACGGAATCCCAACAAAACACGTTCTTTCAGCATTTCTTCTCTCCCTTCTCACTCCCTCACACAAATGAGAACTGCAGAGATAGAGGCGCCACCAAAGAAGATACTAACCAGCTATGGCGAAATAGAAGAAGAAGAGGTATCTCCAATAGAGGAAGTCCGTTTAACTGTACCAAACACCGACGACCCTACTCTTCCAGTATGGACTTTCAGGATGTGGTTTTTAGGCCTTTTCTCATGTTGTCTTCTTGCTTTCCTGAACCAATTCTTCGCTTATCGTACAGAGCCGCTCGTCATCACTCAAATCACTGTCCAGGTGGCAACTCTCCCTATCGGACGGTTCATGGCCGCTGTACTACCTAAAACTAAGTTCCAAATTCCTGGATTCGGGTCTAGAGAGTTTTCTCTTAATCCGGGACCGTTTAACGTGAAGGAGCATGTGTTGATTTCAATATTTGCTAATGCCGGTAGTGCATTTGGGAATGGTTCGGCTTATGCTGTTGGGATTGTTAACATTATTAAGGCGTTTTATAGAAGAAATATTTCGTTCGTAGCTGCTTGGATTCTTATAATTACAACGCAGGTCTCTTTTTTCATAACTTTTTCCCCTCTGTATTTAGCATTTGTGTGCAGTACAAATTTTTCCATTTTGGGTGTAATCTTGTCTGCTTTCTTTGATAAAATGTGCAGGTTTTGGGATATGGCTGGGCTGGACTCTTAAGAAAATACGTGGTAGAGCCTGCACATATGTGGTGGCCAGCCACGCTTGTTCAGATCTCCCTTTTCTCGTACGTTCTATATACATGTTCTGCAAATTTTGATTTATCTATTTGTGCTGTGATCTCATTGTCAAGGTCATTATAGTGGTGTATTGGTATGTGTCAATGTTGCTAAGAGAAGATTTTTGTCCTATGCTACCTTTGAAAACTTTCTCTTTTCTTGTTCCTTTCTTGGAAAACTCTCTTTTTCAAAATATAAATTAATCACACCAGAATTTTCACCCTTGGCACTAAACTTTTAGCTCCTTTTCAGCAAGATGGGGGCCAATAACAATTACATTTCTTGTACCTTCATTGACATACCCTCTTTTTTTCATTAAAACTGGCAGAACTTTTTTTTTTCTCACCTCATTTATTATTTTACTGACTATTAATTAATTTTTTCTAATAGCAAACTGATAATTTAAAGAATTAGTAAGTGTGTAAATTGTTTAATGATTTTATGCAATTTAAAATGTTTCACTTTTAGTGGGAGAGAGGGCAATTTACCGTCTCAAAAGTGATTCAAGCTTTCACCATAGTTTTGTCCCCATGATATCTTCTGGCCACATTTGTCTTTATGTAACCCGTCAACACCTTTCCTTGAAAAGCCAAACAATAGTTCTAAGCTCACACTTATTTCTGCACTTCTAAAAATTTATCTTTAGTGTTTATACCAATATTTTTTTTGATCATAGGGATGAATTCCTTTTTGGAAGTTTCTTAAGTTCCCACCTGTACTTCAGGCCAAGTCTTCGTTGTTTTTTTCATGTAATATAACCATTTTAATTTTCTGTTCTTGGCTTAACCATATTAACTTGATTTGTCTTACAGCAACTTTCTTATTATCCCGTTTAATGAACTGGCTAAATTACTTAATTTAAGTTATTTGAGATCAACTACAAAATCTAATTTGTTTTTTTAATTTGCAGGACATTGCATGAAAAAGGAGATCCCAGTAACGAGCATCGTATTTCTCGAGTGAAATTCTTTTTAATTGCACTAACGTGTAGCTTCATTTGGTACTTATTTCCTGGTTATTTGTTCCAGACATTACAAAGCCTTGCATGGGTATGCTGGGCTTTCCCAAAGTCAGTCACTGCCAATCAAATAGGGTCAGGCATGAGAGGACTAGGAATTGGAGCCTTGACACTAGACTGGTCAACAGTAGCTTCCTTCTTATACAGCCCTCTCTTAAGTCCTTTCTTTGTCGTTGTAAATGTTTTTGTTGGATATGTCTTGGTAATGTATGTGTTGACCCCAGTATGTTACTGGGGGATAAATCTATATGATGCCAAAACATATCCATTGTTTTCTTCTCACTTGTTCACTAAACAAGGTGAAAGGTATAACTTCACAGCAATTATTAATGAAAAATTCGAGTTGGATTTGGCACAATATGACAAGCAAGGCAGAGTGCATTTGAGTACCTTCTTTGCTACAACATATGGACTTGGATTTGCCACTATTGCAGCCACTCTCAGTCATGTTGTCTTGTTCTATGGAAGGTATGATAATAATTTTCTAAACCCATCAAGTAATTATTTAATGGCACTTAATTAATTTTCTTGTGGGAAATTAAATTTGTGTTCCAAATGTTTGCAGAGAAATTTATGGCCGATATAAAGAATCTAAACAGGGGAAGCAGGACATTCACACAAGATTAATGAAGCAGTACAAGGACATACCTGCTTGGTGGTTTTATCTGCTTCTTATAGTGTCAATGGTAGTCTCACTTTTACTGTGCATTTTCATGAAAAAGGATGTGCAAATGCCATGGTGGGGACTTCTATTTGGAGCTGCTCTTGCCTGGATTTTCACACTTCCTGTTAGTATTATCACTGCCACCACAAATCAGGTAATCAAAACCATTAAGTTATACTTAATTCCATAAATTCATCTTATTCTTAATAGATTTTAGCTAACTTTGTCAATGTAAACAGACCCCAGGCCTGAATATCATCACTGAGTATGTAATGGGAATAATATACCCTGGAAGGCCAATAGCCAATGTCTGCTTCAAAACCTATGGATACATGAGCATGGCTCAAGCAGTTTCATTTCTTAGTGATTTCAAGCTAGGCCATTACATGAAGATCCCTCCAAGATCCATGTTTCTTGTGCAGGTAACTTATAGAGTCGTCTTTAATACTATTGGATTACATAACCCAACCCGGTTAGAGTTTAATTAACACAACTAATAATTCCCCTTTCACTTTTGTTGTTTCAGTTCATTGGAACGATCATAGCCGGTACAATCAACCTGGGTGTGGCATGGTGGCTTTTAACAAGTATTGATCACATATGTCAGGATACTCTGCTTCCTTCAAATAGTCCTTGGACTTGCCCAAGTGACCAAGTCTTCTTTGACGCATCAGTCATATGGGGCTTAGTAGGACCTAGGAGGATTTTCGGTTCTCTTGGAGAATACCCTGCCCTTAACTGGTGCTTCTTGGGAGGATTCTTAGGACCAGTTATAGTATGGGTTTTTCACAAGGCATTTCCAAGCCAATCTTGGATACCTCTCATCAATCTTCCAGTACTTCTTGGAGCAACGGCTATGATGCCACCAGCATCATCAATTAACTACACTTCTTGGATTTTGATAGGAACAATCTTCAACTTCTTTATTTTCAGGTATAGGAAAGGCTGGTGGCAGAGGTATAATTATGTTCTATCAGCAGCTCTGGATGCTGGAGTTGCATTTATGGCAGTTCTTATTTACTTGACACTAGGCCTCGGAAATGTTAATATCCACTGGTGGGGAGCCGATCCTGACATTGATCCTGAGCATTGCCCTTTGGCCTCTTGCCCAACTGCGAAGGGTATAAATATTGATGGATGCCCAACTTTTTAGAATGCTTAATATATTTTTTTAATTGTTGAAGATTAAGTAGGTGTTTGTTTTTTTTTTTTTTTTTTTTTTTCTGAATATAATTAAGTAGTTGTTTTAGTTGGGTTGGGCTGGGCAATTGCAAATATATGGGGTCTTCGGATTTCTTCTGATAAAAAATAACTTGTTGCTTTTCATATATTATTGTCCATTATAGTTCGTTTATTTAGATGAGCACCTAAAATTTGGGACTATGAATTGAATTGAATTTTTGCAAACAAATGCAGTGAAGCCTAAATAATTTTTTCTAATGCAAAAAGTTAACAACTTATTTTCTATTATTTGATTGCAATAATTAATAAAAAATATTAAAATATATAATTTACAAGATTACATAATTTTTCAAATTTATAAAAATTTCGTATTTTAAATTTCCACCGATCATGTTGGTATTTGTCGATCGCGACGGATGACGATATCAACAAAATTGGAATGTAAATCTGTAGGGTTTTAAGTGATATTGCTCCTCCAATCACAATTTGCCATGTAAATGAAAAAAAAAAAAAAAAAAAAAAAAAAAAAAAAAGCTCAAAGCAACCTACAGCTTAAAAGTTTTAGAGTTCGGTACCCTCAAAGTATGCCTGCAGGAACTAGCAAAGAACATTAATTATGACTATTCGATCCCACTAAGCATATTTAAAGGGGGTGAAGAGCCCTAAGCACATCTGTAAGAATGAATAGTTTTAATTATAACTATGTTCCAAGTCGGATTTAATCAGTTTCTGATAATAGGGTCCGATCAATAGTTAAAAAGAAAAAAAAAAGCTCAAAAACTATTTTATATATTATTTATGATTAAAATCTTAACGATGCCTAGAAATTAAATTGGTATTAAAAATTTCAGTTATGAAATTTGATATTTGATGGCATAAATTGTCAATGGAAACAGAGAAATTTCAGCCCTCAATCCTACAATTTTGCAAAATGTGAAGGAGATCCCTGTGTCTCCCTCTTCACTGTTGATTCATTCCTTCCAATTTCTACCCTCTTTAGGAGCTAGATTCACTGAATCACTTCAATACTATTAAGGGCATTTAAGTAAATTTAATAAAAAGTGGAAGGACAGAACAAAATCACAGGCCCGCAGTGTAACTAACTAGTAATAGTACAGTAACTGATCTCTTTCCATTGCCAACCTCTCCACTCTGTAAAATGTCTTCTCTCGAAATAGAAACGATCTCCGACGACGTATCTCCGATCGAGGAAGTCCGTCTTACCGTCTCCAACCACGACGACCCTACACTTCCAGTATGGACTTTTCGCATGTGGTTTCTCGGCATCGTGTCCTGCGTTCTTCTCTCCTTCCTTAACACTTTCTTTGCCTACCGAACAGAGCCTCTCACCATTTCCATGATCTCCGTACAAGTCGCTACTCTTCCGATCGGACGGTTCATGGCCAAAACGCTTCCAACAACAAAGTTTGCCATTCCTGGTTTTGGTAACAAGAAATTCTCGCTCAATCCGGGACCGTTTAATGTCAAAGAGCACGTGCTTATTTCGATATTTGCTAACGTCGGATCTAATGCTGGCAGTGGTGCGGCTTATGCAATTAGTATTATTGATATAATTGTGGCTTTTTATCATAGGAAGATTTCATTCTTGGCCAGTTGGATTCTTGTCATCACTACCCAGGTCAGTGACAGTGAGTACATGCATATCTACTTTTTACAGTACCTTTACAATTTTATATTAGCACTTTTAATTATTATTATTATTCTTATTATTATTATTAAGAATCGAAAAAATAAATTTTTGAGGTTGCGTTGAAGCTTTGTATTTTTGCTATGTGACTAAGCAGGTATTGGGATATGGATGGGCTGGGATTATGAGGAAGTTCGTGGTGGATCCCGCCCATATGTGGTGGCCTATTAGTCTTGTTCAGGTTTCTCTTTTTAGGTAGTAATAATTTTTGTTTAATTATATGTTTTGTTTTATTTATAATGATTAATATTTAATTATTGATGTAGAATTATTTTATTTAGAAATTCGCTCTGCAACCATAATTTTAAACCTCAGTTAAAGTTTAATGGAGTGAAATTTTATAAGTTGAGATGCAATAAGAATACAAAGGCTCGCCAAATGCATATTGCAATAATTAACTTGTTAATTGTTACAGGGCTATGCACGAAAGAGACAATAAGAGAATGTCGCGAGGAAAATTCTTCTTGATTGCATTAATCTGCAGTTTCTCATGGTACTTATTTCCTGGCTATCTTTTCCAAACCTTGGGAACCATTTCATGGGTGTGCTGGTTATTTCCCAACTCAGTAACAGCCCAACAAATTGGCTCAGGCATGCAAGGACTTGGTCTTGGAGCGTTTGCAGTTGACTGGTCTGTCATAGCATCTTATCTTGGCAGCCCTCTTATCACTCCATTTTTTGCCATTGTTAATGTACTTGTGGGGTATATTATTATTGTATATATCTTAGTGCCAGTAGCTTACTGGGGTTTTGATGTCTATGATGCAAAGAAGTTCCCTATTATCTCCTCTCATTTATTCAATCGCCGTGGACAGTTGTATAATGTATCTGCCATTGTTAATGATAAGTTTGAGATAGATTTGCAAGAATATGAGAAGGAAGGAAATCTTTACCTTAGTTCATTCTTTGCAATTACTTATGGAGTTGGTTTTGCTGCCATTGTATCCACTCTGGTGCATGTGGGATTGTTTAATGGAAAGTAAGTGAACTAATTTATTTTCTGTTCTTTTTTTTTTTGTCTTTTTAATCTAGTAACTAAATTGACTGATTTACTATTCCAACAGGGAGATAGTTCAACAATTTCGAGCTTCGTATAATGGAAAGGAAGACATTCACACAAGACTAATGAAAAAGTATAAGGGCATACCTAATTGGTGGTTTTACTTGACTCTTATGTTGTCGTTAATTCTGTCTCTAGTAATGTGCATTTTCATGAAAGAGCAGATCCAAATGCCTTGGTGGGGCCTTCTCTTTGCAGTAGCTCTTGCTTTGATCTTCACTCTTCCAATTAGTATTATAACAGCTACAACAAATCAGGTAAAAAAAAAAATCTGTTTTTGGTTCATGTTAATACTTTCTTATACAGTTCTATAAGCTAACTCTTTGCTGTTAATGATTTGAATATTCTGTACTTATTTTCTGCACTGTCGTATTGCCAGTCACCAGGGCTAAATATCATCACTGAGTACCTAATGGGTGTCATATTACCTGGTAGACCAATAGCCAATGTCTGCTTCAAAACCTACGGTTATATAAGCATGACACAGGCCGTTTCCTTTCTTGCTGATTTCAAGCTAGGACATTACATGAAGATTCCACCCAGATCAATGTTTCTAGTGCAGGTATACCTTTACAAACCACTTCGTTTCCAAAAAGAAAGAGAACTTCAAAGAAATAAGCCAAGATAGGCATGATAAAATTAGTGCTTAATAAAGGGTACAGAACTTATAGATTGAATTAATATTAACAGATTGAATAGGGAATGCAAAATTATTGCCAGCAGAAATTTTGCTTATCGGATTTTACTACTCAAATGCCTAACTTTTCCCAGTCTATGTTTTCCTGTCCACTGCACCAAAAAAGTGCATAGGCACTTTAATTTCAGGAACAGTGAACACTGGTGTGGCATGGTGGCTACTAACCAGTGTTAAGAACATATGCCAAGATAGTCTACTCCCTCCTGACAGTCCATGGACATGTCCGAGCGACCGCGTTTTCTACGATGCATCAGTCATATGGGGTTTAGTTGGCCCTAGACGAATCTTCGGCCATCTTGGAAACTACTCAGCTCTAAATTGGTTTTTCCTTGGAGGCGCGATAGGACCTGTCATTGTTTGGCTTTTGCATAAAGCTTTTCCTAAGCAGAAATGGATTCCACTCATCAATCTTCCTGTTCTTTTAGGAGCAACAGCTATACTGCCACCTGCTACAACTGTTAACTTCAATTGTTGGATTTTGGTTGGAACAACCTTCAACTACTTTGTTTTCAAGTATCACAAGAAGTGGTGGCAAAGATATAACTATGTGCTTTCTGCTGCTTTAGATGCAGGATTGGCTTTCATGGGGGTTATTTTATATTTTACTTTGACTATGGAGGGTAAATTCATATCCTGGTGGGGAAATGATGGGGAGCACTGTCCATTGGCTTCATGCCCAACTGCTGAAGGTATTGCTGTTGATGGATGTGTAGTTCTTTAGTTTGTTCTGATTCACCTTTTACATAAACAAGGGAAAGAAGGCTTATAGTTTTAACAAGGTTTTAGCAATTGTGTAAATGTATAAGGTGAGGATTCCACTTTGTAGATTTTATTGAAGATTATTTTAACATTTTTTCTTTTTTCTTTTCTTTTTCCAGCATAAATGAAACCTTTAAAATTGAGGCAAATAGAATTTACTAAAAAACTGAGTAATCCATGACCACATATGAATATTTCTTTTTCTTGCAAAATATTAATATTTATATTGAATTTTATATCTATATGCATGGGTCCATGTCAAAATCAAGATTATGAAATTTAATTAATCTCCCTTGGAAGTTTCTTTACCAAAATAATCATGCATTTATGAAAATGGTAATGAAAGTCATAAACTCGTAATGGTTAAAAGTTGTTCTTATCATGTATTATAAAAGATGCATAGAGATATTTCAAGGAAGCAACTATACCTACTGTGCAGTCTTTAATAATGATTTTGAAAAAAAAAATTAAGGGTCCGTTTGGGCGCAAAATTATATAGATTAATTTTTTATAAAAAAAATAACGTGTAGCTTTTTATTATCGAAAACAGCCCAAACAGAGACTTTGCACTCTGACCCGTTTGTATGCATCAGGAAAGATGATTAAAAAAAAAAAGTTTAAGAAAACTCTAATTAGTTAAAAAATCTTTTTAAGACATATATACGTCTTCTACTTCAAAGTTTGATGTATAATTAATGTCACTGGAAGATAACCTTAACGACAGTAACAACAAGTATTGAAGATTAATTAAAGCTAATGTTGTATGATTGTTCAATCTGATTTCAAAACGAGACTTACAAATATGTACCCAAGAAATTTGCCAGAAATCGCATTAACTATTTATGATCTTGAAGCGATCTGGATTGCGGAGGAGCAAATCTTGAAGAGAATCCACGAGAAAATCCATCTTCATTCTCATCATCCAAACAGCCATCATCAAAATTTTGTGCATAGCTTAAAGGGTCATACCCATAACCAACAGCTGCTGTTCTTTGTTGCCTTTTTGTTCTCGTAAAAGCTGCTGCTATGTTATTCCAATTCCAATTCCAACTCCAACCCACCCTTTTCTGAATCGACGACGTCGTATCCCTATTTGTAGTGTAGCTGCTGCCTATTCTTCGTTTTGCCCAAGGAAGATTCAACTTGAGTCTACCCCAACAAGAAAGCACACTTCTTTCTTCTTCTCTGTTTCTTGGAGATGAGTCAGTTCTCTCCATAGAATTCGACGAGTTAGTTCTCTTTTGCTTAGAAACGACGATGAGTTATTCTCTAACAAAAGTTGTGGCTGTGGGGTATCTTTTTAATTTCTCTGGTTTTTTTTTTTTTTTTTTTTTTTTGTTACTATGGATTTTGAGTGAGTGGCAGAGGAGATGTTTGAGATGAGAAGAAACAAAATGGGTTTTTTTTAAGGGAAAAATAGAAGGAGAGAAGGGATGAGAATAGGGAAAAAATTGATTTTAATTTTGGTTAAAGAATCTCCGAGTGATTCCATGTTTATGCAGAAAAGTTTGGTAACGTTTGTAATCGAACAAAGGAACCTGAAAAATAATGACAAAAAAACATTTACACACGACAAAATGTCCTTCTAAAACTCTTTGTTACCGTTACGATCAAGGGAAGACTGAAGTCTAAATAAAGAATCGAGGTCAAGGATTGATTCTTCTGGCATAGAATAGAAATTTCCTTTTTCATAGCATTTCCTTTTCCCTTACCATCCGATAACAGCAGGCCAAATTTGATTTTGATGCGCATTAAGAAATTTTAGTTACTACATAATTTGAAACGAATGAAAAAAAAAAAAAAAAGAGCGAGTCATGAAACAAAGTGAGTGAAAATAATGGGAGTAGGAGTTTATTTATTAAAAACATAGATAAAATAATAACAAAAAATGGTAATTTTTTTTAGAGTAGTATTGTCAGAATATTGTTTTTTTTTTTTTTTTTGGTAAAATGGAGAGCAATTGCTCAAAGATTATAAGCCCCACCAGGTAATAGATTTTTTTTTTCCTTTTAACAATATATTAGTTTAAGATAACACATTAACTATTTTACCCTTTGTTTAATTAAAGGGTTGTGAATTGTGAGGCTGGGAATCACTATTTGTCTTCTACTCCATTCAGCTAATTTTTCAGGAATTGGACAGCTAAACTAAAACCTGAAAATATATATATCTATTAAAACAATGAAATGGAATTGAAATTTAGAGAAAAAACACATAAAAGAATGGGATTGACATGCTAAAATGGACTTGGATGTGGCTTTCTCACTTTGTTTAACAAGAAAAATTTCTCAAAATTGAACATGATCTATCCATCTCTCCAAGCAACAATCAATCGCTTAACCATCCTTTTAGTTGCTTAGAACACAAAAATTCCCTTTAATTAATTTTTTTTTCTTTTTTCTTTCTTTTTACTGTTTCTTTTTCTGATCAATGAAAACACAAAACTTACCATTTTCTCAGCCACACCAATGGCAATGCTAGAATCTTGATATTTTTCCTCACCAAGTTCCAATTAAATGACAAATGCCTAAAAAACCGTATCCATATACAAGAAATTATCACACGTCGGCGATTCCTGAATTATGTACTTGCTTGCAATAAGCCAATCACATTACAATCAAAGAATAGGAAGTGAAAAGAATCCAAAGCAGCAGTCAGCATCTTGAAAAAATTGCTGGTCGATTGCACCTTATTAAAGAAGATTTTGAACGAGTGACTTCAGATTTGATAACTTATTGGAGGACATATATATATATATATATATATATATATATATTCAATCATAATTTTTAAAAAACAAAAAAAAAAACATTTTGAACGATGCAAAATGAAACTTCTCATTTACTCACCATATTAATAAAAATTCTCTTAATAAAAATTCTCATTTTATATTCTCATTTACTAACTAAAATGAGAACCTGAGACCTCTCAACTAATATTGTCAAAACGGGCTTAAGTCCGCAGACGGTCTTTGATTGTCTATAATCTGTTTGGATTTAGACAAAAAAAATTAAGGCCCATTTTTTAAATGGGCTTTTTTATCCGACCTGCTTTTTACTAAAGCCAGTGCGGGCCGAGCTGGATGGATCCGTAGGGACCCGCATTAGAGTAATATATATATATATATATATCATAAAACTTTAAAATAAAAAGGGAATTAAACCTAATGGAAACCATGTTGGAAAATTTTTAGTGGTCCTGGATTAAATTCTTGGAGGAAAAAGTAGTAAAATTAAAAAAAAAAAAAAGAAAGAAAGAAAGAAAAAAAATGAACTTTCAGAACGGACATGTTCATACCCACGCGGGCCGGACGAACTTGAATATTAGAGGCTTGTTTTTTAATAAGCTTTTTTTGCTCAGCCTGTTCTGGGATCGAGCCCGTGCAGGCCGGGGCAGGCCCAACAGCCCATTTTTTGACAGCACTACTCTCAACTTTACACATAAATAAAAAGATCAACCGGTACACATCTTAATATTTTTAATAATTATTTATTTGCTTGAGAATATTTATCTATAAATATAAACCATCTAAAAATCTCAACTAAACTAAAATTTACAGACTAATTTCAAATTGAATATAATTAAGTCATAAAATTTGGCAATCTAAAAATTTAAGCTTCGGTGCTTGAAATTATTCTTAAATTTTTAATTTGCCATTTTGTCCATTCTTCTGTGTTCCAACTTCCAAATATTTATTTCTACACATGAAAATCATTTTCTCAGGCCTAGATTTAAGACTCCCCTTTGAAATATAAAAACATAAATATCACTAGTAAAGACAACGGAAGTAGAGTTATTGGAACTAAAATGGCCAAACATTGCTCTATTAAGCTATGATGCAGGGCCTAAAAAGAGCATCCCAGTGATTTATCTGTCATTAATCAAATAACTAGCAATAATAGCAAAGTGGAAAATGGAGAGTAAAATTGCACCATTTCGGCTTTTCCTAGCTACAAAATACTTTGATGGAAAGAATATCGGAAGCTTTTGCAAAGAATATCCATCACATTGCATGCATTTACTAAAACCATATATATATACACACGTAGATAAATTACTTAGCCCCTTTCAATTCTATTCTAGTATGTGTGTATCTCATTGCTTACCACTCTACTGTTCACATTTGGTCCATCCTCTGGGCTGCACCTGTCACTTTATCCCTCCACTCGCCACTCATAACAAACAAAAGAAAATTGCAGGTAGAAATCATAAAATCCATCATCCAAACGCTTCCCAAATCCTCAAAAATAAAAATAATTAAGCTTTATCTATAATAGGATAGCCTAGTTGGAGAAAGCATGTTATCTTTAGCAGTGGTGATTCTTATTTGACTTTTATATTCTTATTTGACTTTTATATCAAACCAAGGAAAGAGAAACATTGAATAAATAGTTTCTTTTTTTATCTGTATTATGATGATACAACTGCCACATAATCTGCAAGATAAAGATGAACAGAAACTTAGATAAGTATTTAAAGCTAATACCAGAATATAGATAGCCTGGTGTGAATTTTCATGTCGGTTCTGAAGTGTATCCAAATCCTAAGACCAAATAAATCTGAGTATAAGAACTACATAGAGAACCTACCAAAAGTAAATTTGGATTTTGCTCATTGTAAACAGTTGAAACTAAAATGAAGAGAAAATAAAAAAAACAAAACAAGAAGTAAAGCAAAGCAAGACTCTTACAAAACAAGGTTGGCAGAAAAGGATGCCTAACCTAATCCAGAGGAGTAAATTATTAAATAGCAGCAGCTGAACATGAATAGCAAGCTACATCCTGACAGCCACCTGTTCTGCCGAACTTTTCTTCACAACTCCTCTTAAGCACAGCTCATTCAATAACTCCAAAGCCTCCTCAGCTAAACCTTCATATGCAATGCCTTCAATGAGGATGGTGTATGAAGCTTCAGTTGGCTTACATCCATTTGATACCATATAAGCCAAGAAGTCAATTGCACGGTCAGTCTGTCGAACCTTACAAAGTCCCAACATGACAGAATTGTAGGTGATAGCATTTAATTTGACCCCCCGACCTTGCAAATCATGAAAAAACTTAATTGCTTCATCAACCTTTCCTTCTCTACTTAGCCCGCCGATAAGCGAAGAGTAGGTAATTGCATCAGGCTTGAGACCTTTTGCCTGCATCTCATCCACAAGTTCCACAGCTTGATATGTTTTCCCTGCCTTGGAAAGCCCATCAATCACAGTATTGTAAGTTATCAAAACAGGTGAGCACCCTTTGCCATTTAGCTGATTAAGTAACTCAACGGCGGCATCAACGTTACCATCTTTGCACAATGCCGTAAGCAAAGTGTTGTAAGTCACAATATCAGGATAACAACCCCTAGTAACCATTTTCTCCAAATACTCAATTGCCCTTTCCATCTTCTTTTCTTTGCAAAACCCATGAATCAATGGGTTGTAACTTGAGGAATTTGGTGTGCATCCATGATTGGGCATCTTCTCCAAAACATCAATTGCTCGACCTAATAAACCCTTACGACACAAGAAATTAATCAATATATTGAAAGTCACAACACTAGGAGAACAACCCTTACGAACCATTTCAGCCAATAGCCTCTCTGCATCCATCCACCTCCCAGTGCCACACATGCTACGCAAAATAATATTATAAGAAATAACGTTAGGTTGGCATCCATGTGATGGCATGTTGTTTAAGAACTTGATGGCATCGTCCAACCTCCCCTCCTTGCATATTCCATTGACAAGGACATTGTACGTAACCACATCTGGTTTGCATCCCCTATTCCGCATCTCATCTAAGAGCTTCATTGCCTGCACAACACCACTTTCCCTACAAGTTGCCTCAATTAATATGGTATATGTGATCACATCAGGATAACATTCTTTTTCCAATTGCCTATGAAGAACTTGCATTGCTTGATCCAATTTCCCACTATCACACAAATAGCGTAAAATTGTATTATAAGTAACAACATCAGGGGCAACACTCATTTGTTCCAAAACCCTTAAAGCATTATCAATCTCTCCTGCCTTGCAGTACCCACTAATCAATACATTATAAGTGATCACATCAAGAACAGCTCCAGAATCCTCAATTATTTCCATAATCCTAGTTGCCTTCCTAGTCTTTCCAATCTTACAAAACCCACGAATTAAACTCGTACAAGCAATTATATCAGGAATATCCCCACGGTACACCATGCTCTCTAGTAACCTGAAACCTGCCTCCAATCTCCCATTTCTAACCAATTTACGAAGTTGATTATTACTCTCAATTTCCTCAAAATTTGACAGAGAATGCATAGAACCTGAAGAAAAATGCCCGTTTCCCATATCCCCATTTGGCTGTTTATCAGAACTTGGAAATCTACCATTGGAACGAAAGGCTTCAACCCCAGAAACGGCAACAATCCGACTCCGTCTCAACTTTCTAAATCCTACATAAGCTTTCATTCTTGAACCAACTTTATCCCTAATGCTAACCCCAACAAAACCATTGCTATTTCTAGCATTTTCTCTTTGAAAGTATAGAAATGAGCAAAAACCTTCATGGGTATGATTTCTATGTACTATCAAATCCATAATCTCAAACACTTACAAATAACTAAATGTAAAATTCAAACATTCATGTCTAACAAAGAACTATTGCTTAGCAGTGTAGATAGATAGGCAAGTGTAAGTTTGGAGAGGAGACAATAATTTAGAGAAAAAAGAAAGAAAGTATGGATAGACAACGCTCACCGTTAAGGCGCTCTAACAGAAATAGGACTCGGAAACAGATAGCCAGTGTGCCGGCGCTTTTGCTTATCCAGTTTTGTTGTCTTCTTCTGGGTTTCAGCGGAGGTGTGCACTGAAGTGCAGAACGGTATCTTTGAGGGCAAATGATGCCTGTAATTGAGACGGGCTTAAAAGAAAAATAATTAAACAACGGCCAGGACAATTTGTTATCGGACTTTATGGCTTGAAGCCCATATTTAAACGAGACAGACTCGTTGTTCAATTTTATAGATGGAAAGAAACTTTTCCTGAAGTATGAAAAGTTTCCTTTATTATCAGAATGGCGTCGTTCTAAACGACTGTGGCCCGTGGGAGTGATTTTTCACATAATACGCAGTCGTTGAACCCTTTTGTCGACAGCGTGTACTCCTTAGCAAACACATGGCAAGAGGTAGGACCATGTAATTTCAAACTGTCATGGCAAATTTATATCAGCATCAGCGTCATCATTGTGGGGTTGTTCTTCTCCAGCATTAGCTGAAGCTCAAGCGCTTAGAAATGATTTGTCATAGTTGCTGTCGGACTACTCTAATTTGCAGTTTCAGTTTGAGACCGATTGTCTGCAAGTTTACTATACTATGAGGAGTTCTGTCCAAGACTTGTCTGAGTTTAGAGTTGTCATCTGTGAATGTAAGTTACTCTTAGTCCAATTGCTTAATGTCACTGTGACTTGGATTAGAAGACAAGCTAATGATATAACTCATGTTTTGGCTAAATCAGTTCCTAGTGGGGCTTGTTTTCGAACTTGGGATATTGTTTCCGCTTGCATTGCTTGTTTCTTCTCTCAATAATATATGAGCAATATTTCAATGTCAAAAAAAAAAAATAAAAAAATATTCTTCACTGCTAATATCTATTTAGTATGTTGTAAAAGAAATAAATGGATATTGTCCACCATACTTTCTATTTTTAGAAAGTCTTTTAAACAATGTAAACATTTATTAGTCTATAATAATTAGTTGTATATTAAATTATGGACCAAAAAAAGAAAAAGAAAAAAGGGATGCAAAAGGATCTGAAAAATGTGTATTAGACAATGATTTTTAAAGTTTATAAATAGGTATTTAGTCACATCTTCATACATTTTATTTTATATAATACATTAATCACAGTCCATGTCTTTTATTCTATATAATACATCAATCATAATCCACATAGCATCGAAAATGTTCTAAAAACCTATTTTCGTTCTTCAATCAATTATGGTCATTAGATAGTAACACCATGTTTGAAAAATAGAAACTTGAAAGTAAGGGAGGACAGGAAACGTTGGCAAAAATTTTAAAAATTTTTACACCCTTTTTCTTGTTTAGGAAGATGAGGAAGAAAGAAATAATGTATTCTTTCTAGTAGGGGAGAAAGTGAAACAAAATTAACCATATAAAGAAAATAAATTTATTTTTTTATTTCAAAAAGATAAAATTTAGAGAAAAAAAATATCATTATTGAAAATTAGCAATTATGTCATTACTTAAATAATAAGATATTTTAAGAAATTGTTAGAGTTTATTAATTTATTGAGAGTATTTGAATACTTTAATAAAAATAAATGAAATTTTTATTTTTTTTAATTATTTTATCTCTTAGTCGGAGAGATTCAAATTTATAAACTTGGATAAAAACAAGTGAAACATTATTTCGTCCAATATTTCACTTTTTCGGTGGAAGTAAACATCTTTGTATGTCTTGAACATTCCAATTAATTAACATAACATTTGAAGTGAAAAAGAAAAATAATTAAAAAGGTTGGCAAAACCTAACCAAATAACAATCACACACGTAGGAAGCAAAGTCAAAAGAAACAGAACCTATTCTACACACATTTCACTGTAAAACATGATGAACTAACCAAACCCCACAAAACTTAGGTATAATAACGCAATGTTAATAACGTTCAATGTATTTAACTTTCTGCTTGGAGAAACGCAAACAAGGTTTTGCCTGCCTACTGTCTACCGGCATGGAAATCCATTATGTTTATCTTTCTGTTCTATTAACAGGTCAGAAAGGGTCAAAAGACCAACCATTAGAACCAATCTCTTCTTGACACAGCCTTTCAACTCTATACTTTTATAAATAAATAATCAAAATAAAATTGCTCTATCATTGAGATTTGGATTTTAACTTTGGACATTGAAGTGAAATGTCGAAGATATTTTTAGCCAGATCAATTATTTGTTTCAAATCTTACTTTTTTATAATTAAAACTTAAAAGGGTAAAATGAAATCTAACACATGTCGTGACAAAACATTAACCCACCTTAATTAAGATTTCACATGATGTTTTAATCATAATTGACTTGGTTATCCATATCTTACATTTATTTTTCTAGTTAAACACAATTGTGGCATAAGGAGTAAATAGTAAGAGATTTATTATTTATTTTTTATTATAATACTTTTAAAACAATAGATGTATTTCAATCAATTTGAAAAATAAGTATTAGACATCACTCTAAGACCTTGTTTGGCAATATTAATTACTGATAATAACTGTTGATTGTTTTAATAAATATTAGATACTAATTATTAGTGATTAATTATTTATATAATAATTTGATTAGTTGCCAATATAATGTAATTTAAAAATTTTAATTAATTATATTATCAAATGCTAAACGCTAGTGTACATAATATTTCATAAAATATTTCCTTATTTTACAAATACTATGATAAATAGCATATCACTGAAAGTTAAAATATTAAATACTGTTTTAAAAATTATAATGCTACGTGGTTTAAACAGCCAAAGCAACTGACGTCTCCAATCTCAAATGCTAAAATAATTAATAATAAATAGGTAAATGGAGGAATAAGTACGCAAATGCTCATCTTTGTATTTACTCAATGATTGGTTGATATTAAAAAATTTATAAACTGGCAAATTATTTTATCATAAGTTGAAAAGCAAGTTAAAAAAATATTCCCATGAATAGCGGATAAGTTAGACAGCTTATCTAAGTCAGATGATGTTTCTTTTTTTTTTATAAAGTGAGGTGAATATTTTGTTACCTAATATTCTGTCAATCTTTTGCATGTAGTTACCCAATTTTACCCGTAGATTTTAACTTATTCCTCTAATGAATTTGCTTCCGATTTTTTGCATTTGACACCTATTATTGATGTCATATTCGCGAGTGACAACAATTATATTTGCATTTTTCGGTAACAACTTTTAAACTAACGTTAAAATGCCATCTTTGTTAATGTAGCGTTTAATAACGTAAATTTTATAATAACTTTTAGAGGTTGGATAAGTTTTTTTACGAAACGTTAAATACAACAGCATTTAGCTTTTAATTAAATTTTTTTAACAATCATACTTATTATTTTTTTTCTCAAAATTCAACTAATTAAATATCATTTTAAATTAAACAGCTAATTAAACTATAGTTTTTACCAAAATATTTCTAATTTAAACTATTATATAAATCAAAATAGTTAATATTGTCGAACATACTCTACATCATGTGTTTAAAGTTAAACCATTTACAGCATCAACCATAAATGGATTATTGAATCAACGGAAATAGATCCAACACATATAACTAAATTTTAAAATTTAGTGTCATTAATATAAAAGGATTTTTACTAAATTTTATTTTCAATTACAACATAAAGATGAGTGTGTGAAAAAAAAATCTTTATTATAGTTATAGAAAAGATTAACGATCTAATTTATGTGGTATTTCAATTTTATCTTAATCTTTTAAAATTATTTATTTTACTGTACTCTAAATTCAGATCATGTTCATTTGAGAGTAAATGTAAAGAGGAACTTTTAAATTCTCGAGAAATATAAATCAGGCCTTTGTTAGTAATTTTGTTAGTTGAGATTATTAAGAAAAAAAAGATAATTTTATTAATTATTGTAATAAGAATTTATAAGTTTGGAATTAAAAAAAAAAAAAAAAAACAAAGTCTGGAATAATTAATTACATGAACGATGGATCCAAAACAAAAACATAGACACGCGCAAGGGTATCACCTCCCACTGCTTACCTTTCAAAATATCTGAGTACAAGTCGCTAAAGCAGCAAGACGTTGCTGAAATATCTAGTCCTTTCGGTAATAATTTAAGGCGGGAATTATGAACGTGCAATAGGACTAAAGTATTGGGTGGACACGTGTCATATCAAGGTGGTAGGCCCCTTGGATCTTTTCTTTTGGAACATTTTCTGTTGCTCTTATTATTTATTATACATTTTATAAAAATATATTGCTCTGTTTGCTCCTTTTTATATTTATTTTTCTTAAGGAATTTTTTCTTTGTTACAACAGGAGTGGAATATTAAAATGAGCCCATGGTTTGGGCGTAGTTTGAACTTTCAATAACCAAATTGCTACGTGTTCGATTTAGATTCGTACAGAACGAAAATTTATTATTATAATAATAAATTTCAAGTGGTTCTATGTGATTCGACGTGGCCAACGCTAAGGTCAGAAGGTGTCCTCAGGCGGTTGCCCAATTATATTTTTTGTCCTCCGTGCAGTTAGTTTGCCAAACCGAGTCAGCTTCAAGTTTTCCTTAACGGCTTTGAAACGGCGGCGGCTTTGGTTAACAAAAAAGTTGAAGCCGAGCTTTATTCGTATTAAGCTTGGAGGGATGTCGGTCCAGTAATTGTGAGTCATCGCTCATGATTGAGCAAAGTATACTTTTTTTTTTTTTTCTAAAGTATTTTTTTCTTTATTTCAAATAACAATAGGAACACGAGAAAATATTAAATTAAATAAAAAAATAAATTTTAAATTCTTAAATATATAAATTTAGTAATAATTAAATAAATTTAAAGTGAAAATTATGATAAAAAAATAAAAAACTACAACAAAAATATAATTGATTATTTAGATAGTGCGGTATGTTAAAATTTAAAGAAAATAATACAAAGTATTGAAAAAAAATTTATAAAAATTATATCAATAAATAGATTTTATCTTAGATTTTAAGAATATATGTTATACTAACTAAAATTTCAAAATAAAAGCTGAAAATTTTGAAAAGTAATTGCCTAATGCTAGAGGAGCCAAGGAAAAAAAAAAGAAAAAGAAACACCATCTAAAAGACCCCATAAATAGGAAAATATAGACCATTATAAAGATAATGACTTGATTATTTTTTCAATTGTCTAAGAAATATTAAAATATTAAAATATATTATTTTTAAAACATAGTGTGAATTTTATATATTAAATAATATTCATCAAATTAGTGTGACTAATCAAAATACTGGACTATAACTTATTCACATGTTTTTATTAGAAATATAAATATTATAAGCACTATATATAATATTTTTTTTTTTTTTTGAGATAGCTGCCCTAAAAAGAGAAAGAAAGAGTATGAGATAGTTTTAAT